>NC_134705.1:169785753-170091253 GCF_043290135.1 Rhipicephalus microplus
TGTGTCTTCAAGGTTGCACATCTGATGCCATAATGTCTATTTTAACACAAATAATCTTAAGTCTCTAACTTGTATAAGCATAATTAGGCAACATGAGCCAGAAACACTTCAATTTTTTTTTTACTATCAACAGTGAGGTGAAATGATTGTTGAGTCTTACCAATCCACCGCATGTTTCTGGTCATGTGGAATAAAAGAATTTTATTGAGGAATAGATTGCTGCGCCAATAAATAGCCCAAAGTGAACTGGTTAACAGTGCAACGCATACATATGACCATTATCTGTTAAGTTTCGGACCCCTTCATATAGGAGCGCATTATATTTCAAACTATCCACATTTTAGGGTTTTGTACTTACCACTTGATATTTCATGCTTGCAGCTGGCAAGACGCCGCAGTCTCTCTGCAGCCTTCTACCAAGTCCGGTGCGATGTAAAAATCCATTTTGTTTTCGTTGGTACTTTAACCCCAAAACACACTCGTGCCAGAAGTACCGGCGCGGTTACGGTGCAGGAAATGCGAACTGTTTCTCGACATGCGTAAAATGCATGACTAGATGTAGCAGTAAGTATGAGCTTTGCAATCGCTGCACTAGACTTTTTAAGCACTATCACTTTCTCAGTATATAAATGCGCGACTCTAAAGGCACCAAATTATTAGTTGATTCAAACACAACATTGAAGTCAACCACAAGTTTTATATTTTAGGCAGAAAATGTTCGTAAAAATCTGGGCTAGAAATATTGGCCAGAACATTTTTTGTTTGGAAATCACTTCGTCTTCGAGCAATGGTCAACCCGAAAGCCAACGGGGAAACGCACTGTCTTCGCTGTTGTACGCAATCCATTTATTTATGTGGTTGCCTTGACCGATGCCGACAACGTGAAGGATTTTCTTGCAGATTTAGTTCAGTGAATAGTTTACAAGCTCCCTAATTTCTGGTAGGTAATGTACGCCAGTGTTATCGGACGTGAGTATTGAAGGGAAATTTAAAATGACCCACTAGAAAATTTGGCAGTTGTGTTTCTGTAATTACTAAGGCCTGAATAAAGCATTGAAATAATAATATGGTGCATGTTACATCCCATATCTCGTATAGACTCCTGCAATACTAAAATGACATCAAGTTTATTTGATATGACTAATTAGACATGCGTGTACATGCTCCGGTGGGTGAAAAAAGGGAACTGCCAATCAAATACTATGTTTATTATTTTTTAATGATATCTGCGGTTATATAGATGCCATATGAGCGAATAACCTTCGCGAATAAGTGACCTCTGCTATCAAGCAGAACAATAATATGTATAATGAATACGTGAAATGACCGTATACGTTGTGAAGAATTGATCTCATGATAATTGTTTTGAGGTCATAGTTGTAGCTTCAAAAGTATTTTTTGCGATTTGAAGAAAAATCCTGTTAAAATAACTTATCTTTCAGTTATTCACGCTGTGGAGACGTGTCGCTTGATTCACAAAAAGATGGAAGACATGAAGAAACACAGGGGCAGAAAATCGGACTGACAATATACCGAACTTTGTAAGTGCGTAGCATTTTATAGGTTCGGCATCTAACCCAATCATGGATTTCATGTGGTGTCATCCGGCTGAAAATAAAGTGGTCAATACAGACCTAAACCAAGATCAGCAATGGTCAAACTGTGGTAAACTAAACGAACATGATCTAGATATAATAAGCAACCAAAATCACAACGACGTGATTCCAGTTGTTAAATGAACGAATGAATAAATGAATGAGGCGCTTATTAGAGCAAGCAACGACTCTTCACCCACTGTAAAGGATTAGGTGAGAAGGGTAACTGGCATAAAGAGCGAGGAGCAACTTCTTGTCACGCCTTCACATGGGTCATGCGACCTCTCCCAGACTACTTGAAACAGGCCACTTTGACTACCATATATCGCGAGAGCTTTTTGTGTTTTTTGGACTGATTTTATTAAACGCATAGAGTAGTCATTCTGCAGCAGATGTTGAATATTCTATCTGACTTGTTCAAATACTGTGAATGCTGCGAATGTCGAGATTTTATATCTGCTCGGCCAGTGAGTGCATCACGCAGAAGTATAGTGTCACATTAAGGCCGGTCAGCTTGCTGCAATTTGTCCAGTGCATGTGTTGTGTATGCACTGCTGGCCATTACTTTCATAGAAAAAAAATCTTTTTGATGCATAAACGTACATTTATAGTTTATTGTACCCACTCGTGTAGATTCTAACAGTCTATTTTGCTGTCGCATTTCATTTTAGTGCGAACGTAATGCAGCAGTGCTCTGCTAGGAAGTCCTCTTGCCCATGAAGTGTTAAATCAGGATCACAAAAACATGTCTAAAACGTGTGGCTGACTCCCGCTAAATGTCTGTAAGGGCACTACCATCTTACCATGCACACAGCCTTCCATCTTACCAGAGTTTTGGGCGGCGGGGGCGGCACGTGTTAGGAACAAACAAACTATACTGATTGAACCCAACAGTCACAACGAAGAGGAAGTCTACAAAGTGTAGCAAAAGGTTGCACGCATGTGGCACATTGAATTTGTGCATATCTTAGATAAGATTCTACTGGTGTCGGGGAAAGTTCACATGCTTCCCTCAAATATTGGTGTCATTGACGTTTTCGTAAATGGCGCAGTAGGATCTCGAACGGTAATAACGGTCTGCTAGTACTGGGCACTTTTTCAGGTTTATCAGTAGTGGAGCTATGTCTTCTTGAACACGTTTCAACGATTTACGCGGTATCTAATATTAATTACTAGTCGTCAGAATACCATAACAACGAATTTCTATTGTCTGTTGTTGAAAATTCAGTTTATGTGTTTCACCTTCTTCTACAGTTTATTTGTTATTGCAAAATCTCATATAAAAAAGAAAAACATGGTCAACGCATGTGCTAAGACGCGCTCGTCTTGAAACTGCTACTTTAGACGATCATGAAGAATGTCTTGGTTGCTCCTAGGTAATTTGAAGGCCTTGAACCGCTGACGCAAGTTTTTTTTTTTTTTTTTTGCCCCCATATCGTAGTGAGGCTTAAGCTAGCTGATGCTAGGTTGTTCGCACTTATTTTGCGTGAAGTGCGGTTTGAACTAAACCAAAGACATTCACAGACACGACGAGGATGTTCCAAATCTTGAGACTAACTCACGCTGACACCAAGCATTCACGCCCCATAGCACAACGTCGTTGACGTGCGCCTTCCATCGCTTCGGGATCTTCCCGCAGCCGCAGTTGCCTTTTAGTATTCACTAAAGGGGGCCCCTTACTCACACTTAGCGATGCACTGCAAGGAGTGCACCTGCCAACCGAAATTTTCCGACACACGAATAATTGACAGGCACAACAAGCGGACGACGAGAGAAATAATGGAAGCGTATAGAATAAGGAAAGCGGGGAGCACAGTTCCGTCCGCCAAGCGTCAGTTCTACTAACAGATGCGGAATTCGCTTTTTTGGACGTCACATAACCCAGTGTTTTTCTCTATGTTACGTTTTCTTGGTTTTTTTTGTTTTTGTTCTTTTGTTTCTTTTGGTTTTTCTGGTTTTTATTTTTTTGTTTCTTTTTTTGTTTTTTTGCATTTTTCACATTTTTTTTTCTAAGTTTTTGACACTTGTTTGTTTTCGGTTGTGGGCGCGTGCATATTTTGTTATTTCACGTTGTTGATGATGACAGGGGAAGTCGGGAATGACGTACATGCGTTTGATGTATTTATTAAAGTTCGCTTCGAAATAAAATTTTCAGTTGCTAGTAAGCGCTTGTCGGTGTCCTCTTTGAGTGTGTATTTTTTTGCGCTTGTTTCATCATGAGTATTCTCTCGTTGTACGTACTCAGGATCTTCGGCTCGCTGTGTTGCTTCCAAGTGATTGGTTGGGCTAACTGCTGCCTACTTTATTTTTATGGGATCAGTGATGAGTAGTCGAATTTACCCAATTTTTGTGGCAGATACTTGTTGAAAATTATGATAATTTCCTCTTAGAACGCACGGAGCCCCTTCCCTTTCTCTCACTGCTTGTTCGACTGTATAGATGCCACAGGAGAAGAACAGCGTTGACTGGTCGCGTAGGTAGTCGAAATGCTCAACCATTAGTTCTGGATGAAATGAAATTTGACTGATGATTGATATGTGGGGCTTAACGTCCCAAGACCACCTTATGATTATGAGAGACGCCGTTGTGGATGGTTCCAGAGATTTTGACCACCGGGGATTTTTTAACGTGCACCAAAATCTGAGCACTCGGGCCTACAGCATTTCCGCCTCCATCGGTAATGCAGCCGCCGCAGCCGGGATTCGATCCCGCGACCTGCGGGTCAGCAGCCGAGTACCTTAGCCACTACACGAACATGGTGGGGCCGTGAAATAAAAGCTTAATGCAACTACTGCATACTGTGAAATGCCCGTGTCGCCTCCCTGTTGTGCGTCCTAGTTTTTCTCTGCGGTAGATATTAACGCGATTGCGTTAAAAAGCTCGTTTCACAGTTATTCCTGTGTCGGCATCGGTGTCGGAGTGGTTGACTGTGAGTGAGAAATCATCTTATGCGTGACGGGACAAACGAGCACAATGCAAATAAAAAATAAATATACCAAACCACAGAGGAGGGTGCGGACCGAAACAGGGTTGTTTGGGTCCGAGGGGGGATCGAACCCGGGTCATTTGAGGGGCAAGTGTATGTTCTACCACACAGCCACACCTGTTTTTTTTCTTTATTGAATGAAATTATCACTAGTAAAGTACACACAACATACTTCATCAGAAGTCAGGCAAACACGCACAAGCGTCAAGAATGGGAAGCCACTCCGGAACGGGGTCAAAAGTCTCAACAACACTGCCACTTGAACAGCTGCTTCTCGGAAGACAGATCTCATCGACCGTGGTGGCCCGGCGTGTCTATCCATCATGCAACTTTTCCATAGTGAATGAAGTCCCAACAACATAAACAGGTCACAGGGAGTATTATCAGTCAGACTCTTTTGGAATGGAAGGAGCCTAATACCATGAGCTGCGATTGGAAGTTCTTTTCTTAATGTTCTTTTTAGAATGCCCCAAAAATAAAAAGCACCACGACAATGAATAAAACAATGCTCTATAGTCTCAGGTTAGTTGCAGAGTCCACAACTCCCTGTCCAGGGTACGTATATTGATCTTTCATTCAGCCACGTTTTCACTGGCCGCGTGGAAGTGTGCAGTTTAAAGAAAAATGTTTTCACTGGCGGAGATATCAACATTCGATGTACCCGAAATAATACATCGTGACAAGGCAAAAGCGAATATGGCTTTCGATAAACAAGTTCGGGGAAAAGGTTATTCACAAGTGCAGTGGTTAAATTTGTTCGATAGTATACAAATACTCTAAGCTAAACCTGGCTCTCAAAAAATTGACAGTATCAACAAGTTCTTTTAGGAATCCCCGCAATGGTGATTCCTTAGCAACGCTTGTTGTGACTTCAATAAAAGGGAGATGGTAGTTTAGACGGTTACGAAGAACCGCTAAAAGAAAGGGGTGGCACACATCCTTGAGGTCGAAAAATCGCAACACCAACTGTTGCACGAACAGATGCACCAGGCCGAGGCCACCCTTTTCAAGCAGAAGAAAAAGAGTGTCTTTTCTCACGTGTTCCCAGGAAGAGCTCCAAATAAAGCAGGCAAATATCCTATGAAAGGCTTGAATGTGTACACGATAGCAGTGCAACACCTGGAGAATTTAAATAAGCTTTGATGCAAGAAATATATTGCACGCTTTCTCCCTGGCAAAAATGGAAAGCTCCCGTCCGCTCCTTGATGCCACCTTTCGGCGGATCGTAGTTATCGCAGCAGTCCAGTGTGGGTCGCTGTTACGACAGTTATCGATAGGCACACCAAGGTATTTCATAGGAGTCGCATTCCAATGAATATTTGTGAAGACCGAAGGAGTTTGCGCCCACATGCCTAGCCAGAATACACTACTTTTATCAAAATTTATGCTGGCGCCAGCGACTTCGCAGAAACGTAAAGTAGTGTTGACTGCTTCTTGAACGCTGGGTTTATCAGTGCAAAAGAAGGCAATGTCATCTGCATAAGCTAGATCTTTAACTTCCTCAGCATCATATTGGTAGCCTTTTATGCTAGACTTTAGAAGCACACTTAAACATAATGGTTCCAGATAAATTGCAAAAAGCAAAGGCAAGAGCGGACATCCCTGACATACAGATGAATTTAACTCTATTATATTAGAAAGTGTGCGATTTACAATTAGCCTAGTTGTGCACTTCTTATAACAGAGTGAAATACCATTGTACAGTACATCACTCAACTGCAGGTGTCTTAGGAGCCGGAACAGAGAAGCATGCTGTACCTTATCGAATGCTTTTGCAAGGTCTATTTGAAGGAGGGCTACTTGATCCATGCTACCATAAATACACTCAAGAACTCAACGTGCAATATGAATGTTTGTCTCTATAGAGCGACCGCGAATTCCACATGTTTGGTGGTCACCTACACATTTAATAATCACTGTCTGTAGCCGATTTTTCAGCAAATTAGCAAATGTTTTGTACTCAACGTTAAATAACGATATAGGCCTATATTCGTTAACTCTCTTTAATGCGTAAGGATCAGCACTTTTCGGGATTAATGTTGTATGGCCCTGATAGAAAGAAAGAGGAAGTTCACCACGGTCATAAGCCTCTTTGAAAAGTTGCTCAAGAAAAGGTATCAGAAGTTCCTGAAAAGCTATGTCAAATTCCCCACTAAGGCCATCTGGGCCAGGAGTTTTCTTTTTTCTGTAACGTTGTTATTGCAAATCTAATTTCATCTCTGGTTATCGACCCATCTACAGTAAGTCCATCATCATCTTCTAACTGAGGCACAAGGGCAATGAAATGGTCAGCTTCTTCCTCAAAATTCTCCTGAAGCTCAGCCGCGGTGAACAAACTTTTGTAATAATCTTCAAGTGCGGCTCCTATTTCACATGTCTCTGTGCAAAGGGAACCCCGCGACTCAATTTGCAGTATCTGTTTAGAAAGTGCATATCTCTTTTCATTACCGAAGGATTTTTTAGTGAGTTCCTCTTCAGTGAAATGGGTAACACGGGAACGAGTCTTTGCTCCTCTGTATAAATCTGTATCATGTTTTTGTATCTGTGCTCGAATCACATTTATCTCGTCCACGTACAATCCCGGCTGTTCACCTTCAAAAGTATGGAGTTTATGAAGTAAATCATAAAGATAGCGTTTCCAGCTTTCTTTCTTTGCGCTATTTCACATGAAATACTAATTGTCTGATACTTGATGCTTTCTTTGAACCTTTCCCATTAAGCGAAAACTGGCAGCTGTTGACACTGTGTTACCTGTTGTACTGATCCTTTTACCTTTTTAACAAAACAATCTTTGCGCAACAACTGTACGTTAAGCTTCCATAGGTCCCAGTTTAGAGGGGTTTTAGGAAAATTTTCAGGACCCCAAGAAACAGTGACCAAGCAATTATCTGTAAAAGATATGGGCTTTACAGCATAATTATGAATGTGAGACCATAGGCTTAGAGATACATACACACGGTCAAGCCGAGCATGAGAGATGTCTTGAAAGTGCGTGAACCTCATCGAGGAAGGTGCATGCACTCCCACATCTATCAAATTGTGGTCATTCAATATTTTCTGCAGTAAGGTTGCACTTGCATCATAATGATTTGAATGATCTCTTGATCTGATATATGAATGATCTCTCGCGTCACAAACACAAATAAAGCCTCCAAAAACTATCAACGTTCTGTCAGTGTTTAGCAGCGAAGTTGAAGAGAGGAAAAAAACATTTACTTTGGAGGGAGCATAGACACAGATAAACCTCCAATTATGGGAATGAAAAGATAAGTCGCAACAAATGAGGTGTCCTTCCCCATCAGCATGTAGTGACGTCAAAGTATGATTCAAGTGCTTTCTTACTAATAAAAACCATCCAGCGGATGCACGATGTGCTGGACTGATGTATAAATTATTATCTACGAAAACTTCCCGAGCAAGATTGGTGTCACGAGCAGCCGGAATCTTAGTCTCTTGCACTGCATGTACATCAATGTTGTACTGCTGAAGCACGTGGTGTAACTGCCACTGACGCCTTACATTCCTCAAGCCACGTACGTTGAGTGTCGCTACACACATGGGAAACGTCAACGCGGTAGCCATTTTGCTATCTTAAATCTTTTGTAGGTCACCTTTAGGGCAACCTGTGGCTTTACCTCCTTTACACTTTTGGGGAGCACTTTTCTGAGGACACTGGTATAGGTGGCGTGTCTCTCGGTCCCCAAAGAAGGTGACACGTGGACCACATGAAGACACTTGCTCTGTCGAGTCCGGTGCACTCGTTGTTGCTTCATCGGTGACCAGTGGCTGACGCTTCCTTGTCTGACCGCTATCCGTTCCTTCTTGTTCCTCATTGCCAGAAGGCTTGTGTTGCTTTCACTGGTGTCGTTAGCGATGTTATTTTGCGTGCCGAGGGCATCTATAGGCCTGTGTTCAGCTTTTTTTAAGGCATCTTCTGCTCTTCTGTGCAATGGCCAGAACGGAGTTTGTTGGCATAAGTCGACAAGCAGGCATCCGACGAGTGACCAAATCGCTGGCACTGCAAGCACCTCGGTGTTTTGCACTGTCCACGTACATGCCCCACTCGCTTGCACCGAAGGCACAGTGGAGGCCTACCGGGAATAAGTACGAGGCATTGGTGGCCATAAATTGACAAAAGGTGTGGTATTGAGCTCACAGTGATGGTGTCCTTGAGCTCCAAGGCAATGCCCCTATTTGTTGTCATCCATTGTTTCATTCCTGCAAATCTCAATGCCTCTCTCTCAACGGACTTCACAACGCCGTAAGCTTGGAACGCCTCTTCAACACGTCGCAATTCAAGATGACGCGGAAGCCAAAGGAGTTTCAGCCTAATATTCTTGGTCTCCGGATCTAGCACCATGCACTTCAGCCCTTTTACACGGAGCTCACCACAAGTGACAAGTTTCTGTTTTGCCATGCTGCTTGCACACGTAACCATCCATACATGGCTCATTTGGTACTGGTCAACTCCTATGATGCCCGCTATGCTCACCACTTTAAGCAGCGCGTCACGGAAGTCTGGGGCACGGTACGGCCTACGACTGAAGTTGGCATGAAGAAAAACGGAATTCAAAACATCGTTACCGGCTGGAAGACGTGGCAGGACGACTTTGTAGCTTGAGTCTTCATCATGAAACGGAGTCGATGATCCTTGGCCGTTGGCCGATACGCTGTTACCAGCAGAGAGCATTTTAGAACACAGCCGATTGGTTCGGCTTCTTCTTCCTTCCTCTTTGGATGTGAAAACAGTGAAAAGAACTCCTTATGCTTGGAAATACAGTGAAAGTAACCTTCATGCTTCACGAACACACGCGTTCTGTATGCAAGCTTCACAATGTAACATGAAATATTGCAGTAATAATATGTGGTTTAAGCGTGGATTGCCAAAGGGCGTCAGAATAGGGGATTATCATAATGGCTCCGCGGCTGAAAGCCTGTACCCACTACAAAAAGCACACACGCTACTGCACTACCCCCTTTAGGCCACGTTTAGTCGGTGCATAGCAAACTCAAAAAGATTTCATCCACTTAGTGTTTAAAATATGCACTAGAAACAGAATGTTGCTATCGCGTTCAATTCCAAGAGGCGAAACTTTATGGTTCCTTAATTTTTTGCTAGACGATGACTTGCCAACTCGCTCATATGCTGCCATTCATTAAGCAGCGGAACCCTTTTGAAATAAGTGGAACAAGGATGGGCACAAAATCTCCTTACACGTTTTCCCAGATTGTGCGAAGCTCGGAGTTTTACTTCAGAAAACTACTCTATTGTGGTCTTAGTTGAATCGTTTGGAATTGTCAGAGCACCTCTCATCTTCTTTTTAGCGTTCTTTAGCGTACAAAGCTTACCGGAAGGCGCAGGCAACGTCATTTGAAATGCGTTTTTGACACCAGAATTGAAATTTTCGAAGTCGGAGAGAGAGACAAAGCTGTTTAATGTGAAGAGAGAATTCTGTTGGCGTATACGAAGGTGCCTACATGCTACTCTCTTAAGCGGAGGGTACTAAAGAATTGAAGGCAGAAAGGCCCTCTGAGGAGGAGGGCAGGTAAAGGGGAAAAATATGTGAGGATTGTGTCTTGTGCCTGTCTTCACGTAGTGTTGGTGATGTAAGCAGTGTTACACTTCATGAAATAGAGTAATCTTTAGGATCTCAATTAAAACTTTAAAATGTGCAGTTGCGGAGAAGTAGTGGGTTCAAGTGTTTTTGCGATATCTAGTAAATAGTGGGAAGTTAAGCCTACTCTAGAAGCAAGATCAGTCTTCTCAGTATGCCTGGCAAGCTAAAAAAATATATTCCTTTGCTTCTACAAGCCCCACAGCTGTCACACTATGAGTCAGTGGTCAAATTTGGCTCACACACGTAGCTCACACACGTGACGTGGAAGGCTTGATTTTACGTCAGGGTCTGTGAAACAGAGAGAGACGCTTCGAGGTGAGAGTTTCTATAACTGATATTTTACATACTATCCCTGAGAGGGACTTTCTTTCCTGGGTGCACGTTAACGAACCTCAACTGGTCGAAAACTCCGGAGCCCTCCATTACGGCGTCTTTCCTAATCATATCGTGGTTTTGGGACGTTAAACCAAACAAATCATCACTTTCTTTCACTGTGGGGACATATTTCAAGAAAGCCTTTTACATCTACATTTCTTTTGTAACGCCGGTACAACGCATTCATATTGCTTGTGCAATGCCCGATTTGGTACAAAATTAGTCCAGTTTAACCCCCGTACCTTTCTGATATTCTTTCTCCCTCACCCTTGGTACAAACGCATTGGGATTTGGCATGCATAGGTGTGCGGCCCAGTGATCAAAACACTTACTTTCGAAGCACTGTGGCCCATGTTCTAAATTGAGCATCGTGAATGAAATGTTTACACATGCAATGATCGTGTCAAATAACAGATCGCAGAAAGCGGGAACAGTTTTCAAGAGCGCCCTTCCTGCCTTCCTCGTTTGACCTTCAAGAGCGAAACGCTTGAATTTTGAGGTAAATGTCAGGAGGCGGGGTGTCTGGGTGCAGAATTTCATTGTTGTCGGGCTAAACGCACGTTAGCACGCAGCGCGCTACTCCCATAGCTGGAGCCTGTCAGCCACTCCCAAGCCTGATGCAGCGGGCCTGCTGCAGGGCCCCTGTGTTTTCATGTAATCTATAGAATTTAACAAGCCTGGAAAACTAGCAAAATATGTTCCACTGCTTATAAAGCACCACGGTTGTCAAAGTATGGTCAGTTTTCTAACCAAGGTGTACGCAAAATGGCCATCGTACCGTTGCTCAGCAGCTGCAGTGAGGGAGACAATCCGGTAAACAAAGGCGCCGTTATTGCCCGCCGCGTAAGCCGAGTGTTGGGCCACTTCTGCGCACTATGGCTCAAAAAAATGGTATTGCTTATTTTATTTGAATTTTTCTGGAGCTTTCTGTCACGTACAAAGCCAATTTTTCCTTCACCACCAATGGCGTTGACAATGACGCTAGACCTTAATTTCCGAAAAACAATCTCTTTGAAAAGATCACGTTATGCCTCAGTACGTGGGCCTCTGTCATTTTACCTCCACCGATTTACGAGCTCCCACGCCGGGACGGACCACTCGGTGAAATCGTCAAAAGCCGATCTACAATGTTTACGTATGCGAGCATAGCGCATAAATGGGCCCATGAGTTGACCAATCATTGAACTTTCCACAAACAGTCTGGCAGATTACACTTTTTCGAGTGCCAAATAATGAAAGCCATCGCCTTCATGCCTCCACGCCTCCACGAGAATGCGCCTCCACGAAAATGCCCCTGTGGAACTAGTTTTACGAAATTTAAGGTTCTACATTTTTCGTTGTGAATCTTGTTTTTGAGAGCAGGGAGAGTTCAGAGTACAATATGGCATTGAAGAATTACACCACATGAACAACTGCAGATGTTTCAAAACTGCGCTTGCAAGGACAGAATAAAAGAAGTATTCTTTTATATACGCAGTTCGTGCAGAAGGTTCCAGTCATTGCTTTGTCGCGTTTCTTCGAAAAGAGCTAGACGATGAAGCGCACAAGCTTCATTGTCCTTCAGCTTGCCTGTGTTTTCCACGTGCATGGTAAGTTGTTTCTTTAACTTTATGTGTACAATGTTTTTATGAGATATGAGGCCAAGGATTTGTGCAATTATGTTTCAAAAAAATATACGTATGTTAACGCGAGTTATTTCAGCAAGTTCTCAGTAGCACATACAACGCACGGAAGCGATTAGCAAGACTGAAAGTTGGGCTAGTTGTTGAAGCGATTAGTCAGTTTGAGTGACTGCATACCCCGTTTGGCTTCATTTTACTTCACAGCGCACGCACAGCACACTTCCACAATATAATATCACAGACGTTATATTTGTCATGCCGCTATGATTGAGTAAGTTTGAATCAACTGTTGCTCGTTAAGATTCTTTAAAACATATCAACAAGACTTTTGTGAATGAACATTTTCATGCGTAAATTTTGTGGTACATTTAGGTTATTGGTGATTGACCTCCCAATGCAAATTGTCATTTAAGAGGAGTGGCCGGAGCTACAAGCAAGCACTAACTTTTACTTAATCAATTTTATTTAAAAACAATATTTTTTGTAGTGACAAGCATTCTAGGACACTCCAGGCCCATTTTCGCCTTTGCCCTCGGCCATGCGTGAATTATCTTTACAGTGTAGTGGCTGATGCCTCGTGTGCTTGGACGAGTTCTGTTTTCACCGCAAAGTTTGCGTTGAAGGCATATTAGCATAAAGTTTGCTTCACTCATGGCAGAGGCTACCTGCCTTACTGTTGAGTTTTCCGTGATTGAGTTGCCTTAAAACGTGGGATTAGGTATTACTATGTAGAAAACTGCAGGTACTAAGACCTCATCACAATCAGAAGAAAAGTGCAAAGCTTGCATAAATGGCGCAAGACTGGAAAAAACTAGCGGAGCTAGGCTTGGACTAAACTTTACTAGTAATACCAAGCTTTTTCTTCAGGTGCAAATTTCTTCTAGTGGCACAAATTATGTAGACTGGACGTGGCTAGATTTGGCTTGGAAAGTCACGCTGCAAATTATGTGATATGACTTTAGTCAAGATACTAACTTGTTGGGCGGTTTTGGTTGCGAATATATCCCGTCTTTAGCTCTTACGTGGTTAATGCTGACAACATGTCCCATAGTTAGCTGTTATGCTATGTTATTTGATATTAGAATTTTTAGTCAAGTGACTAAATGTTACGCAATGTTTAGTCGCGTGAAGGGTTATGTGACGTTACATGATTCTATTTATACAAGTTACGTCATAATGCGTGGTCTGTGGTCATTTGAATGTTGTTAGGAGTTTTTTAGTAAGTTGGTGAGTTATTAGGCCATTTTACAAGATATTTCTCACGTGACTTGTGGATACGTTATGTCACATGACTAGCTATCTCGTGACGTTACGTGTTTTAAATTCACGTGACTAGATGTTGTGCATTCTTACGGCATTTTTAGTCAGGTCACAGACTCACACACTACAGCTTTCGTGCTCCACGCCGTAGCATTTGGGCCGCCTGTTCAACTTTTGCTTCAACCAGCTAGGTTAGCCTTTTTCGTCATCTATACTGTGTGATTCATTTTTCTGTCTTATGGATGCGATAGTTAGTTATATGAGCACATGTTTTCGGCAGAATCCACTCTCCTATTTTGGGAAGATCAGAACGAAAAAAGGTCTCCTTGATAATTGAACATATCAGATAGTGAATAGCCTTCAAATAAAGTGAAGCAGGTTCAATAGCAGGAAAGCTAATGCTCAACAATACTGGAAGAAAACAGTGGTTTGCGCCAAGTAACCAGGCACTGTAAAGTGTAAAGAAATATGTCTGCTTAGGATGAGTAGTGACCACAAAGCCAAACCATGACTGAAGGAACAACGAACAAGATTGGGGTACAACACATTTGGCAGGCTTTCTCAAATGAAAAGTGGTAGTTTGCCACTATCTCTAATAAAAGCGTGAGTAATTCATCTGCCATAAACATTAGCCTACAACGAATGTGAAACGTGTCTTCAGAAAGTTAGTTGAGTATTTCGTGCTATGTATCGACATGATATTGAAGAAAATATGGCTATAAGAACAATTTGTAATGTGAAGAACAGCAAGCCACTCGTAGCTTGCAGCCCGTTCCTCAAGCAGAGAGGAGCACAAAAAGAAAAAAAATACATGCGCCAGAAGAGCGTGAACGAACAACTGTCCCAGCACGATAATGTAGGTGATGTGGTTCAACACAAAAAAAGGACACGGGGAACAAACGCACACGCTTACAGACGAGCGCGAACAGTTGTAATGATTGTCACTTGTGTGAAAGCAGCGTACTCTTTTCGGAAGCACGGCTACTTCAGGGATCGAAATGGCCTTCCTGATCTATGTAACTTCAATGCATATTTGCGGCGAAAGGCCAAGAAGTACTAACCACTACGATCACGAGAGAGGCGTCGTGCGCATCTTGATCTGCGGGGCAAAGAGCTTTCATACGTGCCTTGCAGCCACTTCACGTTCTTTCGCCAGTCATAAGAAGAATTCCTGATCTCTGACTCCTGCCTGCTGTAAAGGGTGCATACAGAAAGCTCACCCTTAGCAAGCTGAAAAGCATGTGCTTTGTGACTGAGTTGGTTCGCGCTGCGGAACGAGAGGCCGTACGTTCATCTCCCGGTGACGGAACATTTACAGCGAAAACTGTATACCGCTAGGCGAAATATGGGACGTGTTCATCACGAGGAACACTAAACATTTCTATTGGTTGTTCAGCCAGTTACGTCATTTTCTATGCCACGTTAAAACGCGTGCCACCGGGAGTGCCGTCAGCGATCTTCATACGTTCACTGCCGCCGCCAAGCGCATGCGCAGTTGTTTCAACGAAGTAGCAACTGATAAACAAGTGCAGCGCCTTTTCTAAATGGAGGTCACCTCAACAGTGTTACACAGACATGGAGAGTGGAAGAGGAAGCAATGTAGGGGGAAATGAAAGGATATGCTGGAGGCGATTCGGCCCCATTACTAGACAACACGCTTTAGCACATGGACGGGGCCATTTATCATATTCACAGATATGACATTCACGTAGCAACACAATATTGTAGGGCGCTCTGTCACGATTATCTGAGCACGCCCGTACCTTCCATAGCACTTCCAACAGCTTGTGAAATAGAGTATGGGCGTGCTGCGTCTACATCATTCCCTTACTTGCGTGATTTCTTCGCCAAGTCTTTTGGCACCCGCTCAACTCTTCAAGTTCAAGGAAAGCCATTTTAGGGGGCATTTTTTAACGGCGTTATATTGTGCATGGCGAGGTAGGTGCCTTGACAGTATTTATTTGCTCGAAGCATGCGTTCGTAGACTGGGCAACGTACTGCAAATAAATTGATGGGCAGGCCAGTTCGTGTACATTGACTATGTAAACTTGTCAGGGGAAACTAACAGGACACAGGAAGAGGTTGACTTAGAAAGGCCAGTTTGTGTCCCACTCTTTGAGTGTCATGTTCGTTTGCGCTGCCAAGTTTACACAATTATTATCGCCTATAGCCAAAATGTTATTCGCTGATGTTGCATTGTTGTTACAGGGCTCTTAGAAACCAAAACTAAGATGAATGCTTGCATGCAAGCACGGGATCCGGGGCCCTGTCGTGCCTCTGTTCCCAGTTGGTATTTTGACGCATATGACCTCGTGTGCAAGCCGTTCATTTACGGAGGCTGCCAGGGAAACAGCAATAGGTTTGAAAGTAAAACTGCATGCGAAGCTACGTGCTCACGTAAGTATATGTACGAAACTATATTACACGCAATATCATTTTCTCTTAGGTTTTCTTGCCAGAAAGCAGATCTGAGAACTGTGGATGTTTTGCAAAGACAGCACAACAGAAGCGCTCATGCACCTTAAAAATGCATTTCTTTTAATTTTATGCTTCCAGTGGCACCTTGCGGAGTCTTCAAAACTTATCTTGTGTACCTGTCTTTGGACGCTGTGTCCGTTGGTTTACCAAGAAGTTCTACTTTTCATTTAAGAAGCAGTGTAATAAAGGGCATGAAAGTTTATTCCAAGAGTCGTCCTTAGCCGAGAGGGCATGCCTGAAGTAAACACTATAAATTTAGAACAAGCCGTTGTCAATCATCGAATTACATACATATACCCTGCCATTCTAAACTAAGAGGCACCAAGAAATTGAAAAAGTAGATACACTAATCAGAATAGCCTGCAAAGCGGTTCTCACCCCAAGTGAAAACTTAAGTATGGTGATATAAATTAGGCATATACAAGGAATATCCAGTGGCAACGCTAATGGCTCAGTGTGAGTAACGTAAGCGGACACCTCAGGATCTTAAAGCAATTAGGCGACCCACTTTCACCACAGTTTTGCACTAGTGAAGTCACAGTAATAGTGGTGAGACTACATGAAATCTCGAAAATGATTCACGTGACCCAGATTTTCTTTTTTTATGTAACATGCATCCAACCCATACATCATACAGAGATACATTCGGGCAGCCACCTACAAAAACAGCGGTGCCATGGTGTACTACCTACTGTAAAGCAAGAGCCTTTACAATCAAAATGCAATTACAGTCCCGGCCTTCATTGCAGTTGTGACTAACCAAGGGTTAACAAACACTCCATTGTGCACTTAGACACGATCAATTCCAAATGCCGTAGCCACCGCCACTAATTTGGTCATATAGGTTGCTGAAGTCAGGTGTGAATCGACCTTTATTCTGATGGACTCACATGATGGCTGCCGTCTTTTTCTTGGTGGGACCTTACTGGAATGCATGTTAGGCATACTAGGGGGAGGGGGGTGGACCGTTCGGCTCATGGCAAGACAGGCTGAGTAGCAGATGACATTGTACAGCAGGACACTTCGACACCTTGCGATCCAAAAAAAAAAAATCTTCAAATTCAATAGCCTAGGTAAACAGAAGGAGGCCCTCTGTCACTCAAACTCAAGCAGAAAGCAAGCACGGGAGGAGCATGACTTTCAAACTAACACTTTCCCACATATAGGCAACGTAGGTGACACAGAATGTACCCTCACATGTACGAAAATAATTGTCCGTTGTGCGAACTAACCAAGACCTTTTTCTCATGCATTTCTTTTACCTTCGATCGGCCACTCTCTGTGCAGACGCTACTGGAACACCGTCATCGCCTTTCGTCGGCTCAAAATGCAGTCAAAGCTGTCTTGTGCTTTTTGAGGACTACAGGCCTACGTGACCACCTTTAACTTTTGTGTAGTGCCACCGCTGCATACGCGCCAGCCGATTGACTGACAACCCTCTTTTTTTTCTCTCTCTCTTTCTATTTTCTTTCCTCTCTCTCATCTTTATGCCCCCTTCCCATTACCCCAGCGTAGGATAGCAAACCGGGCATGTGCCCGGTTAACCTCCCTGCCTTCCCTCTTGTTGTTTATCCGCCCCCCCCCCCAGAAACAGCATACTCTCCTTTAAATTAACATGTTCTTGCTTTTTCGAATGGGTTACTGGTGAAAGCTTTAACATTTACTCTGATGACGTTACTGTCATCTTCAGCGACCCCACACTTACTACGTTGCATCATTGGCGTTTGGGACGATTCAAATATTCACACTGTAGAATTATTTTTTTTTCCTATTCCAGGCTTCACCCCTATTTTTTTTCCTATTCCAGGCTTCATAGGCATGAAGAATACAACTGCAACATGTATGAAAAAACCAGATTCTGGACCCTGCCGAGCATATATTCTTCGGTGGTACTACGATCACCATCACCGTGTATGCAAGATGTTCGTCTATGGAGGTTGCCGAGGAAACGGCAACAGTTTCGCTACTGAGGAGAAGTGTCGAGCCACTTGTATGCGTAAGCACGTATCTTGTCCATCTACTGACCACAGCTGTGCTTGTCTTGTTGAAACAAAAGATAAATGGATGATTTGTCGCCATTATTAGAACCTGCTTCCGTTCAAACCAAGGTATTGCTTGAGAAGCTTGGAGCACTCACTGGGCCATTTGAGATTAATAATGACATTTACGTATTTAACACTTCCGAAATAACAAGGATACTATGAAAGGCAGAGACGAAATTGTAAAAAAAAGAGAACGTTTGGGAGGATATTTAGTGCAAGATAACCGGTATTCCGATCTACACGTGGGGAAGGAATGGTTGATATTGAATAGGGCGAGAAAGGAAAGAAAATGGAGAGAGAAGAAGGTAGCGCATAAGACAGCAGACACACAAGCACACAGTCAGTCACAGTTTATCACCCTGGCGTGGCACTTGATATCACTGTTGCAGCCGCCTGTCCAGGTCCGTTTTTCTCGAAAACCTTAATAGTTCCATTGTCGCCTTCAGCTGCAATATCCTTTGTCGACGACATGAAAGAATATATTCAAAACGCATTTGTCTAGTGTCAAGGTGCGGTACAATGAACGCCAGTGAATGTCTCTGAACACTATAGACCGGACAGTCACATATAATGCGGCATAGCATCTCCTCGTAACGACAATCGTCACAGAGAGTGTTTCTGGCCTCTTCACTATGGATTGAATAAACTTTCGTGAATTCCAGAATCAACCATAAACAATAAATCAGTGTAGCTTCTCTTCGGCGGCGTCCACTTGGCATAACAAGATACACCAAATAGCACCGCCGGGGGTTGAGAATTGGTTCGGTCCGTCCGGCTGCTTGCCGGGCTCTACAGAGCGAGCATCATCTCCTGTGCAAGCCCTCAAACGCTGCTGGCAGCATCAGACTTTGCATATGGTAATGCACCGTCCCATATGCCTTTAATGGCCGCCAGAGAGGTATTATCGGCGTATTCCTTCTCTATGGCGCAATTGTCCCTTGGAAGTCGTTGAAACGTCACGGGGTCCTTTCTCAAGGTAAGTATGAAGACATCGAATTTGAAATACAAGTGGTCCGTACGACGCGCAACGCAGTGCTGATAGCACAAACTATTGGGCTGTTAGGAGTCGTGGGAGTTCCACCCTTGTGAAGGTGCCTCCCAATCACTCAAAAAAAGTACAGCACGCAGAACAGCTAGCGGCGCAGCTGAGCTGTCGACGTCGTAGGGGGGTCAGTCTGAAAAGTAACTGTAATAGATTATGTGGGGACAACGACAGTATCAGACGAAAACTGGATGTTTGTGGGATCGTATTTTCAGTATATATATATATATATATACGTATACTGTGCGCATACTTCTCGTGCAAAAGAAGCACAGACAGTTGTTTTAGCATAGGCCATGACAGCTCACATTTCTTCCGGATTCCTGGTACACTGAGGTGCACCATGGGTTGTAAGAGACCTAGGGGGCATCGATGATTTTGGTGCAGTGGTGAAGCCCGAAAGGCAGTTGTCGTTGTAGCGGACAAAAATTTCAGGGAATGATCCTAGCTCCTGTTCCGCCCAGCATCGTTCTCTGACGCTGTGGCATGGTCATGAAAGCGGTCTGGCATAGTAATGAAAAGGAGCACGTGCAGAATGTCTGACAGGCGTTCTTGGAACTTTCACCGTGACGTTAATTTTCATTGAATGGCCACGAGCAATCACAATAGTTGACATACATAAGGACAAACAAAGATAGACTGTGAGTGCTCACGCTTTTACTGAGTCCAGAAGCCTACTAATATGTGAAAATCTACTTAATAAAACATGCAACCTATTATATTTACTGAAAGTGAATACCTTAGGTATAGCACGGAATGCAAAAAGTCATGCTGGGCACCGTCATGGGCAACAGCGACAGCCCGAAACGGTCCAAAACGTCTCGCGTGGTCAGAGATGACGTCAAACTTACGTCATGACGACATTACTTTGAATGAACATTACATGAGGCCGCGTAACAACCGTCATTCTGTTATATCGTTGCTTGGATTATCAATAAGATCAACTGAGAAGAAAAAAGAAGGCGGCTGTGTCACTCTAAATATTTCAGGTGAATACATAGGGGACATGACACCATCTTTCTCAACCCTATAGCTAATATATACTTTGCTTGGAGCACTGCAAAATGAACTCTTCTCTATCGCTTTCCTTGTACTACTCTTTGAATGTCGTTCTCACCGAATAAAGACGTTATTGGGCGAGAACTTTGAAGGACATTGTGTGTGTGTGAGAGAGAGAGAGGGGGAATAATATAAGCAAGATAGGTTTTCGTCCGATTAAGGACATTGAGTTTCCTGAAGTCATTAGGTCTTTGATGAAGAAGGCAGAGACACCACTGATATTGAGGGAGAAGTAGTAAAATTCGATTGCACTGTTATTTTTATGGCTAGTTCTAGGGGCATTTATTTTATAAATATATCTGAATCAAGTCTGAAAGAGTTACTCACAAGCTAAGAAAGGCCCAACACAATTCATATACGTGATATCGAATTCAATCATCGCACGAAAGGTTCGAGATGATGGCTTGGTGTGCTAGTTAGTATTCGACCTCACATTCAATGCAGCACACAAAAAAGAGTTGAAACAATGAAACATAAGACACAACATGAAAAAAAAAAACATTTGAGCTTCAGTACATTCCATCCATCCTGTCAATATAAACGTGTTTTTCTGAGGCCTAAATTAAATTCATAGTGGTAGGAACATCAATATATTCCTCTCCCATGGCCGCTTCAATTTCGCGGTAGCACTAGACACAAACCGATCAGGAAAGTAAAGTCAATACTAACATTTTAATTTATTGAGATCACTAGAACACTTCCAATACCCTAAAAGTGGAGGCACGGGTATTAATTATGTTACTCGATAAATGAAGTAAGAAAAGAAACGAATGAGAACAATGAATTCAGGACATCTAAATATACACTGAATTTCAATGACAATAATTAGAGTAAGAATTCAAGTTTAGAACGTGAACAAACATGCAACTTGTGCGTTTCGAGTTTTACTTGATATCCTGAATAGCATACCACCAAAAATAAAGAAAGCAAAACGAAAAAATTGCCATTTCAGAGCTTTGCTATCATCTTTGGTAGTTGCACGTATTGATAGGGATATTCATCCCTTTTGCCGTAAGACGGTCTGGGTGCTACATTTATAAATGTGACTGTTTTGCTTTTCCAGCTACGTCGACCGACCAAGGCACTTGCAGCGCTGATCCAAAGCCAAGACCATGTACGGCGCGTGCACAGTTGTGGTACTTTGACCATGAAGAGAACTTGTGCCATCGTTTCACGCCAGGCTCTTGTGGAAGTACGGCGAACAGGTTTCCAACGTGTCGCAAATGCATGATGAGGTGCAGCAGTAAGTTATTGTTGTGATGTTCGAACATAACTTTATGTTAAGGTGCTATAACCCAAAAACAGAAGCTCGCAGGCCACGCTTTCATAGAAATGTATGAAATAGTGGCCTGCGGTGTATTGACCCCTCCCCAGCTTTACAACTATATGTGTATTTCTAGGTGCCCTATTGCAATGCGTTGGCAGCAAAAGATGTGCCGTTTACTCTGCGAAATGCCACCAATATCGGAATGGTGCTTAGCCTAGCTCTCCTCTGTATTTTATCTATTATTTTATTATTATATGTGGGGTTCAACGTCCGAAAACCACCATATGATTATGAGAGACGCCCTAGTGGAGGGCTCCGGAAATTTCGACCACCTGGGGTTCTTTACCGTGCGCCGAAATCTGAGCACAAGGGCCTACAACCTTTCCGCCTCCATCGGAAATTCTGCCGCCACAGCCTGCATTCGAACCCGTGACCTGCGGGTCAGCAGCCGAGTACCTTAGCAACTAGACCACCGTGGCGGGGCTCTCCTCTGTATTTTAGTTTCTGGCATTGCCTGGGGGATTTATACTGAGCACGCGAATAATTATTTATTATAAGGGTATTTAATTGTATCGCATGTGCCAGCGGCGCATGCGCCTCTAACCTGCCTTAATAGTACTTGTGTTACGTTATCTTTGCTGATCATATGTATATAAGATGTAAATAATGTGTTGCGTAGATGAAATCAAGGCAAGCTGCACGAAAGTTTTCAAGAAACCTATTTTAGGAATGTTAGCATCAATGTACTGTCGCAAAGGGGAATTGGAAATAACGAAGTTCTTCATAACAAACGTTATTTTTTTATTGTGTAATACACCTAACGAAATTGCGGAGATATTCTCAGCATGATAAACAATTCCGCGGATATCGCGCTTCCAGCATGTCGGATGGTTATGTTTCATCACAAATGTATCCTGCAAGTTTCAATGTGCGTAATGAAACAATTATGACATCTCCGCACTAATGTGGCGAAGCTTCAAGAAACAGTAGAGCTGGGTGGCCTTGCTTGTACCTCTTAGTTTTTTTTCTTTCTTCTTTCTCTTTTTCTTTTTTCTGTCAGTTCTTTGTATGTGTTCACTTTCTTTGTTTTTTTTATTTTTTCTATCTCGCATGTTTTCTCTTTCTCTTTGTATCTTGTTCTCAGTTCATCCATCTATTTCCTTTTCTCACTGCTTCTTTATCTCTCCATATTTGTTTCTCTTTATTTCTCTCTTCCTTTACTTTTTGGCATCGCTGTCTGGCTTTTCTCTATATTTGTGTATGTATCTTCCTTATTCTTTATTTTACTATCTCTTCATATTGTTATTCTTCCTCTTTCTTTCAACAGCTTCTCCTCCCTCTTTCTCTTTCACGCTTTCGCTCACTTTTTAATTTTTTTGTCTTTCGCTTTTTTTTCAAAGTTTTCCATGTGCTTGACATCGGCGAGCAGAATATTCCTTTAACGCTTGCACCTGCCACTCGCCGTAGTCTGGCTTGCCCAATTGTAGTTGCATGTACATACCGGTTTTGTACAGCGAGACCTGTTATTAGATCACAACTAGGGCCACGTGCGCCATAGCTGTCCACCGCCACTGCCGGGATCCGTAATCACTATCGCTCAAAATGAGAAAAAAACTATATAATTAAATATTTGCAAGGAGACAATAGGTTTGAACACGGGTCCCCTGCATGCCAACCCAGTATTATACCTCACAGCAGTAGCAGTGCTTGACGACAGAATTTTAACCCATGTTTTCTGCGTGCCAGCCCAATACAGAGCCACTCCAGTGCTTGAAACTCCGATGCACACTGGCATTAGGGAGTCTTGGTGTCGGGAATGGAATCACGTTGTTATGACTAATAAACCATTTTTGAACAGCAAAGAAACAACCAGGTGTCACGCAATGTGAATTGCGTAACGAGTGGGCCGTGGAAAGCTCGAAGACATTACAAAAGCTTCAGCCATACTTCTTCATCGTCGTCAGTCACAACATAAAAAAAGTGCACGAAATTCCTTGCAAGTGTGTAGTGGGTGCCTCGCTTCTCCGAAAAACAACGAAGGACGGCATAAAAAATGCCTCTATATGAGACTATATGTTCTCTTGGCCTATTCACCAGAGCGGTATGAGCCGTGGATTCTATAGAAATCATGGGTCATACCCACTCTATACCCGCCCACTCCAATCCATATAGCCTACAAACAAACAAACAAACAAACAAACAAACAAACAAACAAACAAACAAACAAACAAACAAACAAACAAACAAACAAACAAACAAGATGCCTACCTACTACGCAAAAGTTACGATTAATGGTGTAGTGGATACCCTGAAGATGTGCTTGTAGCGGTTATCAAAATAGTGTCAGAAGAGCTTTGAAAAGCCGCTCTATCAGGTTTTGCTGTGACATGTGCTGCGCGCATTCCACGCAAACCTGGTGTTTTTTTTTCTCTTTTTTTGGTTGACGTACACCGAAGTTTTCAGCTCATATTGCCGGCATAAATAGCTCGAGTGTTAATATGCGGATCCCGAGACAAACTGGTAATGCAATGATGCACTCACTCGCTCACTCTTTACCGCGACTGAGCGCAGCAAGTGCTCTGCCCACCCGCTTCCCACCTTACGCCTTCATGAAAGCCAGCATGCAGCGAGATCGGGCGTATAGTCGTTGCTTTCCATTCCTAAGAAGCTTCGCTAATGAATAGTATTCATACACTGAAAAACTACTAGTCTTTTTTTCAAATTTTTGTTAGGAAATCACATTCAGGCGCTTTATGGGGCGAATACCATTTTCTCGCTTTTTGGCGGCACCCAAATGAAGCCGCTCTTAGTGCCCGCGATTTCTTGTCATCTCATCTTTTGTCCAGCATTGCACTTAGAACAGTAAGTAGATACCTAATTTTGAAAAACAGCTTTGTTATGAATAGTGAACTCGAGAAAATCTCAAGGATGACTGGTGGTGCAATGAAACGAAAAAAAAAGCAGCTTCAACAACAAGCGATTGAATTCCCACAGAATGGGTAGAGAAAAAAAATAGAAGTAGCCGATATCCAGAAGTAAATAAACATGGGCAGGCCACCAAATGAATCCGAGAGATAACAAACGGGGGATCAGTTAGAGCGATGGAATGCTTATAAGAAAGCGAGAAATGCTGCCAAGGATAACAGAGGTTTCAAATGAATCACAAAAACTTTCGCAGGCGTAAAATGGAAGAAGCTAGAAGTATTGGGGTAAAACCTAAATTCGGCAGTGGACATGAACAAGGCTAATAATTGTGGCAAAGATCTTGAAACGTGATGTCCCATAAGCTTTTAAGCTCATTGCCGATACATCAGCTTTCACGCAATTAAGGTAATCTTGATTAACATTAGCACACAGACACGATAACCACTGGTCATTGAGAGTAACTGATTGGATTCTCAGAGAAAGCAAACGCACGAAGGGGAGACTGAAAGTTAGGAGGGCCGAAGAGATTGAAAAGTTCGCAGGTATAACGTGGCAGCAGAAAGCACAAGACAAGGTTGATTCGCGGATCATTAAAGAAGCCTTTTGCCCTTCAGTGGGTGTAGCCAGACTGACGACGATGATGATGATGATTATAACATGAGCTTGGCTTACAAACACTTATTTTAGTGCCTGTTATATGTTAGGTACAGGAAAGTTAGTGGTACAAAGTTCGGCCACGGGAAGTGAAACAGCTCTGAAAACATTTAATTTCGAGACCATCAAGCAAACGGCATTGATTGTTGACGGAATTGTAAGCAAAGAAAAGCTCATAGCTTCGTTTGCTTTAATAAAGTTTCAGAGTTAATTAGAGAGCTCATTTTATTGAAATAGCACTTATATGGGCACTCTAGGCTGGATTTTATCCCCGGTGTCGACGTACTTCGCGCGCTCTTACCCGCGGTATAGAGGAGGGGAGGATCATACGTCTTGGTTGGCCTCGTGATTTACCTAGGAAAGATACTGTGGTAGTTAATGGGCACACAAAGGTAACTTCAATCATTGAAGTCTTCGTTTGCGAAAAACTAGTGCTTTTCAGACACAGCGAAATAACAACTGAAGCGCTTATTCGTGCGCATATGTACCTGTGAGTACGTTTCGTGTGTCATATGTGCATGAGAAACGTGGGGCACGTTTCTATATTCTTTCTATTCTGTGCGTGACCTTCTAATTTGTTGCTATCGTGTTCATTGCTTCGCCTTTGTGGCAAAGCTGTGAATTTTTTCCTGCACCATGTTTTACAACAATACATTATTCAAGCCCCATTGAAAATTGAGGTGAACACCCTAGGTATACTGATACGAACTCAACTTTCAAGCCAGGAATATTCTTTCCATCTCCCACACAGTTCAATTTTCGTCGGCGTGAATCTTTGACTTTCTGTACGTATAATAACGCTAATATTGCCCGTTATTTCCTGATTAGTATGACGTATAATTCACTCCCTGTGTCACGTTTTCAGAATAAAGAGCAATGTTCCTAACAAGTCACTAATTTTCGTCTTTCTTTGTGTATTTGTAGGTGCCGACGCACATAAGGCGTGCAGCACGGCATACAAAAAAATTCACTACGGAAAACATGGCATTACATGGCCCGGTGAAATGGAGCCTAGAGTGAGAGGACCCAGTTCTTTAATGGATAGCTTGAACGGCATGACGAAGCCCTCTTCAGGTTTTCTTGGAGACACTGGACATATTGTAGGAAACTCTGGGATAGGAAGTTCTATCTCAAATTCCTCCCCTCATGCAGGTGCACCCACGAAAGGTGCTTATGGTGGTCTATCGATGCCAGTTCCGGGATTAACTGGACCAATTTCAAACAACGGTCAAAGAATACCAGGTATGGGGTCCTCGCTGTCACGGCCAAGTCCCGGTGACAATCCTCCCCGCTTAGGAGGATCTTGGCCAAGACAGCCCGCTTTAGCAATCCCTAACGTACCTCATCAAGGCTTACCCGGAAGCGGGCTTTCAGGATCCCAAGGCATAGGAACAACCGAAACTCTTTCTCCAACTTCTAAAGGAAGAGTCACAACAGGACCACATTCAACATTAGAAGTTGGTACACATCCTTCATTAGGTGGAGTTCAACCAAGCAACCCGACAATTCCAAGCCTGTATGGGCCAAGCATGCCAAGTGCACTGCCATTACGAACTAATTCATTAGGTTCACAACTCCCAGGAAGCGCCATGCCCGGGCCTGGAACTGTACATGCAGGTCCCTCTGCAGTAGCCTCAGGGGAACGAGCATCGAATTTGAAAAACCCTCCATTAACAATTCCAGGGAATCTGTTGGGTAGGTTTTAATAAACCCCTACAAGAAAAATAAAAAGTGAAACCATTTATGGCGATGAATAAAATCACACTCGTTGATGAATTCGACACTGCATCGAGCAAAAGACACTGCACAGAAAATAAAATCTAGTGCTATACCACTTCAATTTGAACTAACGTTGATTTCTAGAAAAGGGATCGTCCTATACGCCATTTCGTCAACATAAAAATCACGCAGAATACGGATATGAGACAACCTACATCAGATTTTGGGAACAGAATAAAAATTATACGTTGAGAAAACTTCACGTTATATATTAATGGTCATGCCTGCTAACATTATGATATATAGCAATAAAAAATGTTAGCCTTGTTTTGTAAGCATATGTTTTTCAAGCGCTAAAAAATACAGTCTCATCATTTCACCTTGATAGAAACCCTTCCATAGAAATAACTTGGGCTGTATGCATTTATTGCCCACCGGGTGTCCATTCCTTTTTTCCCGAGGTTCTGCGTGATAACATAAAGTGACCAGCACAACTGTGTTCAGCTGGGATAATACACTTTTTTGGCGATTTCGATTACCCGCTCATTGATTGGTCTACTATGTCCACCACATGTCGAATCTCATCCAATTTTTTAGAAGTAACTCTCGATTACAACTTGTCAAAAGTTGTTCAGGAGTTCACCCGTGGTACACACATACTGGACCTCGTTTTCACTAATGCACCTGAAACTACCGGAGCGATTTCACGCATAGAAAGATTTAGTGACGACAGGCTCGTTCATTTTCAGGTAAAGTTACCTGTAATGTTTACAGGCGCAATGACTAAACCTATGCGCAATCATAACCGTGGCGACAATTAAAAACTCAACACCAACTTAGAAGTATTTTATCACGAGCATTTTCAGCCACCATTTGCCACACGGACCGTAAACACCAACTGGATTCTTTTTCAAGAAAAACTATCACAGCTAGTTGACCAGTACATACCTGTATTTTCTATATTCGACAATAGGACAAGCCCTTGCTTTACAAAGTGGCTTCGAACATTAAAAATTAAAAAAAGAAACGTTCGTATACTACCGCAAAACGCCATCTTTCTGCTTTATACTGGGAAAATACAGGGCGTGCTTGCAAGCATACTGTATAGCGCTAGGCGCAGCAAAGAAGAAAGATTATTCGGAGGACTTGCCCTCGCTTATCAACAAAAATACAAAGAAGTGCTGGCAGATAATCTCTTGTTTCAATAAATCTTCTAATCGCGTTACATTACATAATGCTAAACTCCGCTTTCTGATGAAGCTTCCGCTTTTGCCTTCAATGCATATTTTGCCTCAGTTTTTACACAAAAGAATTTTTCCTGTGTGCGATTTGCACCTGATCAGCCCTTCCCTTTCCTGACTCCCTTCAACATCACTGCAGGAGGTATCGCGAACCTCATCACGAATCTTAAAGTCTCTACTTCATCAGGCATTGATAAAATCAACTCCATAATACTGAACAACACCACTGCTATTCCCAGTAGCTTTCAGTGTCTTATCTTGAACCAGACTTTGTTATCTCGTTAACTGCCTAAGGACTGGAAGATTGGAAAGGTGGTTCCCGTTTTCAAGTCCGGTGAAAGACACTCGCCCCGTAACTATCGACTCATTTCACTAACATGCATATCTTGCATACTTGAACATATTGTACGTTCTCATATTTATGATGACCTTGAATCGAATAACTTCTTTTTTCTCTAATCAGCATGGCTTCAGGAAATGCTACTCATGCGACACTTAGTTGTTCGAATTGACCACTGACCTTCACTTTAATATGAATAGCAATGATCAAACAGAATGCCTTTTTCTCGATTTTGTCAAAGCATTTGATACTGCCCCTCTTTGTCGTCTAATCTCTAAATTTTCTTCTCTCTGCATCGATTCATTAACACTTTCCCGGGTTTGCAACTTTTCATTCCGTCAGCAATTTACAGTGGTTAATTACACTTCTTTCAACGTTTGCGATGTCACGTATGGTGTTCCCAAAGGCCGCGTGCTGGGTCGATTACTATTTTTAATATACCTAATGACTTGGCCAATTTTCCCAATAACCTTTCATCATCTGTTAGGTTGTTCGCAGATGATTGCGTATTTTACATAATTAATCAATCTATTGACGATCATTTCGCTCTCTAAAGTGACCTTAATCTAACCTACAGGGGGTTTGAAGCCTGGCAGACGTCCTTCAACTCCTCTAAATGCAAGTTGATCTCGTTCACTAGAAAGCGTAGTAACTCATCTTTTCTCTATACTATTGATAATACTGTTGGTTCAGCCACACAATCATATAAAATCTTGGCGCACACCTCTCATCAGATTTATCTTGAAGCACGCACATAACTGCTGTCTCTACGAAAGCCTCCCAGTCTCTCGGATATCTGCGCTGAAACTTACGCATTGTTCCTTCTATCTTACGTGCATTATCATATTTAACTTATGTTAGTCCACAACTAGAGTGTGCATCATCCACCATGGTCACCGCATGAAGATTACCTAGTCCGTACGTTGGAAGCCATAGAGAATAGGGCAGCGAGATTCATTGCAGGCTACTACGACTATCAATCAATCAATCAATCAATCAATCAATCAATCAATCAATCAATCAATCAATCAATCATTTTATTTCCTTTAGATAAGGTGGAGGACAGGACTAAAAGCTCAAGAGCTTGACGAGGTCCTGACCCCGTTCACAAGTTGACAAAGCAGCAGGAATGGCAGTCAGTCATGCACAACAAATATGAAATAAACATATGGGTATAACATCACAAAAATAAATACAAAAAGTTTATGAAAACAGTGCTAAGATAAAAAGAAGTAGTTCAAATGTATGGTCATGAAGGGGCATGAACATGAAAAGCAATAATAAAAAGAAAAGAATGGGCATAAATTCTGAGAGATGTATCATTGATGATAATGTATCAGTTGGACGAAGTGTTTAAATTACAGTTTTGTTTAGAGGAAGGATCAAAATCTTCGTGGTTTAAAAACTTTAACAAAGAAGCTAGTCTGTAGGACAATGATTGTTTGTCATAAAAAGTTCTTGGGGTGGGTACAGTCCGAACTTCTTTGTGCCTGGTGAGTCGAACACTTGTGTTCACGCTAAGTTTACAAAGATTTATTGCGGTATTGGTACCATGTTTGACAAACTCTTTATAGCATAACATCAGTCTGTAATTGTACAAGAAGAAAACTGGAAGAATATAATATTTTAGAAAAAGAAGTTTTGTAGAGGACAGATAGTGTTCGGCCGCAATATGTCGTACGGCCCTTTTCTGTAGTAAGTGCAGCTTGCGCAAATTCGTCACACCGTTTGTGCACCACACTAAACTACAGTACTGTAACAAAGATAATACCAGTGCATTGTATATCATAATTGCACCTTAGGGGGAAGAAGAGGTCGCATACGTGCAAGGACACCAATGGCCGATGACATCTTAGAGTATAGAATATCAACATATACATTCCACGTAAGGTGCCGTGAAAAATATACACCAAGAATACTAACAGAATCAACCATGTATAACTGCTGAGAGCCCAGAAATAAGCTCATCTTATTTATCAAGGTTTTTCCTTTAGGCGTATATAAAATGACTTGCGTTTTTGAAGGGTTTAGTTTTAGTAAATTCACTGAAGCCCAGGTATCTATAGCAGACAGTGTTTCATTAGCCATTTCTTCTATCTCTGTTTACATGCTCCCTGTAATAAAAACTGTTGTGTCATCGGCGTAAGAGACAAATGTTGCGTTGTTTGTGCATTGTACAATGTCATTAATGTAGATCAAAAATAAAAGTGGCCCTAAAATACTTCCTTGTGGCACACCTACAACGACCGGCTTCCTTGCAGATATTTCATTGTTGGCATCTACAAATTGTGTCCTGTCTGAAAGGTAGGATATTAAAAGAGCATGCGCTGTTCCACGCACACCGTAATTTTCTAATTTGCTGAGAAGGATGGAATGATTGATTAGGTCAAATGCCTTGGAAAAATTTACGTATATGCCTAATGTCATTTTTTCGCGACTAAATGCATCTATGAATATTTCTTTATGAGTCAAGAGAGCTGTTTCAGTAGAGCGATGCTTCCTGAACCCATGTTGAATATCTTGAAGCAAATTGTGGTGATTAAAAAATGATAACGATCTAATATGCATTAATTTTGCCAATGCTTTTGAAAACGCTGGGATAATTGAAATAGGTCGATAATTGTTAATGTTCTCTTTAGCACCATGCTTGCAATCAAGAAGAACGCGTGAAATCTCCATTTGTTTTGGAAATACACATGTCGATATTATTACATTATAAATATGGCTAAGACCGGGCATATGATGTGAAGCACATGCTTTATGGGGCGAATCTGAATACCATCAGCGTCCAAGGAGCGGCTGTTGCTAATAGTACTAAAGCAAGAAAAAATTTCCAGTGGTGTAGTTGGGGCAAGAAATAGAGTGTTACTAAACGCGTTTACAGACAGGAACTGCGCATAGTTATTGAGGCCATCAACATTATTTAACTGAGGTTTCAATGGAAACAACTCCTTAAACGCATTCGGTATCGCATTTCCCGAAAGTTTTTGGTCATTGTGGCTCAAAACGTCCGGAAGTACTGAAAGTGAAGTAGGCTTTAACAAAGCATTCAATTTGCGCCAGACCACATCACTTTTTTGATTGACTGGGTCACTAAACAATGCTACGAAATAAGCATTCTTTGTAGACATAAGCTGACTTCTTAGACTATTTCGATATTTTTTTAATTCGCTTAGGAGGGCTGGATCTCTAGACTTCACAAATTGAGCATACAGGGCATGTTTGCATTTAATCATACGAAGAAGCTTAGGCGTTAGCCAAGGTTTGCGTGCCCTGGATGCTCATGCCACTTTTTTCTTGGGGAAATGATCATGGTAAAGTGTTTGGAAAGTGCTAATAAAAGCATTGTATGCAGGGTCACTATCTTTCGATTTGTAAACGCTATGCCATGCCTCTTGGGTAATAACTTTGCGAAATTCTTCAAGATTTGATGAGGTAATAAATTGAATAAGAACTGACTTTGTAGTTTTACTAGCGATGGAGTGCATTCGATTTACCAGTAATATATTACCTAGGTGATCACTCATGTCAGTGTACACAACATCGGCCTCCAACAAGTCGATGTTAATGTTTGAGATGAATACATCTAAGAAGGATGCGCCGTCGATAGTCACACGTGTTGCAGAAGATATTGTGTTTCAAAAACCGTAAGTTGTGATGAGTGAATGGAAATCTTTTTGTAACGCGGACGATGAAAGCATGTTTATATTGACGTCACCACCTAAGACCAGGTTGGTTTTCTCTTCTAATGAATAGCTGAAAAGCTTTTCAAGGAATGCAAAAATCTTGTGTCACCAGATGGAGGCCTTTACATAACGGAGAACATGTTGTTACGGCTCTGCACTGTCAACACCTCATGATCAGGGGTTACATCAGTAAATTCGACCATGAGCTCAGCCAAGATATTTTCCTTGAGAAAGAGTGCGATACCACCCCCTCGCTTATCACGACAATTTCGGAGGAACGATCGACAGCCAGGAAGCTGAAACATGTCCGATGAGGGCGCTAACCAAGTTTCAGTTAACATTATTACTGAAAACGCTGTTCCGAAAGTGTCAAGTAGCAAGCTGAAATCGTCTATTCTGTTTGGCAGTGAACGAATACTCTGATGAAAAAACGTCAACTTTGGTTTTTTGAGCTGTGACTAAGTGTTTTATTCCGGAAGGCACGTAACCCATTATCAAGCCAAGTCAAACTTCGTCAGGTCCCATTAGCAAATTTTAGACAGGTCCCCTGTGCTTCCAATGACACACAGCCAGCTGTCCTCCGTTTCCCTCGCCTTGATACGACAACAATCAGTCCAAAGAAACTTCCATTTTCGTTCATTTTTAGAGCTAATGCCCACGCAAGAAGGCGCTTGTTTTCACGCGTCAAGTGTTCATTGATATAGATTGGAACGACCGGGGTCTGTGGGAGGTCAAGGTCAGCCGTAGTTAACCTAGCTTTCCTAGCTTTGCTGATAAAGTCAGCTTTCTTTGTTCTCACGCAAAATCGGGCTATTATGTTTTTGTCCTTCTTGGCGGGTACACGGTGAATGACGTCAATGTCTGTAGAGGTCACTGGACACCCTATCTTGTCCCCAAATTTTTGCAAGATTGCTTTGCAGTCATCCCCCTGCGCGCAGGGTATACCCTTGATTTCAATGTTGTTGATACGAGAGTATTGCTCCGAATTAGCAAGTCTTCCCGCAAGGTCCTCGTTTCCTTTTCTCAAAGTTTGGTTGTCCAAAGGTAACGCTTCCTGACCTTGTTTCATTTTTTCGTACAGTGAGTTAAACATCTCAAGGCTTTTGCGCATTTCTGCCACCTATTTTCGAAGTGCGTCAACCTCACGCGACAATTCAGCATTCGTGACCATGGTTCAAAGAAAAATACACCGGGTTGGCAGCAGCAGGTGTGGCAAACATGAACAATGGAAAGTTTCAATTGAATAAAACTAACCTGTCTAGTGAAATTTGTTGGCTTAGCGACAGAAAGCCTGTTGCGAAAGCCGCTGCTGCCAACCGTTGTGAAGAACGCTGGGCACGGTTCCGCTTAAGTAGCGTCGATGGCAGCGCCGCACCAAGGACCACTTCCACGTCAGAGCACGTGTCACTCCTTCGTAGCTGCACGTTTCACTCCGTCGTCTTCAAGGGATGATTCCGCCGGCTTGAGGTGGTCACCAGCGACATGCACTGTCTCGGCGCCTGCGTAGTGAAATTCGTTGGTTTAGCGACAGAAAGCCTGTTGCCGAAGCCGCTGCTGCCAATCGTTGTCACTATCATTCAAGTATCACCCTAATAAAACAAGACCTTGCTTAATTGTCATTGGCTCAACGCAGCCTAATTGCCATTTTATGTTTATTTTATAGGTACATCTACAGTAATAAATGCCTAAATGCCACTGTTTGTCACTTCACATCCCTTTGCGCACAACTCGACGCATTTACAACGCACGTAATTTCATGCTCATTTATAGTCACACACTGGCATTTAGCTCATCACCATTACCTCAAGCCATAGCACATTGGAAAAGCCTTCCAGATCACATAGTAGTCATCTCCAATCGTGATTCTTCTCATGATAACCTGATTTCGTTGTGTTTTTCTATTGTATGACATTGTTGACCTTGCTGTTTTTCACTTGTTTTTTTGTTTTTTCTTGTTCTTTTGAACTTTTGTCTATAATAGTGCGCAATGTATTTACTGATGCCCCCCTTACACAAAGCCCTTTAATAGGCCTGTAAGACATTTTGAATAAAGAAATGAATATCTATAAAATGCAATGCATCTTGCTAGTATAAAAAAACAGTACAACATGCCGATGCCAGATTTTTGGCATTTTAGGAAATGTCATGTGCGTTAGAAATTACAGAAACGCTAGTTAGTATTGCATGGCTAGGTAGCTCCCATTTATACGACCAAATCGGCGGAAATATATGAGGCACCTACCCACTCATGATAAAAGCTAAAGAGATTACTCCATACGAAAATAGTGAAGAATTTGTCTCCAGACAAATAAATATGCAAGAGTGTGCACCCTTCTTTATCATTAATGATTGCGTTTTAGCAGTACTGGACCAATGAGGCAAGGTTTACAAAAAGCAATGCAAGGTGTATTACAAGATTATTGCAGGCATGTGAATACTAAAGTTTCCTCTCTAATGAAATTTTAATCGAATAGTGCCAAATAGTGGCCACAAATATCACATGAAATATCGAATGAGAAATTCTGAAGGAAAATAGAAGAAAATAACAAAGAAGTGTGGTCATGTTTGCGATTGTATAAAGTGATCAGTGGCTGCTCATGCCAACTAAAAATTGCCATGCATAGACACATGATTTTCTGCATACTCCTGCTTCAAGCTCTCTCTGCGTATTCACCGCTTTCTGCCAGCAGTTTAACACATGTGCAACGTGGGCTATGCCTACTTACCTTTTTTATTCACACAAGACTTGTACCGCCAGCCAGAGCAAGACATAGGCAAATTCAGGGACACTGGCGCAGTGACAACTTTATTACGCACTTCGGGACGGTTAGCTTTTTGAGCTTGTATTATTGCGCAAGCGTCCTCACAAAAGAGCCGCCAATTTAGCCAGCAGGGATGCTTTTAACCACCTAACGCGTATACTATTTAAGTATTCGAGGATGTTTTTTCTCCTTCGTGGTGACGCAATGTGGCTCATTTGAAAACGGTAATATGCTTCATGGTTATGAGTGCTGCGGGCCCAGAAGTATTGGGGTGCCTGCTCACAGGAGCGTTTTAGCTGCGCCACGGAATGATGGAAGTTTCAAACGTGTAGTGTGGTGTGGCAGTGGATACTGCACAGTGTGGACAAAGTTTCACGTGAAAAACCAGCCACCGAAGGTTTCCTGGGCCGAAATTCGGAGGTTTGATGGAACTTCAGGCACATGAGGCGGAACCAGACTCTGGGAACTCGGCTCTAGTTTCGGTTTCAAAGAACACGGAACATGCAAGCTCATAGCGGTGGCCGGGCATCCGATGATGTGGTTCAACAAAGTTAGGTTAATGAGGGTGTTTACATTTCTTGGTTTTCACAAGTATTTATAAATAAAAGAATTTGATTTCATGAGATAAAAAAATCTTTTTATCTTATTTCGTAATAATAAATCAGGTGAAGCGCAAGAAAGATTCACCTTAGTTCGCAGCACTTCCCTGCGCTCCTTCTCGCCAGTCGTTCAGCGATATTACAAGTTGGATCTCGACCAGTTTCTCGATTAGCTGGTGTGACAAATACGTGAAAGATAAGATAGATGGTTGTGGCGTGCAGAGAACGGACGCCGCAGTGAGCCACGTGTAGCAAGTCAACGAAGCATTTGACGAAGATGGCTAAATTGGGCAACACATGTTTTTCGCGGCTGTGTGGTGTGTTAACCAGAGGATTTCCAGTTGCACGAAGGTTTTCAGGTTTCCTAGAGGCAACGGGTGAGTACAAGTATTTGGGCTCATTACTTGAGTGGTATTGATTCTGCATGAATACATTAAGTAAACCTGATTCTCTGAATGCCTTACTGAACTGTCAGTGCCATGTCACAGGAGGAATTGCTCAAGATGGCTGCCAAGCTGCTGTCTGAAAAATGCGTTTAATGAAAGGCTTGCAATCATGTTGCATGGCTCGGCTACATAGTGTTGGCGTCTCTTACGTTTGGCATGCCATTAAAATGACGTGAAGCAATTATAGGCTTGTTTCTGTTCAGAGAAGTCAGTAGCCGTGGTTTGAAACCTTGTAAGTCTTTACTTCCAATACTGTGGCTGAAGTACAGTGGCGGTCAACATGTTGTGGACCATTGGAGCACGTGTCCACGTGAGGTCACTAGATAAAAGAAGTTTCTAAGGTAGCGACACCTTCCCCCTTTGTCCTCACTTATGTCCCTGGAGCGCCCCTAGAAGGTTCAAAGGTTCCATAAAAAAAGCGAATGTTTGTGTTCAATGGCTCCGGTGAATAAATGTAAATGAAACAAAACGGAAGGAAAGTATTCGTAGAAAAAGTCACAGCTTTGCCATAAAGGCAAAACAATGAACGCGATAGCAACATATTGGAAGGTGACGCGCAAAGTGGCAAGCAGATCAAAACGTTTTCCGAGTTTCTCACGCACAAATGACGCACGAAACATACTCACAGGTACAGACGAACGCGAATAAGCATCTCAGTTGTTACTTCGCTGTGTCTGAAAAGTGCGCCTTTTTCACAAACGGTACGTGGCTGTGCAACGATTGCAGTGACCGTGGTGCAGTACGTAACTGCAACATAATTGTTCCTGTGCCCCAACGCCAGCCAAGACGCACGATCCTCCCCACTGGGAGATAAGGGCACGCGAGAGGTCGTCCACCTCCCTCCTCTCTGCGGGCCAAAGTATGCGTGAGAGATGAGAGGCGCCACGCCCTCATTGCGTCATCTTGCTTATAATGCCGAAAACAAGATAGCTCATCCCTCCCCCGAGATGCCCGCCAACAGCGGTAAGTGGTAGACATAAATCGCTTGCCGTTACAATGTTGAAGGAGGTACCTTTGGGTAGCTCAGTGGTTAACGCCTCGCATTCACGACGCAGAGGTCCCACGTTCAGTTCGGAGCACATGAGTTCTTTTTCTTTTTTTTTCTTTCTTGCGTGTTCATATATATAGATGCGTATATATATATATACGGCGCGTGACATCGACGCCGACGCCCACGTCGATGCCGTCGGCGAAATCCAGCCGGAAGTGTCGATATAATCGCTATCGCAATAAATTGATGATTGATTGATATGTGGGGTTTGACGTCCCAAAACCACTATATGATTATGAGAGACGCCGTAGTGGAGGACTCCGGAAATTTAGACCACCTGGGGTTCTTTAACGTGCACCCAAATCTGAGTACACGGGCCTACAACATTTCCGCCTCCATCGGAAATGCAGCCGCCGCAGCCGGGTATCGCAATAAATCACACAAATAAACTCGTTTTGCAGATCCGCGTCGACGCCCATCGACGGAGTTGCATGAAAGCGTTCGCGTGAAATGTTTCAAAGCTCCGCTTCACAGTTTGCTGCATTTCAGATAGGACGAGGTAAGTTAAAGAGAACGAAACCGTTTTCTATTGCATCACTACAACCAAGCATTGTCGAAAAACTCTGATGTTGCATTGAGTCAGCGCCGCGAAACAATCTTGACTTACTTGGCGCCAACTGAAACACTCCTCCTCTTCAGTTTATGTTTTGCCTACAATTTCGTCTTTCGTCACAGCCAGAATCCGCCTGGAGCCATATGCGCAAGCGCACTCGTTTCGAACCATCTGCGTATTATTATATAACCCCACAAGCCATTTGCAAGATCACGAGCAAAGAATGCACCAACTGGAGACGCCGATGGCAGAGAAAGGAAGGAGTAATTGAGAGAGTGAGGAGCATGGCTCGAGAACAATGAGTGACGCTACCTTGGAAACTTGTTTCATCTAGGGACCTTATGGCCACCAGCAGTGCGGCGCCGTTTGACGGCTGCCTGTGAAGCGCAAGGGCGCGCACTGTTTTTTATCTACCAGCCTGCTCAGTCACTGTTTTCAACAGCAGCACGCACCGGAACGACAACAGAAGCGCAAGGGGTCACTCCTGCTGCCGCCACGGATCCACCAAGTTATGAAACCTTGACAGAAAATCACAGAATATTTGCGGAGTGCATGGTGCTGAGTGGGGGTTTGCGTCCGTCCGTCCATTTGTTCTTGGTTCTGTCCGTCGGTGCGTGCGTTCGTACGTCTATCTGTCCATCGGTCCATCCATGCGCCCGTACGTGCATCTAGTGAACACTCCAAGTACCGCGATCTCGCATCTTTTCATCATATATTTAGCATATAGAAATACCGCTATCCAGCGGACATTCCAAGAATAAATGAGAGGTGGAACTCACGCACTTTCTTACGGCCTGCGCTTCTTGTGTACTTCACAACTTTCACCGCCTCTAGTTCATGGCTACATACTAGTTCACTATATTCATGACACTATGGCCCAACCCTAACCATGCTGAAACCAATGATGTTGCACCAAGTGAATTCAACGTGACAATCCTTCCTGTCCAGATATATTGCTTAAATTGCGGCCTTCTCATACAAGTTATTTAGTAAGCATCAAATGTAAGGCAAATTAAATTGGAGAATAAGTCACCAATACTCGTCTCTGTAAGTTGTTTCATCAGAAACAACAATTTCTTTATTTATGATTAACGTGCACGGGTTTCCTCCTCAATTGAAAAGGATGCGCGTGGGACGCTCCTCTATAGTCTTGCCGTGGAGTTCGCTAACCACTACTACTACATACATTGTGGACGCCCGACCCATGGCTTAGAGAACCTCACCCCGAAAGTGTGTAATTTGTATACTGGCAGTGCTCGGTGCGCGCTGCAATCTGCGCTTTATTCCCAGACGTTCCGCTGCGTCGAAAAATGTATGCCGTGTCATTTTTTTTAAATGATCTTTGTGATAAAGTTAGCGAACAGCTTACATTCGAGGAAGACATGCACGCTAGAATTTCTCGCGGTGCTCTGTAAAAATGTCTAGTGGTGTGTCTAGGACTAATAGCCCAGAATGCGGCACGCACCGGGCACTTTCATTACCGAATACGTGTTTTTATCGCGATATCATCGCTAGTATTTCTTAAGCGAATGAAAGAATGACCCTTACACTTCTGGCGTCCTGGTGCGCAAGCTGTTGAAGAAAGTGACCAAGCAGCCTCACACGTAAAAAAGGTCCCACGTCTGCAGTGCATTCTCTCGAGCTTCGCAAGTAGACGTCAGAAGGCGCCGCGGTGCTGGTTGGCACGAGGTCCTGGCAAGACAATGCTGTTGGCATGACGAGAACAAGTGGACTTGCTAAACATTGTTTCTAGCTACGTTCTTTTTTGAAAAATTTCTGATTCCTTCAAGGCTGTCCATTACTGAACTTCCGTCTGATTTCGCGCACAAGGTCTGCAAGAAAATCATTTCCGCCATCACAGCAAACCTGATCAAGTCAAATATGACGGTTTCTACTCGTGATTGTTGACACTTTTTGCTCTGGTTCGGATGTTCTCGGCTCAATGTTTGCTCTTTATGACCATATTGTCACGATGAGTCACAAGTACTGGGGGATTTATTAACCACCGGGTAGCAATCTCTTGGACGATGCGTCAGTCGTGGCTGGCTCTCGAGCAGAGAAAAAAAGCACGCGATCTTATTTTTCCTCCAGATTGAGAGCCGCTCTTGCTGTCGACCCACTACGTGCTGGTGGCATTATCCCCCCTTCCGAAAAGAAAAAAAAAGAAGTCCCAAAAAGAGGAAAGAAAAGTACATAGCATCACCGCGATGCTACTACATAGGCACGGGAAAAAGAAATTGGAAATTCGGATAAAGTGAAAGTAAAAATTGAAGAACGTGCGAATATAAGAAACGTCAATGAACGAGAAAGCAAGTTGACACAAATAAACAAAAAACACAAAGCATTCTGTACGGTAAAGGAAAAGTTACGAGCAACGCGTCATAAATAGTTTCATGCGCAACACATGAACGACGTCCGGCCTCAGTCGTGTCCTGCTCCGTGCATGGGGTGTTGAGTCCGGAACCACTTCGTAATTCACGTCACTGACGCGGCGTAACACTTTATATGGGCCAAAGTACCAGCTCAGTAACTTTTCACTAAGGCCACGGTGGCGGACGGGTGTCCACACCCAAACTTGATCTCCGGGGTTGTAAAACACTTCTCTGTGGCGGGTGTTATAGCGTCGTGCCTCTGCCTGCTGTTGCTGGCCGATGTGCAGTCGCGCGAGTTGCCAGGCTTCCTCAGCACGCTCTGTGAATTCTTCGGCGTAAGTTGCCAACTCGTCTTCGTTTTGACACGGTAGCATAGAGTCTAGCATGGTCTGCACTTCGCGGCGGTAGAGAAGCCGAAATGGCGTGAATCACGTGGTCTCTTGCACGGCGGTATTATACGCGAAGGTCACGTAAGGTAAGATTCGGTCCCATGTTTTGTGCTGTAGGTCGATGTACATTGAGATCATGTCTGCGGGGGTCTTATTCAGTCGCTCGGTAAGTCCGTTGGTTTGCGGGTGGTACGCAGTTGTCCTTCGGTGTCTCGTGTTGCTCAGTTTGAAAACTTCGTCCGTAAGCTGCGCCGTGAATGTCGTCCCTCTGTCCGTTATTACACTGGAAGGAGCACCGTGTCGTAACACTATGTGGCGCATGAAAAATTGTGCTACCTCAGAAGCCGTGGCTCGTGGGATCGCCTGAGTCTCAGCGTAGCGTGTCAAATAGTCGGTCGTGACGATCACCCATTTGTTGCTGTCCACCGACAGGGGAAATGGCCCGAGAATGTCCATGCCGACTTGGTCGAACGGCGTGCAGGGTGCTTCGATGGGCTGAAGCAAACCGGCTGGTTTAACAGATGGTTGCTTTCGGCGCCGGCATTCCCGACAGCTCTTGACGTACTTCTTGATGCTTGCAAAAAGTCCTGGCCAATAGTACCTCTCGCTCACTCTGACAAGTGTCCTTGAGTAGCCCAAATGACCGGGTGTGGGTTCGTCATGGCAAGCGAAGAGGACGTCGTCTCGCATGTTTCGAGGAACCACCAGAAGGTAAGCATGGCTGTTCGAATGAGCGTTCTTCTTGTACAGCACACCGTCTCGCAGGCAGAACGACCTCAATGAGCGGGATAAATGACGTGGTATGATAGCGCCCTGGCCCTCTAAATGATCAATGATTGGACGAATCTCTGCGTCATCTCGCTGTCGTTTGCTCAAGTCTGATGCGCTAACGGCGCCCAGGAAGCCTTCGTCTTCCTCTGCTTCCTGACTGACGACATGAAGGGGTGCGCGTGACAGTGTGTCAGCGTCTTCATGCTTACGGCCGGACTTATGGACGATGGTGACATCAAATTCCTGCACCCTCAAGCTCCACCGTACTAGCCGTCCTGAAGGGTCACGCAAGCTTGCCAACCAACAGAGCGCGTGATGGTCCGTCACTATCTTGAACGGACGACCATAAAGGTACGGGCGAAACTTTGTGATTGCCCACACGACTGCGAGGCACTCTTTCTCCGTAGTGGAATAATTCGCCTCGGCACGGGATAGAGAGCGGCTGGCGTAGGCTATCACCCTTTCGATGTCGTCTTGACGCTGAACGAGCACTGCACCGAGCCCAATGTTACTAGCGTCGGTATGGACCTCCGTGTCAGCATCATCATCGAAATGAGCGAGAACGGGCGCTGATTGCATGCGCTGTCGCAGCTCATCAAAAGCTGCTTGTTGCTCGTTTTCCCAGCCAAACGGCGTGTCGTCCCTTGTGAGACAAGTCAGAGGTTCTGCTATCTGTGAAAAGCTATGAATGAACCGGCGATAGTAGGCGCACAAACCAAGGAAGCGCCGAACGGCTTTCTTATCGACAGGAATTGGTAATTCGGCAACAGCGGCAAGCTTGTCCAGATCGCGCCGGATTCCTTCGGCGCTAACTACATGTCCAAGAAATTTTAGTTCTTTATAGCCGAAGTGGCACTTCTGTGGCTTTAGTGTGAGGTCCGCTGATCGGATAGCCTCCAGCACGCTGCGCAGGCGGTGAAGGTGCTGCTCGAACGTGGTAGAGAAGACCACCACATCATCAAGGTAGACAAGACAAGTCTGCCACTTGAGACCTGTGAGTACAGTGTCCATCATTCGCTGGAAAGTTGCCGGCGCTGAACACAAGCCAGAAAGAGCACTCGAAATTGGTATAGGCCGTCTGGAGTCACGAGGGCTGTTTTCTCACGGTCTCGCTTATCTACCTCGATTTGCCATTACCCGCTTTTGAGAGAAGTGAAATAATGGGCACGACGAAGTCTATTCAGCGAATCGTCGATACGTGGCAGCGGATACACATCCTTTTTAGTCACGTTGTTAAGCCTTTGGTAGTCGACGCAGAAGCGTAGCGACCCGTCCTTCTTTTTGACAAGTACGACTGGAGATGACCACGGGCTATTACATGGTTCAATAACGCTATCGACAAGCATCTCGCTGACTTGCATACGTATCGCTTCACGTTCTTTAGCCGACACGTGGTAGGGGTTCTGGTGTATCGGGCGTGCGTCCTCGTACGTGATGATTCTGTGTTGAGTGATAGACGTCTGGCGGATCTTTGAGCAACTTGCGAAGCAAGACCTGAACTCGAACAAGAGCGCTCGTAGCGCAGTCTAGTTATCGGTGGACAGATCAGGATTGATGTCAATATTATTCATTGACGTGTCGGTGGTATCCACTAGTTCTGACGTGAGACAGTTGGTGACGTTTGCTACTTCGTGGGCAAACGCTATCGAAGTGCCACGGAACAGACGTCGATGCTCGTTGCTGAAGTTGGTTACGAGCAATTCAGATCGGCCATCACGAAGGTGTATTACACTTCTAGCTACACAAATGTCTTGCTGCAGGAGGTGTTCTAAATTTGTCTCGGCCACCACATCGCCATCGCCCAAACCACAGCATGTTACGTCGATTAGAACACTTGCTTGTGGAGGAAGCGTCACGCTCTGTTCAGAAATACGGAGTACGTCGACACGCTTTCCGTCATCCTGCATTTTAATTGCTCGCTGGGCTGAGAACGTGACGCGGCGCTCTTGCAGATCAATGATAGCTCCATTTTCCTGTAGAAAGTCAACTCCCAGGATGACGCCACGGGAACACTCGCGTAGAACGAGGCAGCTTGCTACGAATGTATACCCTTGAATCTGTACTCTAGTTGTGCAGGCACCCAGTGGAGTAATGACGTGGCCACCAGCTGTCCGAATCTGCAAGTTGTGCCACGGCGTGATGACTTTCTTCAGCTGCGTTTTCAGTTTCCCGCTCAGTATGGAATAGTCGGTGCCGGTGTCCACTAACGCATTAACTGCACAACCATCAATTGTCACTGCTATGTCGAGTAAAAGTCGGCCATCTTTTGCAGCAGTATGTGATGTCGGACCGGTTTCTGTACGGTTCTGCGTTAATAAGAGGTCTTCAGCGCTTCGACGTCCAGCGACCCCGCCCCCAGAGGTCGCTTGGGCTAGTTTTCCCGGTGGGGGCTGGGAGATCGTGTGGTAGAATACCGCTGGGGCGTTGATGAAAATCGCCTCGGTGATGGCGAGCGCGACTGGCGCCCGGCAGACGGTGGTGCATGCTGCTGGGCGAGGTAGTTTTCGATATCGCGCGGTCTCTGGCCGTAACGGGGTGGCGGTGAGTACGCAGAGAAGCCGCGAAGCCCAAGACGGCGATATGGGCACTGGCGGTACAAATGATCAGCTTCTACACAGTGAAAGCACAGAGGCCGGCGATCAGGTGTGCGCCAAACATCAGACTTCCGAGGAGACGTGCACCGATCGTCGATGTACTGAACTGGTGGCACCGAACGATGGGCGACAGGAGCGCCAGGGACAAAGGGCAAGGGCGGTGGCGTGTACGTGCCTTCGTAGTACGGTATGTGCTGTGCTGACTGGAGTGCAACAGCAGGAGCAGGATGGATGAGTAATGGTGGCGATGCAGCAGGGCGTTTCAAGGCTTCCGCGTAGATTGTCTCACGGCGGTATTCAGCAGGAGCTGGTGCAGCTGTATCAGGAGGCAAGGTGTTCTGGAGGGCCTGGTGCAGCTCATCCTTGATCACAGTTGCAATTGAGCTAACCGTAGGATGAGGTGTTACACCAGCCTTTTGCAACTCTTCACGTACTATATCACGGATGAGTTCGCGTAGATGGTCGTTGCTGGTTCTAGTGGCGGTGAAAATGTCGGCAGTAGACATGCCACTGAATTGCCTGTCGTACTGGTTGGATCGCTGCTGCAGCATTTTTTCCATTGTCACGGCCTCGGACAAGAACTCCGCGACCGTCTTCGGAGGGCTGCGCACGAGGCCGGCAAAAAGCTGGTCCTTGACACCGCGCATCAAGTGACGCAACTTCTCATTCTTGAATCGGCCCGTCGGAAGAGGCGCGTCAAGTCTTCGACGTACGTGGTCACAGTTTCGTTTGGCAACTGGACGCGGGCCAGAATAGCTCGTTCAGCTCGTTCTTGGTGATCAGCACTGGCATAGGTCTGCAAAAGTCTACGAGAGAATTCGGGCCACGTCGTCAGCTGCTCCTCTCGGTTTTGACACCACGTACGTGCCCCGTCTTCGAGATAGAAATAGACACGACCCAGTTTCGCCGCGTCGTCCCACTGATTCAAGGTGGCTACACGCTCGAAGTCCGCCAACCAGTCCTCAACGTCCTCGTGGTCCGTGCCATGGAACGTCGCCGGTGCCCGTGGGCTTTCCAACATATAGCGGTTCGACGTCGTGCTTCCCGTGGCTGTTGACGAGGTTCGCACCGAAGCGCTGGTCATGTTTGTCGACGTGGTTGGAGCAGTATCGTCGATTTCATTCATCAGGGGATTGCCCCTGATAAATCCGAATCCGCCGAATCAGGGGATTGCCGGAGGCAATTCCCTGATTCGGCGGCTGGTCCGATGCACGAGAGTATTGATTGGCACTGGACTCGTATCACGGCTTCCTGGGGCGGTCTGCAGCATCCGTGAGACTACCCAGCACTTCCACTAGTTTGTCACGATGAGTCACATGTACTGGGGGATTTATTAAACCACCGGGTCGCAATCTCTAGGACGATGCGTCAGTCGTGGCTGGCTCTTGAGCAGAGAAAGAAGCACGCGATATTCTTTTTCCTCCAGATTGAGAGCCGCTCTTGCTGTCGACCCACTACGTTCTGGTGGCAATATGTCAGTTATAAATGAAGGCAGCTTTTAGAGAGGGAAACTTACACACTACGTGTATTTCTCTATTACGCTAAAGAGCTCGTTCCGCAGAAATTTTGGCGTCATTGTCGGCATATTCGCCTGTGAGCGAAAACACTGTTCTATGCGTTACCGGAAAATTGAGAATTGTGGAAATAAAATTGTTAATAAAAATTTCTAGGTGAGCGGGGGAATCATCTTGGGAGCACTGGCGTGGCAAACGGATGTTCTGCCACACATCCACGCATCTTGTAGTAAATACAGTGAAACAAGCCTCATCTGCTTGGAAATGCAGTGTAAGTAACACTCGTGCTTCTGAAACACACGCTTCCTGTACACATTTCACAATATAACATAAAATATTACAGTTGTTATGCATGGTACAAACTCCCATTGCCATCGGGTGTCAGAACATAAGATTATCATATTGACTTCATGGTTTAAAGCCGGTCAGCCCCCACAGTAGGGACACACGCTACAAAACCTGTTCCTTCAAGGCTATATAGTGAGTGCATAGCAAATTCGAAAAGGTGTCATGCACTGAAAGTTTGAAGTACGCACTATTAAAAAGATATCGCTGCCACGCTCAACTCTTAAAGGCGAAGCTTTAGGGTCCCGTAATTTTTTAGAACACGTGAAATACGCAAAGTTCATTGTATTTGTGCCAATCCTGTTTTCTCTTGTTGAGGAATCAGCCAGCGCTTAACTTTCACTTCTTCAAAACACACTACCAAAACAAAAAGGGAGGGATGAACTTTATTATTAACGAAAACAGCAAGTTTACGCAGCCGGGCCTAGGCCTCCCAAAAAGGGACGTCACGAACTTGCCTCGACGCCACCTCAAGGTTAAAAAAATTTACGAATGGCCACGTCGCCCAACCGGCCCAAGGACAAGAGGGCATTCCGCCTACATTCCGCCTACATGCGAGGTGGGAAAGAAGAGCTTCCGGTGAAACCCCTCTCCTATAAGTTTAGCAATTGTTTCCTCTGTTGGATGACCAAACCAGTGACATCAATAAGGATATATTCTGTTCGGGATTGATTTCTGGTTTGATACCCAGCAGCCGCCTGCGAAAAAAACAAACAAACAATGGCACTGCCGGTGCGCATCAGCATGCGAGAGTTCGTACTATATCGGAGCTACAAAAAAATTTCCGCAGCTAGTTTGTTCAATCAAAACCATATGACATCGCCGCATCATGGCCGTCTCCCTACCATTACTTATGACAGTGCTACTCGATTGATTGATTGATTGATTGATTGATTGATTGATTACTCAATGCGCTTCTATCAACGCCTCACTGTCTGTGCACGAGAGTAAAATATAGCAGACGGCAGTGCCAGAAAAGACTACATGGTGGCGCCTGTGGTGGCAGTTTTCTTCCTGCTCGAACATATCACGCCATCGTTCTGCGCTCTGTGGGCCATTAGTTCGCAACCAAGACATTTATTAACGCGATAGCATAAGAAAGCTAGTGTCCCAGAAATTCCGCCGTCGTCATCGGCACCATTGGTTGTGAGCTAAAAAATCGTCCGTGAACGAGAAACACAAAAAAGCAAATAAAATATAGAATAAAACTTTTGGTCCGATTGAGGATCGAACCCGACCATTCTCGTGGCAAGCAGGTGTCCTACCACCAAGCCACGATGTTACTTGCAGCTGCTCAAAAAAAAAAAAACGCCACATAAATGCCATGTGGTGGAAGGAGTCTTCTTAACGCATTTTGTTCGGCAGGTGTCACGCTGAAAACGAGCCCATTCGGTGATTTGTAGGTGTATTTGGGAGGCCCTCAAACTACGTCTAAAAAGGCCGGGATAGTTCAGCCATCCCCGCTAAAACACACATGAACTTTCAAACAGCTCTAAAAATGGACAACCATGTCCATCTAGCGGAAAACACGTGCCTTTACAGAGGCGTTGATCAAGCAAACAGCATACGTTAGATAATGCGCTGTCATCTGTGAGGCATTGTGAGACTCTTTATGGCCTCAGAGAAGGCAAGCATGCGACGTGTATCTTGAAGGCTATGCGATTCTTGCTTTATATCAAAAACCTGCATGTACCATTCGCACGTGCACGCGGGAGTGTGTCTCTGTGCCATCAGTGAGACATTGTAAAATACGTGTCTCGACTAAGCAGAGCACCATTCTAGCAGAGGGAAATGGCCGCACTGCACAGTCACTGCGTTACTGTAGATACGTCACGCTTGCGCGCGCGTGCGTTTGTGCGCGTGCGTGTATGTTTAACAATGCCTATTATTAAGTATGCACTTAGCGGTAGAAGGGCGCGCTAGGGGCTGGGTTTCGCTATTACGTTCAAGTCTCAAAGGCAAAGCTTAAGCATCCCCCAATTTTACCTTTCTATTCGCGTCCTAAAGCTTCAAGCGCTATGTGCCCATCAGTATTTGGCAGTGATTTCAAGGTTCATTCTATAATTGTAGCAGGCAAGGCTTTGCAGACATGGCTATATAAACACATCTTTTACCATGTTATACTGCAGGAGTCACCGCATCTACGTTTTCGCAATTACAATTATTTCTTTTTTTGCTTTAGATTTTCAAGAAAATATTGCGCATGCGCAACTCCATGACAGTGTACTTAAACTCAGTGAGTGTGAAAAAATAAGCAGCGGTTAGTAGCGCCATCTCTAACGGCTCACCTTTTTTTTATTGATATGATATATAAGGAGATGTTGGCGCACCATTATGGCGCCGGCTACTCCTTAGCCGTTGATTGAAACTTGTACACATAATTTGAAGCAAAACATACAAAGCAGTGCATGGAAAATAGAAAAATCGGGCACAGATATGCAAAGACACACTTATACGCACATATCACAATGGTAAGTAAATGTTCAGAAGTCAATGTAAGAAGTCTCTGGAAATGTCCCTCGTTAATATTCGGTCCACCAGCACAAAACAGCAAAGCACACGTCTGGTCCTTATAAAGATGCATTCGCTCGTATGTACATAATAGTCGACACGTCATTTATTTCACAACACACACGTGATGGGTGTCACATGATACTGTACATAATAAGTACATGTGTTACAAATGAAGGTTTGTTCTTTGTTAATACTTGTCAGCAATCCCGCTGTCTTTTAAAAAACGTGTTAATGCTTTTAGAGCGTGGGACTGTAAAACTCCAGTTGGCCACGGGCCCAGAAGTTTTTTCATGCTAAATGGTATGCGGTTCAATGCGAACAGTTCGGACTTAAGACGGCGTCTCGGCGTGTCATGATGTGGACAGTCTATGAGAAGGTGACAGACGTCTTCATCTATAAATCCACAATCGCATTCGGGAGTTTCAGCTCTGCCGATTCTGTGCAAAAAAATGTTTTGTGTATGCGGTGCCTAGCCTCAATCGGTGATTTAGAGTTTCCATACTTCTATCTAATGCCAGCGTAATTTTGAATTCAATACATGGATTGATGTGATATGAATCGCAGCTCTTTGTACTTTGGTCAAACCAAGCAGTTTTGCTCATTCTGAACGTTGTGTTCTTTATAATACTGCGCAATTCATTTTTCGAAATTGGTAAAGAAACAGTAACGTCTTTACGATGTGCTTGTCGTGCTGCTTCATCGGCAGCTGTGTTTCCAGGAATGTTGTAGTGGCCAGGTATTCACTGGAATTTGATCTCATGTTGCGCCTTCTTTGGTGAGCTCCTTCAGCGTTTCGTATGTCATACTATCACTTATTACTGTCCTGTTTGTACTGGAGAGTGATCTTAATGCGGCCTGTGAGTCACTGAAAAGTACCCATTTTCTAGCGTCTGCTACCGAGTTTATAAACTTTAGAACATACAGAATAGCGAAGAGCTGAGATGTAGTAGATGACATCATGCGACATAATTTAAACGATTCCTGAATATTGAGCTGTGGTATGACAAATGCCGATATTGAAGACGGTGTAGTACTTGAGCCATCTGTGTAAATATGTATGTAGCCTGGATACCGCATGTGTATCTGATAAAGCGCTAGTTGTTGAGCAGCTTGGATGAACATGTCTCTCTGTCTGATAATGCCATCCACTGAGAATTCAATGCTTGGTATTATAAGCAGCCATGGAGGATAGTCCATTTCAGAGCTCCAAAATTCATTTCTGGGTAATATATGTGCATTACTCTGTACATCGTTATGAGCATTGCTTTTATCTCTTAGTAAAATCTCCAGCGCCAATGGGTGGTCCTTGTGTTGCGTCTGTAAGCGAAAAAAATGGCGGCATGTTTCAATTGTTCTCATGACTGGAAAGGGTGGTTCTCGAGTTTCTGCTATGACAAGGCTGCTGGAAGTCGCTCGTGGAACACCTATGCAGACGCGCAGTCCTCTAGCTAATAGTCTTTGAAGTCGCTCCTCTGAAGTGCGGGAAAGGCCGTGTAACACTGCAGAATATGCAACTTTTTGTCGTATTAAAGCATTGTGAACAGCGAGCATGGATGATACAGATCCGCCCCATGATGTCCCTGCAATTCTGAGGAGTATATTCACTAGCGTATGCACCTCGTTTTCGAGTTTCTTTATGTGAGGGGCCCATGATAGCTGCCTATCAAGTAATACTTCGAGAAAACGATGCTGTGTCACAATCATTAGTGGTTCTTCTTCTAAATTGAGATTGAAGTTCTTTAACTTCTTACGGGTGAAGGGCAATACAGCTGTCTTTGCGTGCGATAGAATCATTCTTCTTTCTTTTTAAAAGTTGTTGATAATATTTATTCCGTCTTGCAATGCAATCAGAATGAACCATATGTCCGTGCCAGACGCCCAAATGCACACATCATCTGCATATAAGGAGTATTTCAACCTGGAAGGCAGTCTTTTAGCTAAATCAGCCATAACACAGTTGAAAAGAACAGGGCTGAGCACGCTTCCTTGTGGCACTCTCTGTCTGACGTCGTGTTCCACACTTTTTCCTTCGCTCGTCTGATTGACTATTTTACGACCTGATAAAAATTTGGATACCCACCGCAAAGACCTGCCGGACAGTCCGAGTTCCAACATACTCAGCAGAACATGAGTGTGCCTGACTGTGTCAAATGCCCTTTTGATGTCCAGGAACACTGCGACCGTCAAACTACCACAGGCGTGTTCATGCTCCACATATGTTACTAAGTCCAGTATTGCATCCATTGTGCATCTCTGTTTCCTAAAACCTGTCAAGTAGTTGCAGAATACACCACTTCTGTTGCACCACTATTGAAGTCGCGCATCAATCATTTTTTCCATTACCTTACATAGACAGCTTGTCAGACTGATTGGACGGAAGGATTCAAAGTTCAAGGGCGTCTTAGCCGGTTTTAAGATCGGAATGATGCGAGCAGACTTCCAAGACTCGGGTACAATTTCTTGCGTCCATAGATTATTGTAAATATCTAAGAGAATAGTTGTGCTTGTGGGCCCAACGTTCTTTAGCATATTGTATGTAATGCCGTCCGGTCCAGAGGCCGATTTTTGACAACATGATGCTATAGCACAATGCAGCTCCCTTAACGTAAATACAGGGTCTAGTTGAGGATGCTGGGCCCAAAAGCAAGCATTATTTTCTGGCTGGCTAACACGACAGAATTATCAAATAAAGCACATTGTGATGCGGCGGACCTACTGATAAGTTGACAAAATTCATCTGCTACCACAGCTTCCGGTTTGTCCAAGGCTACAGCAAGAGCACGAAATGGGAAGCTCTGTGATACAGGGCCACTAAGTGCTCGAATTACAAGCCAAATTCTTGGAACAGGTGTGTGGGGAGAGAGCGTGCCACAGAAATCACGCCAGCGTCGTTTACTTTAATTTTCTAGCCGTCTGCGCACTGTGGATTTTCTGTACATTTTTGTATGCTTCTAAACTTCCGCTGCGTCGATATGCCCTTTCTGAACGTCGTATGATGGCTCTTAGATGTTCATACTCTCCATCGACTGCAGCATAGTCTTTTGGAATCGGGACTTTCTTTGTACATTTTTTCGCATTATCTTGCAGAAATTCAGTAAGGCTTTCAACTGTGGTGAGTTCACTATTTTGCTTTGTTAGGTCGTACCGAAAAGCTTTCCAGTTCGTCAGTTTGCTGTAGCGTCTGGTGTCGTCTTTTCGCAAGTAGGGGTGATTTATTAGAATGGGAAAATGGTCACTCCCACGTGTTTCTACATCCGTTGTCCATACCACACCATTCACTAGATCTTGGGAACACAAGGTTACATCGATGCAACTAGAGTAATTATGCCCTCGGAGAAAAGTTGGGGAGCCGTCATTCAAAATTGTCGAATTGCATTTGTCTGCGGCACACTCAACAATGTTCCCACGTGCATCACATCGATCACTACCCTAGATTATGTTGTGCGCATTAAAGTCTCCGCATATAAACGTATATGAATTAGAAATGTTGAAGATAATTGTTAGCTCTTCCACCGAAATGCAGCTTGAAGGTTGTAGGTAAAAATTGATCACTGTTACGCGCTGCTCACCAAAGGATACTTTGCAAGCGACGAATTCCGGGAAGTCCTGATCACTTGAGTGAACTTGGTGAGAAGATAGGTCCTTTCTGACGCGCAAATTCACTCTGCTAGGACCACTTCGACGAGATGACTTATATATCACGTAGTTGGAGAGGCAGAAATCATCATGCATTCCTGCCTCTTGGATGAAAAGTATTAGAAAATTATACTGCAGAAGGAGTTTACGGAAATCAGCACACTTCCTTCGAAGACTATTGGCATTCCACTGGTATATGGAGACATCTTTGTAGCGCTTGTTCATATGTTACTTGTCGCAGGTTTGACCCGGACTGTTGACACAGTAGTGCTTCCAGAGGCAGCAGGGCTTTTACTTCTGGCAGGTTGTTTGCTTCCGGTAGAGCGGACAGGATTGCCTTAAGTGCTGCGAAAAGCATTGGCAGAATCAATTGCATGACTAATGCCGAGGCACGGTCTCCATTGAATGGTTGATTTTCTGAGGCCTGTTGAGAATGACGTGACGTTTCGATGTTGTAGTTGGGGCGAACACTGGCACTGTCGGTTTTGCTACTTTCCGGCAGAGGTCGCGTGGGCGTTTGCAGCTTTGACGCGTAGGTTGGGTTACTTGAAGGTACTTCTCGTGAGTGGTCTCTCGGGTGTGCTCTTGGCGGCTCTCTTGGCAGTTCTCTTGGCGTGCTTGTCGGCTGTTGTTGTGGTGGCCGCTGAGGTGGATCACGTACAGGATGAACAATCTCAAGGTTTGGAGATGGTTCATTGGGGCGCGCTTTTCTTCCATGGATGAGCTTATGCCGACGCATTTTTGCAGCAGCTTTATTTTGCGGGCAGCCTGAATATGAGGTAGCGTGATTACCTGCACAGTTTGCACACTTGGGCTGAAGAACAGACTTGCACTCCTTTTGATGGTGTTCTTCTGAGCAGATCTTGCACCGGCGTGGGTTACGGCAACTTTTTGCCATGTGTCCGAATCGCTGGCAGTTATAGCACCGAAGTGCTGGACCAAGATATTCTTCCACTGGGTGACTGGTGAATCCTAAGTAGATTCTTCCTGAAATCGGGCGGTCATCTCGAAAAGTCAGGATCACTGAGTGAAGTGGACGCGTCGTTACTCCTCCATCTTCCTGGCGGTAGTATTTTATTTGCCGTCGCGCCGATACAACCCCTGCATCTCTCAAGTACTGTAGGAGTTGTTCATCTGAATACTGCAGAGGAACATGTTTTACTTTCGCAACGTTCCGAGTGTGTGACTCTGGGATGAAAGGCTTAACTTCCAGGCCACCTACATTTGAAAGCATCAGAAGACGCTTGGCTGAACTTAAGGAAGCAATGCTGACACTGAAGCTTCCATCTGTGGTCGTTCTGAATGACGGCACTTTTTCCTTATCAGCGGAAACTACTTCAGCTGACACTCGATTGGGGTTCACTTTCCAGAAGCTAGCACCTTCAGCTGTTAGACGAAAGACGACTGGGATACCCTCTGCTCGTTTCTTTTTATAAGTGACCAACGTAAATGGTTCATCTTCGACCATGTCTTCTTCATCACTAAGGTAATAAGTTGACGTTTTATCGTCGAGAGGATTCTCTTCTAAGCGAAGCTTTTTGCTTTCAGATTCATTGTCTTCTATTGCTGCTGTGCTCGCTGGAGCCATTTCGCGGTTGTGAATTTGCAAACGTGCCGGCTTTATGATGCTTGGGCGCACCTGTAAGCCCCCAGGCTTTTCATTTTGTCCTGCAGTATCACTCATGTGGTTTAACGCACTTGGACGAGCATAAGGCTCGTGGCGATGGCTACCAACCACCGCAGTGGTCGCGTACTAGCCAAGTCTTTGATAAAGGAACCTCGTACCTGTTGGGCGCTGAGCCCTCGAAGTCTTCACCCGACGTCTTGTTGGCACACCGCGAAGAAATGGATGCCAGCGTAATAGTCCAAGAAAAGATCAGAAATTTAACAGTGCACAGAAACAGCGACTGAACAGATCCACTTCTTCCTCACCTATTCGAGCTCAATTTTTATCGTTCAATATTTTAGTGTTCGCAAATAACATGATAGGCTGGAGCAATATTTCGCTGACAATATCACGTGAAAACTGGCAACAACGGAGTAAAAGGTGTTTTGCATACTTTGGTGTTTATTGGGAATATTGGTAGGCGAAAATCGTAGAGCTCACTCAGACTCACTCATGAAATGTATTTTGCGCTCGCAACTCACTTGAACTCCGACTCACGAAACTTTTCCTGAGCCTGACTAATTTGTAATCACACAAGTTTTCTTCAACAAAACCGAGTGAGTCGACTAATGAGTCTGTTTGTCTAGAAATAGATTTTCAAACCATTCTTTAACACCAATACTTCACGTACTCGGTGCTCTTCTGGGCGCCTTTTAGTGTATTAGCTACGGATATGGGTTAGCAGTTGTCGCCAACCTAAAGACACTCTTGTTGAAAGAGAGAGAGAGAAACAAGAAAAAAACGAAGGCAGGAAGCTTAACCAGATGCTAGTATCCTGTAAGCTGCTCTACACTGGGGTTGCGGAATATGGGGTTGAAAGAGAGATAGAGAGTTAAAAAACAAATAGAAGAAAGACGCAGAGAAAATCAGTCCATTCAGAGGCATTCCGAGAGGCCAGTAGTTCGCAAGAAGCCCAGTAGCGCTTGCACGGCCTTCTTATGTGATGATGAGTCATGGCGATGACGCAGTATACATTCTTTTGACAGTGGCTCGTCATTTAACATGTTTAGTGTATTATAAAGATATTGTCTTTCTAGGTTATATTCCGGGCAGTCACACAGTACGTGTCGAATTGTCTCTTCATCTCCACAGTGTGCACAGGTGGCGGTGTCGGTGATCTTTAAGCGGAACGTGTGCGCACAGGTAAACGCGACTCCCAACCATAGTATGCACCACGGTGTAAGATACAAACACTTTGTTTGTATTTTACACTGTGGTCTGCCCAGAGCAGTAGCGTCACCTCGTCGTAGTTTTCTTGGAGGCCTTTAGATTAACGTAGTATCAAGGGATCGTAAAATGACAACATGAGGTATATAGCTACCAAGACTTTCTCAGAAAAATTTGTGAGGGTTGGGGGAAGTCATGGCATGCCTTCAATAAATATTCAATTGCTATTAAACGATACTGCTTTGGACTATACCTGAGAGTATGCGTCAGCATAAACTCGAATCTAGGTAAGGATAATAGTAATGCTGAAGAGAAGTACATAGGACTATAAGTGGGCATAAAAAGGGGAAGTCACTCAGACTCTCTCAAGAAGTGTATCTTGCGATTTGGACTCACTCGGACCCTGGCTCACCAAAATCTTGCTGAAATGAACGAACTCGAACTCAAACTCACCAAAATCACTCAGACTCAGACTTCACGGATTGATTTAAGTCTGAGTGAGTCCCAGGTAGTGTACTCGTGAGTGAGTTTGCTGAACTATAATTGGGAATGAGGTAAACAAAAGATACGTTGTTGTGCTGAACGATTTTCGAGTATTTCGAGAATAGCCATGAATCAGGTGATTAAGAAAAGCGCGGGAGAAAGAAGGATGTAGCATGCCATAGAGTGTAAATTATGGAGATCTACCAAACATGAAAGATGCATTTACATTTGATGGTAATCAGTGTGGATGGTGATCCTTCAGGCTTCTTCATAGTGTGCTGCGGTTTTTGCGAAGAGCTAAGTATGTAGACGTAGTAAACAAGGCAAAAAGAGTCGAAATATTTATTACTCTGATTGGGGCGCACAAAACAACCCACCTTTAAGGCTGTGTGGAAGTCCATATTACGTGTGTGCGCACAATGTTGTGCGCAAATGTAAGTGAAAAGTTGCTCTTAGAGGAGTACAATGGTTAACGCTCGAAAGTTCCACCTAACTTGATTTGACAAATGAATTTAGTTGAACAATTTTTTTCGGCCACGTACTCCATAGGATTTGTTTAGGAGCATCATAGTGTGGTTAGTTTGCTTAAATTTGGCCACAACACAGAAAATTCGGGCAGCAACTGGAGCAAATCGAGCACTTAGAGTCGCAAAAAGAAAGAGAGAGAGAGAGAGAGAGAAGCAGAAAGTGGTCTCAGGCATCTGGAACTATACATAGATGTCTGCTCCGATATCTTCATCAATTTTATACCACGATTTGCTTGGCACGTGGATCCGGCATCGTGCGGCTTCGTTTTCACTTCAATGTGCGCGCACTGCCACAAAACTCGAACATCGCACAAGCTGTTGAAGATGTCGAGCTTTCAGCCACGGTACCTCGCTGGCATAGAAGTTGTTTACAACATCTTCAAGAACAAACGATCAGTAGCGAGCAAACTTACTTGCAAAATACCCATCGTCACACATGGCTGTCGGCACCTAATAAGCGAGGGGTGCAGAACACGTTTCGAGCTAATTAGGCACGGCATTTTGGCGCCATGTTCATAATGAGAATGAGACAGCAGGGTGTTTGCAATTGTCTTTTGCGTTTTTCTTATGCAATGAAGTAAAAAATTTACGTGTTCGTCGAGAATACAAATGTATGTTGATTTAACAGACATTTATTTATTGCTTTTGGATACTGATGAAAAAACTGCATTCGGCCAGTTCGAGCATTTCTTTCAGTAGCATGAAATCTCAATCAGCGTGATTTTGCAGTACTGCAATTCATTATCAACTAGTCTGTCAACAAATTATGTATTGAATATTTCTGTTATTTGTAATCTTTCGCCATGCCGCACTAACAGCGCAAACTGCTCGAAACTTTTCTTCATACTTTCTGGGCAGTACACTATGAAAAACATTTAAAAACTAGAATGCCCGATCAAACTTTGAGGTCAAGCTTTGACGTCAAAAATATAAAATGCTGTTTCAGAACAATACAACAAAGCTTATTTATAAGGCTGTGTGATGTCACTGTAAGAGAGTTATATTGCTGTGTGGAAGCTGAGATCTTGGTATGAAGGTTCAAAGCTGCATGTTGATACTTCTCTGCACTCTGCAGGCCCATGGTATGTTCTTTAAAATGCACTAACTTCCGCACGTGATCGTTGAGCACTAGGGTAGCAGTTCTTTGCCGGTGAAAAATATTTAGTAGTGGCGTCAAACCCTACAGTGCTCTGCTGTACGCAGTTTCAAAGCTCAAGCAAGCAAATAGAATACGTACTGCAAAACAAAAACACTACGAGGTTGACGCAATGAGAGAACTAGCAACTGCAGGGCCATGATAATATATCACTCCAGACAGTTGAATACTTTTTTGAACTTATAATAGAGCATTCAGAAAATGAAAAGCTGTAAATAGGCTAGGCGCAGGTGCGAATGCCAGAAACATGCCTTACGTTATCTCCCGATGAACAGGTGTGGTGTTTTCTTACGCTGAATCTCGATCGCCTAAAACATTAACGTATGTACCCCTAAAGTGTGCAGAATTCACCATAAATTTATTTATTCTTGTTGCACGCGATAGAACCATTAGGGGCTAACGAGATAAACTGTAGCTCGCAAACTGTAGCGCCATCTGGTAATAGCCAGTGTGGCTGGCAAACGTTGAAGCTCTCGAGCTTGAGGGTGCATCACGTGTCATTTGGTGCATATGACTTAGAACTTGTCGTAGCTGACCCCTTGTTAACAGTAGCCTTATTCACTACTCTGTAGACACACTACTGTAGTGAGCGCGTTCACACATATCGCCAGCGTACAATCTGCGTGGTGATGAGTGTGTGAGCTTACGTAATAATAATTTTTCTTCGTCAAGTGGAACCCACATCAAGTTCCTCCTACATTTTCGCAGACCATGCCGGAGTTTCACCGTCGTAAAGCAGTGATTCAATTATGGAGTGACAAGAAAGAAGCGAAGTATATTGACCGTAAATATATCGTGCCGAAGAAAAAATTCCTTGGCAAATACAGTTGTCTTAGCAGGAGAGGGCGAAACTCAGTATTGCAATCATTTGGCCATGATTATGCAGCATACTAAGCTGTATGCTCTACAGTGTGATGAAGGCACGTGCAAATCATCAGTGCACTAGAATATCGTTAGTACTCTTGTGTGAAGCGCCTGCACTAATGAAGTGTATAATTAAACTTTTACACCTTGTTTTTATTTTCGGTGCTTTTCACTTTCTCACTGTACAAGCTTTTGCCAGCTTCACAAAATATTAGAATTAGGAACATAATGTTCCATAGGGTGTCCTTTATTTATCGTGGGCGTGAAATTCCCTATGAGGCGAAGTATTGCACTTCATTAACATTTGATGAGTAATTTTTACGGAGAAATTAGTTCTGCCGGCCACATGTTCGTTGCCCTGACGAAGCTGTTCACGCGATCTGAATGGGCACGCTGAGTGAACCGGTGGCATTAACTGAGAGGTAAATTTGTTCAAAAGAATATTCCCCAAAATTTTCACAATGTATTCGAATTTAACGATCGACGCAAGTTTCAATAAGGTTGCGTTGTTTGACTGCGGACACCGTGGCAGTGGTGAAAGAAATTACGTAAAAGAATAAACTATCCAGGCCTTGCAACGGTCTTAACAATACACGACAAACAGATTATAAAATATCCGGATATGCCAAAATTCTCAACAATAAGCGTCAGTGACAATCAAAATCTAACGATGGTGCAAGCATACGACAGCCCATCGCCATTTTTCACCCGCGACATTAGAATAAAAACATTACGTAGGTGCTTACATACACCAGCAACACCTGCCTAAACCCTGCTTAAACACAGCTTTAAACACCTGCCTAAAAACATTGTATCTTGCGTAAGGAGTACGATTCGTTGAAAACGTTGAATATATCATGCTATATAAGTGTTCTCGATGCCACGTTACAGAACATATTTGTTATATCACGTCATGTCTCCAAGTTTTAATGTTAAATATTTTGTATTTTCACATCATGTCTGAAGGAAGAACGAAGAAGTTTTCTATCTCTATGTATTCTTAAATCATGTTTTTTTCTCTCTTTAGTATGCAAAGTCTCGGGTGTTTTCAATGCACAGTAGTCCTGGTGCGTTTTTTCTTGCCATTATAAAGTTACTGCTTCAATATATTGCAAAACAAATAGAATAGCAGATACGTCAGCATTTTGCTTTCTTTGGGGACAATTAGAAATGTCAATAAAGTGAACCAGTTACTTAGCGACGCAATCGTGTTCATATGTATTTAAATAAATGTCTAAAATACGTTACCAAACAAATGATGTACGTAGTAATATACACGACTAAAACTATCATTCGAAAGGCTAATAAAGTTATTTGATGAGAAATGTGGGCAAAACCGCTCTTATTTCATATCAACAGTTTTCGGCCATGACATATTGCACCAATTGGGCTTGCTCTGCGGATATTACGTCACATTCGTGAACACGAGTTAGTTGCGCAGTTTCTGCATCAAAAGCTTCATTTCGACGATGAAACAAGGAAAATGAAGTCAAGCTTTATGCGATTGGTTTCAGCTTATAGAATATAATTTAGATATTCCCCTACGGGGAGCTTCCAAACCCCACGCTAGTTTTGTTAGTAAGAGCTGAGGTTAATATTTTATATGTGATACTTAACGTCATGAACACATTTTCTTTTCATTGCAGGATGGAACTGTTTCAAGAACTGCAGGACAAAAAAACGTATGTTGAATTCAATAAACATCGGAATTCATGTGTACAACCAATAGGGAATATATTGAAAAATACTTGCTTGAAAAAGATACTCTTCTAAGAAAGTGATATGGACAAAAAAAAATGAAATGGTGGCTTAGTAACGAAACTTCTATTATGTAAAACGCTCAAGCTGAACAACAAATAAAACCTCACAACTATTCAGCCGTTGTAGATCAACTACCACTCAGCCGTAGTGCATTGAGGAATAATTAGTGTTAAAAAAAGGGAATAGTAGAGCACTCTATTATTTACTTTGATAAACTTGGGATACAGAGCTACGTTAAACAGGAGCAAACGTAGACAGGATTAGCTTTATCAGTGATAACAAAGTAGCAAATGCTGCTTTAATTCGACAGTCGTACGTCATGTCTCCTGGGAGGGATCAGAAGAAACTCAACTGGGTGCTCGGCACTGTCGGTGACAAGCCTTATTGAAGTACGCAGCTGCTGGCTTTTTTTACTTCTATTTTGTTGTTATTTCCTTTATCCCTCTCTTTCTGAGCTGCCTTGCGCAGCTCGAAACTCGACATTCAGGAGGCCATCCTAGAGTGGGCTGAGAAAGTAGAGGAGGACTATTTCAAGTGGTTCAAGCACACCACCCTCTGTCTTAGGGATATTTTCTATTTAAGAAGGAATAAACGAAGGTGTTCATTCATTCATTCATTCATTCATTCATTCGATTGTTCGTTTGTTCGTTCGTTCATTCGTTGTGTTTAATTTTCCAACATTTGCGGAGTTCTATGTGTAAGTCTTTAATTCAGACATGCATGCAAAAAAATACATGGCTGAAGACGAGAGAAAAAAAAGCCACACAGTAACGGCTTGACGTCTCTGTGTAAATTGATACTTATTTTTATTTCTAATGTTTTTAACATTTTCTCTTGATTTATATTGATCGCCAGCTTCCTCTTTTTTTCGATGTTCATACGTGGTTTCATTTAAAGCTCTAAGCACTAATATTATTATAAAGGCGTTTGCAGATTTATAGTTAAAAATTTCTTTTCGGCGTGAGGGCACGATCATTACGCTACAGAAGGCAACGCCATATCTTTTACCAGCGTTATTAATGTCACCAAGGCCATCGAAAAAAATTAGGAAGGCTACACTTTAGTGCGACCACGTGCTCAGATCTCTATGCTTTATATGCTTACACCTGCGTTACGCCAAGTCACGGTGACATCATACGACAGCCTAGCCTCTTAAAGTGCTCCAAACTTACAAAAATGTTAACATAACTGAATCAATAGTGCTCGCGAAAGCACAGTTATGTGCAAAAAGGTTGTGTGTTTATTGCGAAGTTTACAGTAGACAGAAATATACCTTTGGGTAAGTGCAGCGTGAAAGGAAAGTAGAGCTTTGCACAGAGCTTCGATGTGTGTTTGCTTTTGATATGCGTGGTAGTTTTTTTTTTGTCACCAGCTTTCCTAGGAGGTAAAAAACAGAGTGGCATTGAAAACCAGATTTAAAACAAAAGCACCACTACTCACTATGAAATTTTCCTGGTGTGTGGGCAGCGCTGCATATATATTTCCCATCGCATGGCTATGTCGTAGTTCACCGCAGACATCTTCACATGTAGGAGTGTGGTCCCATTATGTGGACCTCATGTTCGCACTTTTAACACTGTGTCTGTGAATAACCCTGTTATCAGAAATGCTTAGCGCGGTATCCCACCTTCTTTAATTCAGTTGTGCCCCACTTGCTCCGGAATATATGTTATCATGACAAACCAGCCCATGAAAATGCCCCGCCTCCAAGCCATTGAATATATTTCTCCGAAGTCTGCAATGTAACTAATGCCTTTGATTAAAAAGTGGCTCATGCATTTATATCGATTTCCTTCGAAGAATCTGGTAGCGATATTATGTGGCGATTTTCTCCGCTAATTGGAAGCTAAGCATCAACATGCAAAATTTCAGCATAAAGCGACCACATGCTTCTTTATTGATTATAGTGTTTTGTACTCGCATGCTCCAGTGGCGTAACCAGGAGTTGGCACACTGCGAACGTGCCCTTCCTACTTTACAGTGAAAGCTACTATGAAATCACAACGCGGGTCATGTGCAGTTGTCCACCGCCGCCACCACCGCCGATGTTCATAACTACATGAGGCGAAATTAAAAGAAAAAAAAAACCTAGCACCAGTTACACAGTGGGGCTCGAATAAGGTTGTGCTGGGTGCCAGCCCATCATTCTGCCACTGCGCTGGTGCTTGTAACTTTTTGTCAAATTTGCCTTAGGCCCGCTGGATCTAGCACCAATGACACAGTGGAGCTTGAATCCGGGTTCACTGGATGCCAAACAAGTATCCTACCGCTGAGCTACGCCAGTGATTCCGACTTGCTGTCAAACTTGCCTTAGGCTGGCTTGATGCCAGGAAAGCAATCGAGTTGATACGACTTGTAAAGCGTTTTAAAATGGTGAAAGAAAAACCAGTGGTTGCACAATGCGAATAGCATAACCAGTGGGCCGTTCAATGATCCAACCCATCGCAAAAGTTTGTTCCTGTTTCCCTATTAACTGTGATGCATACCCACTTCAGTCATAATTCCTTATCTTCGTCAGCCACTGCATGAAGAATTGGTACAAAATTCCTTGCAAGTGTTCTGCGGATACTACGCTTCTCAGAAGAACGACGAAAAATAGCATAGCGAATGACAGCCTATTACCAAAATGAACTTAATATTAATGACCTAGTGGTATCAAGCAAGTGTGCTTGCAGTAGTTACCTAATGGTTGTTTCTAAAAGGCAATGAAAGGCCGCTCTTCCAGCTTTCGCTGTGACTGTGCTGCGCTTTCCGCCCAGGCATCGCGTTTTTTTTTCTTTTCCTGCCATGGGACACAGCACAAAATGACACTCTACCACATTTGGCCTCGGGAGTTTCACTTGGTATTATCGTTCCTTGTCCTCTCCCCTGAAAGAAAAACCTGCCTACGCCACTGACACAGTAATATGAACAGTGAGAGCTCTATTACATCTTCCATGCAGACTTGTCTAATATCTGTATAGGTTCTTAGCGTATTCAACGACTCAATTCACTGCTACTGAGAAGAGCTTCTTCAGGACCAGCATCATTGAGTGGTGTACTCGTAGTTTTTATTTTCTGTGGTAGTCGTCACTTTCTATTGTTCAAGTACATTTTCCACTCTACACTGCCGGGCATCCTCAGTAGCATAAGCTTGTACCCAATTTAGCGTTCAGTTATCGAACGTAACAGCGTCTTTTCAACGTACGCGTAGGCACGTAGCGTCCACGTAAATTAATGGGGTATACTTCTACGAATTCTCAGCTGTGGCTGGAGCAGCTGATATGAATATAAAATACGAATCACACCACAGCGGGGTCATGCGGAAGCATGGTTAAAGCTGATGATCTCGACAGCCAATTGGACTCCAGTTCATAGAGCTACGCTGTGGAAGGTAGGTGCTATCAAAGAAAAGACTGCTTCAAAATGTTGTCGAGTTCTCCAACTACAATTGGTGCTTAACATTTTAAGCAGCACCACTGCTAAACAACTTAGGGTAAGAAAAAGAGACTAAGGTATTTGTGGCAGTCACACTAGCTGCAATAATGTTATATCACCACGTGGGGCAATGCTGGTAAACAGGGATGTTCCGCTAGCGCAAACTGTGGAGAATCTGCGGTAGTAGCACTGAGAAAATGCAGGTAAAGCGGTTCTCCTTCATCTGCACTTCATTTTACTTTGCTTGAAAGTATTTGTGATATTGGCGCTTGATGTAATAATCGAATCATTTGTTGTTTAATTAATGCATTTTGTTTATAGGACATACTACACAAATGAAATCATCAAGAATAGCTTATATGCAAGAAAAATTTTGCCAATGCTTCAGCAGAATCCACTTTCAGCACAAACATGCCTACAATATAGGCATCAACAAGACATTTTTACTATTATTCAGCCAATCATTTGCAGAACATTTCTACCTTCTTCGTCACTAGAGTTACAGCTACCATCACGAAGCTTCCACTCGATGCAACGCTGTTATTCATCCTTTGGTTGAGTGCTGCATTTTAGGAGGCAAATTTGTGTCTTATCGGTATGGCATACACCTACACAAATGGCTCATGCGTAACTAAAATACATTTAAATACGTCTCTTTGCTGGTGCTCTTGATATGTCGCCCCGATATGCTCTCTACGGATGTCTTTGACCATTTGGACGCAGAGCCATTTTCTCAAAACACAATTCAAGAACTATGGGCATACGCTCAAAGTTGCAGAAGGCAACTAAAGCACTGCTCAATTTGCAAAAAAATAACAGATCTCGATAGCTGCCCACAAAGCAAACGTGCTTCCTAAAGTGTGCCCATGATTCTGTTCGTCATTCTTTTTCATGTGTGTCTCTTTTTTTCCCCTTTTTTTTTCAAAATAAAGGGTATCAAAACTTATCTCTCTAACTTTTCTTACTTTCCTTGTATCTTCTTCCCTCAAAAAGATTAGCTGCATTTTGAGCAGCTAAATAAGACTGCCGTGCAATGTTTTCAGCTACCCACCTACCAACGCCGAGCACCTGTTTGAACCCACCTGTTCTCGGATACTGCAATCCACTGCTCGAAGCTTGGCATTATGACCATAACAAGGGGAGGTGCACGAAAGTGAACCCATCACTTTGCGGCACTGGCAAAAACCTTTTTGGGAAAGAATCACACTGCTTACAAGCTTGTAGTAGTGAGTATAAATTAAATATACCAACTTATCACTGATGAAATACGTATCTATTAGAAATATTACAAATACAAAATGCATTCATGAGGCTAATATGAAGTAAGGATGTGGACAAGTTCAACTAAGCTTTTTGCCCATGTTTGTGATGAAAATTCTTTCTAATTGGCATTTCTTCACATATTTTCTATTTTATAATTAAAACTTTCAGTGTGAAAGGAAAAAAAATTGGCAGATCCCACGTACAATGGGAATCGATGATACGCGAAGTACGAATGAGAAATGTTGATATGTCGCTTTAAAATCAGCACAACGTTACGAGGTGGAGGTAAATAATGCCGTACATGACTTCCCTGTCATGGTTATCATGTTTAGATGTGTCGTTTACCTTCGTTATCTATTCACGTCACGTGATATCAAATTTATTATATGTGGAGCTAACGAAACGCCCGTGAGCACGCCGTGGTATGTCGTCTAGTTCTTACATGACACGCGTGTCAGGAATATCAGATTTGCACCAGTCACATATTTCGTCATCCATTGACGTCACGTAACACCAAGTTTGGTATATGCGGAACTAGCAAAATGGTCGCGAGCTCATCATGAAGGGCCCATTGTACTCCAGTGTAGCGTTAATGAGCGCGCACGCTGGGCACAACGACGCTGCGTTAGCATAAAGCCACGAACGCACTAGCGGTGCCGCGGTCTGCCGCGCGCCGCTCGCGAGGCGCCGCTTTTCTCTCTTTCTCCCGCCGAGCGTCGAGGAATTTCTGCCGCCGACCCAATCGCTCCTTGCGCTATTTCTGCCTCTGCCACCGAAGCAAAGCGGCAATCAGCGACGTGCGTGGTAGTCGCCATAGCAACGCATGGAGCTTGTTTTCTTTTTTTTTCGCCTGTCATTTTTCTCACGCCGTCGTTTTCTGAAGCACGCTGACAACGGCACCATGGACACCGAACGCTTTTTAGAGGAGATTAGACTCTACCCCTTCTTATATGACAAAACGATGCCTGATTATAAAGATAAGGAAGCAAAAATGAACAGATGGGACATTATAGGATCTATGTTTGGATTGACAGGTAAGTGGCGATTGCGTGGCTCATTGCATGTTGAGCGCGAATGAATTTTATGTTTTATTCCTTCACTTCGCGGCGCATTTCGAGAGCGGCGACGCTGAAGCAACAGCAGACACGCCATCACGGTAACGTTGAGCGTTGCGAGGAGATCATCGTCGCCGGCCATTGTTCGCACGATTGCACCGTAAAGTCGGAGAGTTCACAACAGACGACGAAAAAGCGCGCGAAATCTCGCGAGCCGCTGCGAGACCGCTCGAGACTGTTGTCACGTGACTCCCGCAGATGTGGCCAGCGTGCCGCTTTTCACCGCTCGGCGGCGAAGAAGCGCGTCATGCCGCGGCGGCACGCTTCCCGCTAGTGTGCTCGTACCCTAACGCGATCACTATAGAGTCTGACGCCAGGCGCGACCAGCGTCTGTCGGTGCAGCCCAGCGGCAACCGGCCCAAAATGCGACATTCTGCATTTCGCGCCGATGCCTTCCACAGACAGCACTGCGTCTCCCTCTTTTCGTGACGGAGGGACGCTGGACGCGCTGAAACGCGCATGCGTCAAAGCAACGCAGCGTGGCGCACACCTGCAACCTGTGGTTGCAGGTGTGCGCCACGCTCGATCGACGAAATGAACGCCCTCGAGCACGTGCAGCGCGTTACGTCTAAATGTATTGGCGCCTTGACGGTGGCATGTAGTCATATTCTCAAATGGCAGTCATCTCAAGATTATCATGTTTTCACCAGTCACATACCTTCGTCATCCATTGGCGTCACGCAATACCAAATTTGGCATATGTGATTCTAGCGAAGCGGCCACGAGCGCATCATAAGTGTGGCACGTAGTCAAGTTGTTACATGACACGCATTTCGTGATTATCATGTTTGTATGTGTCACTCACCTATGTCGTCCGCTCGCGTCCAATACTGCCGAGTTTGGTATTTATGAAGCTAGCCAAATGGCTGCCAGTGAATCATAACCATGGCATGCAGTCATGTTCTTACCTGACACGCATCTCATGATTATCATGTTTGCACTACTCACATACCTTCGTCATGCATTCACGTACCGTAATACCAAATTTGGTATATGTGCGAGACGGCCGCGAGCGCATCATGAGCGTGGCATGGAGTCATGTTGTTACATCGAAGAACACGATTTCATGCCACGCATGTCATAATTTACATGTAAGGGGATGCCGCTTGTGTTTGCCATGCAATCATGTCATACCATACCAGTTTTGCGACACGCCATGTGAACAAAACCACTGCTAGAGCTGCAGGATCATGAAATTTAAATCATGACATTCATGACATACATGTCATGAGGAGGAGGAGGAGGAGGAGGAAAGTTTAAGCAGGAAGACAGGGAGGTTAGCCAGTTCTTGGGCCGGCTGGCTAACCTGTGCTGGAGATAGGGGTGAGGGGAATAAAAGATGTTAAAAAGAACTGTTGTGAAGAGAGAGAGAAATTGCAAAAAAATGTGATTTTCATGTCATTACTAGTGAGATATGTTCTTCATACAGTAAAGTTATGCGATACCAAGTTTGGTATCGATACCATGGTCGAAATGGCCCGGAGAACTAAAAGTCATAGGCGGATAGATAGATAGATAGATAGATAGATAGATAGATAGATAGATACGCTCAAAGTTGCCAAAGTTCGCTAAGAAATGCTTCGCATTTTAAAAAATTCTTTACGTGCTCTCACTGGGTGCTGTCAACTTGCTCTCGATCTGGATGGTTATGTCTCTTCCTATTTTTGTCTGCCAAGTCATAATCAACTGTAAATAAAATTTATAGGCACAGTTTATTCATTTTAGTGAAGTTCGAGTAATTATTGATTGGTGTTGCAGCCTTATGACATCTTGTGCAAAAACACCAGTAGTGCTTAAGTAACTGTAAACCACCTCTGTTATTAGCTGTCAATGAAACAAATTCGCTGTCTACGTACCCTATGAATCAGTGGCATGCAAAACATACGGAAAGAAGGCGACTGTGTTGTAATAATTTTGTTGAGCGAAATGTTATGAAATACTAATGATGTGTATTTGTACAAACATTACACGCACATACATGCATGTTCAGAGCTGCATATGTTTATATAGCAAGTGCCAGCGCTGATGTTTTCTTCATTGCAGTAGCCCTTTTCGCATAACGCTAAGTTTAAGAAGTGATGGAATTAGCCAGTTTAAAAGCTTTCTATTCTTGTAATTTGATTACTTTCTCAAGTGTGTTTGATTATTTTTGCAGCCTATTTTCACTTCCCCAGTGATTCATGGTTAACTCTACTGGCTAAAACCAGCCGTGGTGATCTTCAGGCTCATAGTAGAAAGTGCACAAATAGTGCCTTCTTCCAGGCCCTTTTAAAAGATGATTTAGTTGTTTAGTTCATTCGATGTAGGGTTCCAGGTCGGATGCACGCCTGTTTATTATTTCTCTTTTTGCTCCGCCACCTCCCCATCGACAGTAGCTACGACACTGTAAACATAATAAGCAGCAGCAGAATGACATGAATGCTGTAAACGCGCAAATAGTTGATTACAGAAACGCACATCAATTTAAAAAATAACAGAGAACAGCGAACAATTATTGATAGGCTACAGGACGGCGTCTCTCATAATCGTATGGTGGTTTTGACACGTTAAACTCCACGTATCATAGGCTGCAAGACTGGGACAAAGTAGAGACAGCATAAGCCAAGTAGAAATTCAAAGACAAGGCGCAAAAGGCCGTAAAGGGTTGATGGTGAAACGCAAAAATGTGTGTTCTAAGTAATTGCCATTTCTCTGTGACCAATGTTCACCAAAAGACTAGAATATATAAGTGCTGCTGTCATGGGTGCATCCAGAGTCAGGACGATTTGGGGCAAAAATATTCTCTCGTTTAGAGCTCTCCAGAGCGCATTTAAAATAATATCAGTGTGATAGAGTACACTCACAAATCTGTTCTGTACGCATGTGCATGATAAAAAAAAGTAGTATAAGTAAAAGCAAGATAAGCGTTGCCCACTAAAAAAAGGTCACTCTTCTTAATAAAAGAGAGAGACAGAGATAAATAGAGAGGAGAGACAGGGAGGTTAACCAAGCTTGGCTCAGTTGGCTACCCTACACTTGGGGTGGGGGAAAGGGAGAATAATAGAAAGGAAAGAGATTGAAAAGAAGAGGAAAAACTTGGAGCAGTGGAGCACAGCAACCAATTCATTCGCAACTTCATTTGGATTTCGCAAGACAGTGTGCCGAAAGTAATTGAAATTGTCATTATTTGCATGTCTTACGTGCGGCAAACATAAGAAACCACAGTTATTGACATGATTAGGGGTTATTGTAATGTTGAAGCCGTTCTCATGTACGATAATCCAACTTCATCATACTTTCAGATCCCGTTGGACTAGCGCAGATTTTCTGCCTAATACCACCAGTGCTTGTTAGCTCTAGTCCATTCCTACTGGGCTGGTATTTTGAAGTTAAATGCTCTTGCTGTAGACAATTCAACTACACCTTGGGTTCAGCAAGTGCCAATAAATTTTCGAGTGAGCTGCAGTGTCAGCAAGTATGTCAGCGTAAGTACCACAAAAACTCATGTTGCATAAGTAGAACTGAAATAGGGACCTTAAGTACAATATGAACACTTGGGATTGGATAGAATCGTGGTGATATCTATTCTTCGGACTTTATAGTACTTGATCACGACACCTTAAACTTGGATTGTGAGTGCTTCAAGCTATAATGAAGGAGAATGAAAATAGCAGAAAGTAGGACACTCGAAATTTGAAATGTGCCTTCATTCTAAATAGCACAGTGAAGCCAATGCCGTTCTATATAATAAATAGGTCTCAGTGACCATTAATGTTATTGCCTTATTGTAACACAAAGAACAGTTGTAATATGCAGGGTGTTCCAAGTAACTTTAGCCAGAGTTTAAAACTATGCCGACACACGCAATTACGACGCGACCAAATGCATATATTGCTCACCGTTGCCTAGAGTTAGAATATTTTTCATGTTTTAAGATACTGTTTAAATTTGACCTGCAAATACAAAAAATATGCCCGCAAATACAAAAAATACCACGTGGCAAAACCACTCGCGCGCCAGTGCGCACAATGATTCTAGTCCTCCCTAACGTTCCGCGTACGAAAGATACGCTTCCCTCGCACCGGTTTATGACAGTGATAAGCAGTCACAGGGGTTATCGTTCCTGTGGCTGATAGCAAAACGTGTTCATTGTAAAGCCACCACCATCGTTGCGGTCCTTTCGAGATAGCACAATGTGGCAAATGGTATGATTGTTCGTATCCGAAACGTTAGGGAGCACTGGAATCATTGTGCGCATTGGCGCGCGAGCGGGTCTGTCACGTGGTATTTTATTTTGTATTTAACGAGCATTTGTAATTAGCAGAAAAACAGTAATACTTAGGAGACATAAAGTTCAAAACTGTCTAATTGGACGTTTTCTAAACTGATTTACAACTTTCACATCGAAATTTTGTTATCCATCTTTGTTTCATCAAAAGCTATTTATTTAAACAGATGTAATTAAACAAACTTAACTCCACAAAAATAGTCTGACTAATTCCAGGCTACTGTGAGCAACATGCATTTGGTCGCGCCGTGATTGCGTGTGTCGGCATATTTTTAACCTCTGGCTAAAATTACCAGGGACACCCTGTACGCACACACACACACACACACACACACACACACACACACACACACACACACACACGCACGCACGCACGCACACACACACACACACACACACACACACATATATATATATATATATATATATATACATATATATATATATATATATATATATATATATATATATATATATATATATATATATATATATATATATATATATATATATATATAGTGAGTTCTCACTGTGTAGTTTATCATCTTTACCTCTTCACGTGCGCATACAGATCATCATGATCATCATCACCATAGTTTTTCACCGTGTGTTCATTTGCTGTCTCGTGCGTCTGTGTCCAAAATACAAAGGTCGCTGTGGGCTCCAATTCGCAACATAGTGAAGTAACTTCAATGCCTTGTTCCTGCCAGCGCACCTACTTCATCTGTCCGCTCGCCTCTTCCTAACTTGCGGAAAGTTATCAAGGATCAATTGGCGTCGATGACGAGTGTCGCACGTGCCCCACCCCCTGCGCCCTTACAGGCGCCTACGTATGCCGAAGTCGCCTCACGGCCTCCTGCACCAACTTCATCTGTACCTGCGGACGTCATATACGACCATTTGGCCGCGATGGCAGCCAAGGCACGGCCACAACCACACTTCCCTGCCTGGCGCCCTACGCGCCCCGTCTGCTACTACTGTGGCATACGAGGAAACATCTCCAGCTTTAGCCGCCGGCGCCAGCAAGATGAACGACGGGGTTATTTTCCGTAAGAGAGTGCCCATGCTCCGAAGTCTCACCTCTAGGTTCCAGGAATCTTCATTCCGTTGTCACGACGTTCACCTTCACCTCCTTTGTGCCACGGTGACCCTCGTTCTTCCCTCTCATCCCGCCGTTATTCACCATCGGCCTTCCGCCATACTACTTCGCCTTTACGTTCTGCCTTGATGCCCCTCGGCAGCTACTCGGAAAACTAGAAGCAGCAGTTTTTTTTTTTTGGAGGAGAAACTGCATGTCGTCGAAGTGTCACAATTACTGATGTGCGCCCTGCAAATTCACTGACTGTTTGTGTAGAAAGCATTTAGTTTGGCGCACTCGTGGACACTGGAGCCACCATTGCAGTCATTGATCGCGAACTATCTCATCGTATACGAAAAGTGCTAACACCATATGTTGGTTTGGTGTTATGTGATGTTAATAGCAACAGAATTCACACTACTATACAATGCACTCTACGTGTTCTGATCGACAGAATTCCCCATCATATACAGCTTGATGTGCGTTCTTCATGCGCTCATACGATTATATTGGGCTGGTACTTCCTGTCAGCTGCTTCCACTGTCATTTCTTGTGGTCCGCCCGTTATTCGCATTACAGACGCTGAGCATTCTAGTGCTTACGATTTCTTGTCGCCTCATCTTGTCGCAGCTGCAGATTTTGTACGGCCTCCGGCCCAAGAACAAATTCTCACCATTAGGTCAAGCGATACCATTAACGGTGACGCAGTGGTTTTCCCTGATCAGCTCTACATTTTCTGAAGAAACGCCATCACCTGTTGTTTAGTGCGGTTTTCTTGTGGTCATGCCGTTCTCATCGCCTTCAACAAGACAACAGAGCCACAACTACCATGAGAGGGGTCCACTGTTGCAAGCCTGATCGACATAGCACTGGTATGTGTCGTCACTGTATCGTCTCCGCCGTCTGTCGCTAAGTGTACGCCACCAGGAGGCCCACCCAATGCGCTTAGGCCATTTTGAGTCTATATCTTACTCCAATGCAAACTAATGACTTAATGGCCTTTTAACAAAACACCACACTTGTTTTGACGTTTGTTCGGATGGCTTGGGTCAAAACAAGGCGGCCTCTCATCGCATCGCCACAGATGAGTTTCGTATCATTCGCCATCGCCTTTACCGTGTGTCGTCTTCATAACGCAAGGTTATCGAGGAACAAGTCAATGACATGCTGGAACGCAACGTTATTAGGCTTTCCACAAGCCCTTCGTCTTCTTCTGTTGTTCTAATTAGGAAAAATTACGGAGTGTGATTTTGCGTTATTCACAGGTAACTAAACAAAATTTTCCGGAAGGATGTACATCCTGTGCTTCAGATTGATGATGCCCTAGACACCTTACATGGTGCAGAATACTTTTCAAGTCTCGACCTACGATTTGGCTATTGGTACATGCCGATGCATGAGTTTGATAAAGAAGAGACGGCATTTGCTACTCCTGATGGCCTCTTCAAACTCGATGTGATGCCTTTTGGGCTCTGCAATGTCCCAGCCACAATTGAGCGAATGATCGACATGTTGTTGTGGGGCCTAAATGGGAAGACCTGTCTATGTTACCTAGACGACATCGTTATCTTTTCATTTAGTTTCTCGCAACACATAGAACGTCTAGACGATGTGCTCACAAGTCAGTAAAAGCCGGTCTCTAGCTAAATACCAAGAAGTGCCAGTTTTCGAGTGCTAGGCCACGTTGTCAGCAAGCTTGGCATCGAACCTGATCCCGACAAGGTGGCTGCTGTGTTGCACTTTCCTAGGCCCACCACGCTAAAAAAAACCTTCGCAGCTTTCTCCGCTTAGCGTCTCACTTTCCCCGGTTTGTCTGTGATTTCTCAACTATCACGGCTGCTCTTCACAAACTCTTGACCACAGGTGCATCATTTATTTGAACAGATGACTGTGAAGCTGCTTTCCAGACCCTGAAGCGATGCCTCTCGTCAGGGCCAGTTCTTTGCCATTTTGATCCCACAGCCGCTACTATATTACACACTGATGCAAATGGGCATGAAATCAGTGCTTTTCTGCTGCAGCATGACCAGGCTTCGCAAGAGCAAGTCGTGGCTTACGTGAGCCGTACTCTCTCTCAAGCGGAACGGAATTACAACATAACTGAACAAGAATGTGGAGCTATCGCGTGGTCAATGCAAAAATGTCGCCCTTATTTGTATGGCCACCGCTTAACGATCGTCACGGATCATCATGCGCTCTGTTGGTTGTCCTCCTTAGAGAACTTGCTAGCAAGCCTTGGTTGTTAGGTGCTCCGTTGCAGGAGTATGACTACAGTGTCACATACAAGTCGGGTCGAAAACATCAAGATGCTGACGCTTTGTCATGCTGTCTGGTGTCGCAAAATCATGACGCATCTGCCTGCTGCGCAGCACCTCCCCGCCAAGAGACCACGCAGATGATGAGTCTTGGTCCTATGGAGTTCACTGCACCAGATGACCTTCTTCAGTCTGCAGACCTCGCCTCAATCCAACGTGCAGACACATACTGCCGGTACAATTATCAATCGGCTCACCGGCTTGTCCCGTGCTCCCAACAGCCGATAGTTATAGCGCGAGTACAAAACGACAACACAGAGACAAGAAGGCTCATTGCCGGTATGTACACCTACCCTGTGAGTGGTGATTATGCGTACCTCGAGCTTGTCCTGTGGGGCTACCCCACCACGGTGGCCGATGGGTCCCGGTCATACCTCGCTCACTTCAACTCCAAGGTCTAGAAGCCTTTCATGATGACCCGAAGGCTGGCCACTTGGGTTTTCATAAAGCCTATGATCGCATTAATACTTGCTGCATAAGGCCTCGCCTGTCCACTAGTGTTTTCAAGTACGTCACTTTTTGTTCGTCATGTCAGCACCAAAAACGTTTGAGATCTCTTCCCGGCGACCCTCTACAACCTCTCCCGTGCCCATCCGCTCCCTTCGAGTTCGTCGGTATAGACTTATACGGACCCCTTCCGCTTACTCCCGCCGGTCACTGCTGCATGGTTACTGTTTTGCATTGTTAAACATGATCTCTATGTATGTCTAGCCCAATCACAAGAACTGGGACACAATACTACCTTTCGTCACGTTCGCTTACAACGCTTTCATTCAATGCACTACAATTTACAGCTCGTTTTTTCTTGCGTATGACCATGCATCATCTTTTGTTCTAGACACCAGCTTCTTGTCCACGCCCTCTGTCCCATCTGCGTCCCTTCCGCAAGAGTTCGCTGCCCCGCCCCGCCGCGGTGGTCTAGTGGCTAAGGTACTCGGCTGCTGACCCGCACGTCGCGGGTTCGTATCCCGGCTGCGTCAGCTGCATTTCCGATGGAGGCGGAAATATTGTAGGCCCGTGTACTCAGATTTGGGAGCACGTTAAAGAACCCCAGGTGGTCGAAATTTCCGGAGCCCTCCACTACGGCGTCTCTCATAATCATATGGTGGTTTTGGGACGTCAAAGCCCACATATCAATCAAGAGTTCGCTGCCCGTGTCAACCACTGAACCACTGCCACACAATCGCCCATGCCAACACATCTACCATTCAGGCCCAGCGAAAAGTTAGTTTTGATGAGACACATCTAGTTGTGTCATTCTATCCAGGCGACGAAGAGCTCCTCTGGACATCAGTTCTACACCCGGCCTCTGTGAAAAATTCGTTCACAGATATCTAGATTTTTACTCCGTGCTTGAACGAACATCGGCCGTGAATTATCGTGTCACTCTGGTTACTTCGGCTTCTCATCGCAGTCGTCGCGGGACCGAGATCCTCCATATGTCTCGCCTGAAGCCTTATATCCGACGCTCGTATCCTTACTAAATGGGTCTCTTGCTGACCGCTTTCATCAGGAATAGGGCGAGCGCTAACTGTGTAGTTCACCATCTTCACCTGCACATACAAATCATCGTAAGCTCTCGCCGTGTGTTCGGTTACTGGCTTGCACGTCTGTGTCAAAAATACAAAGGTCGCTCTTTCGCACCTGACGTCGTCTCAATATATATATTATATATAGCCCCGCCATGGTGGTCTAGTGGTTAACGTACTCGGCTGCTGACCCGCAGGTCGCGAAATCGAATCTGGGCTGCAGCGGCTGCATTTCCGATGGAGGCGGAAATGTTGTAGGCCCGTGTACTCAGATTTGGGTGCACGTTGAAGTACCCCATGTGGTCGAAATTTCCGGAGCGCCCTCCACTATACGGCGTCTCTCATAAGCATATGGTGGTTTTGGGACGTTGAACCCCACATCTATATATATATATTGAAACGGGGTGTTGAACCAGCAGAAGTTGACTCGGCCAACGAAAGCTTTATTGAGCGCAAGGGCTAAGTGAACGCAAGCCTGCGATCACAGCAAGTCTTCTTCCTTTTCTATATTCGAGCTCCATGCCCACTGCCCTCGTTACAATCACCCCCGGGCGATGAGGGAGCCATCCTGGCGACCTAAGGACAGGTGTACACAGAAGGGTCATAATATGGCTTGAGCCGAGAAATGTGTACAATTTCTTGTCCCTGACGGCGCTTGTCTGGAGATGCATCCAGCGGCTCGACCAGGTAGTTGACAGGGGATGTTTGGCGTATAACTCGATAAGGGCCATGGTACCTGGACGAAAGCTTGTGGGAGAGTCCTGAAGGAGTAGAAGGAATCCATAACCACACCAGTGAGTTCGGTGCAAAGCTCATAGGCGTGGCTGATGCGTCGTGGCGATGTTTTTGGCGCGTCTGGTCATGTGACGTGAACGCACGAGCAAGCTTCCGGCATTCTTCAGCGTGTGCTGCTGCTCGAGAAACGGTAGTCATTTCTGAAGGGTCCGGTCGATAAGGAAGAATAGTATCCATTGTTGATGATGGCTCGCGTCCGTAAAGAAGAAAGAAAGGCGAAAATCCAGTGGTGCTTTGCGTTGCAGTGTTGTAAGCATATGTCACAAAAGGCAGTATGCTATCCCAATTTGACTGGTCGGATGAAGCGTACTTGGCCAGCATATCCCCAAGTGTACGATTAAAACGCTCTGTCATCCCATTAGTTTGCGGATGATAGGCTGTGGTAGTGCGGTGTACGATGCGACACTCGCTCAACAACGCTTTGATAGCATCGGAGAGAAAAACGCGGCCGCGGTCGCTTAGTAACTCTCGAGGTGCTCCATGCCCTAAAACCAGGTTTTGCAGTATAAAACACGCAACGTCTTTTGCGGTAGCAGAAGGTAACGTAGCTGTTTCAGCGTACCGCGTTAGGTGGTCGATAGCGACAATGACCCAGCGGTTGCTACTCGAAGTATAGGGAAGCGGACCGTAAAGGTCGATTCCGACACGATCGAAAGCTCGTGCTGGACATGGCAACGGCTGCAAGGGACCTGTGGCATGCTGAGTGGGCATTTTGCGTCGCTGGCACGTAAGGCAAGACCTTACGTAACGGCGAACGAAACGGTACATACCGCGCCAGTAGTACCGCAGCTGCAAGCGAGTGTATGTTTTTAACACACCAGCGTGGCCACATTGCGGATCATCGTGGAACGTGGCACAGATGTCAGAGCGCAGATGTCGGGGAATGACGAGCAACCACTTACGACCCATCGAACTGTAGTTTCAGCGGTAAATCAGGTTATCCCGAATAGCGAAGTGTGCTGCTTGACGGCGAAGCGTCCTGCAAACTGGAGTGGGCGTCCGGTTTGAGAGCAAGTCCAAAAGAGAAGAAATCCAAGCATCTTTGCGTTGCTCGGAAGGCATGTCCGAAATGCTGATGGCCAAGGCAGCACTGGTGGAGAGAGGCGAGCCGACAGGCTCTGAAGCCAATGGCGAACGTGACAGGGCATCGGCGTCGGAATGCTTACGGCCAGAACGGTAGACAACACGGATATCGAACTCCTGTAACCGCAATGCCCAACGAGCGAGCCGACCATTAGGATATTTTAGTGAGGATAACCAGCAAAGCGCATGGTGGTCTGTCACAATATCAAACGGACTTCCATATAAATAAGGCCGAAATTTGCCAATTGCCAAAATAATGGCAAGGCACTCCTTTTCAGTTACACTGTAATTCTTCTCGGCTTTACTCAGGGTGCGGCTGGCATAGGCAACGACGTACTCGTCAAAGCCATCCTTGCGTTGGGTCAATATGACCCCTAGCCCGACACCACTAGCGTCTGTATGAAGCTCCGTTGGAGCAGATGGATCGAAATGTCGGAGTATGGGAGGCGTGGTGAGAAGCCGTCGGAGTTCCTGAAATGCATCATCACACGCCTGCGACCACGCTGACAAATCAGAGCTTCCGGCAAGAAGATTGGTCAAGGGGGTGATAATGGAGACGAAATTGCGGACGTAGCGCCGGAAGTAAGAGCATAGGCCGATGAAGCTTCGAAGCTCTTTGACGGTGGTTGGCTTTGGGAACGCCGCGACTGCATTAAGTTTCGTAGGGTCCGGGAGAATGCCGTCTTTAGAAACCACATGGCCGAGAATTACAAGCTTGCGAGCGCCGAAGTGGCATTTCTTCAAGTTAAGTTGAAGTCTCGCCGTTGAAAGGCACGTAAGAACTTGCTCGAGGCGGCTGAGGTGGGTCGCAAAGTCGCTTGAAAATACCACATTGTCATCCACATAACAGAGGCACGTTTTCCATTTCATACCTCGCAAGACGGTATCCATCATTCTTTCGAAAGTGGCAGGCGCATTGCAGAGGCCAAAGGGCATAACGGTGAATTCATATAGTCCATCCGGTGTTACAAAGGCTGTCTTCGGGCGGTCACCCTCTGCCATGGGCACCTGCCAGTAGCCGGAGCGTAAATCTAACGAAGAAAAGAACTCTGCTCCTTGTAGGCAGTCCAAAGCATCATCGATGCGCGGCAGAGGGTATACGTCTTTGCGCGTTATCTTGTTGAGTCGGCGGTAGTCAACGCAGAACCGGATGGATCCGTCTTTTTTCTTGAAGAGAACAACCGGTGAAGCCCAGGGACTGTGGAGGGCTCGATGATGCCACGTTTCAACATGTCGTCCACTTGTTCGTCGATGACACGGCGTTCAGCAGATGACACACGGTACGGATGCTGCCTTAGTGGGGCTTGTTGACCGGTGTCAATACGGTGAACGACCGCAGAGGTTCGGCTTAAGCCTGACTGGTCACGATCGAATGAAGAACGAAAGCGGAGAAGAAGATTTATAATCTCTTCGCGCTGAGTTGGTGCGAGCTCAGAGTCGATGGCATCAAAGAATACGTCCAGAGCATCATTAGGCGCATTGGTAGGAGTGACAGCACAAATTGGGAGCGAAACCGTTGAATCGAGTATAGTATAGCCAGAATAATGCACTCGCAAGGTTCGTAGCTTCCCAGGCATTCTCCACGTAGTAAGGATGACGGGCTCTCCGAGGGATTGCACACATAAATGGCAGCGTGACCATTGCGAAAAATGACGACGGCAAACGGAAGCATGATATTTCGACGGCACGCAGGTGGGACCGATGGCATAAACAACACAGGCGATTTCGGGGGGGGGGGGGAGGCACACGACACCGAGACAACAACAGCTGAGAAAGGCGCAATGTCAACGTCAGAAGCAGCAAACACTCTACACGAAGCGCCATCGTCGGGGTCATAGCACGGCACAGATAATGCGAGTTCGGAACGAGCACAGTCGACCAAAGCAGAATTTGACGAAAAAAAGTCCCATCCAAGGATAACGTCATGCGAAGAACGGAATAAAACTACAAATGAGACGACGTACATCGCACCTTGAATGACGACTCGTGCAGTGCACACAGCTGAAGGCTGAATATGATGGGACGTAGCTGTCTGCAAAGATAGGTCGGTAAGTTCCGTGGTCACTTTCTTCAAGTTTCGGCACAGTTTCTCGCTAATTACAAATACGGCAGCTCCAGTGTCAACAAGTCCGTGCACCTTTATGCCATCAATATAGAGTTCAATTTCGTTCGGGGGACAGCAGTTAGGTCTTGAAATTTTCACTGCCAACGCAGTTCTTGCCTCCGGAACTGCACCCGTCAGTTTTCCCCTCGCGGTGGGCTGTTGCGACGTAACATTGGAGAAATATATCTGCGACGAGGAGAAGGCGAACGGCTTGAGCCGGATGGGCGGCGACCGGTACGTACGTCTAGAGGTGGATCGGCAGGAACGGGATATCGCGGCTGAATGGGCATGTAGTGTGAGGCCCCTGCAATGTCATGAGAAGGGAAGCTGCGACGGCGGTAGTGACGAGCTATGTGGCCTGGGATGCCACATGAAAAACATATTGGCCGATTATTCGGAGTGCGCCATTGGCTGACGGTAGGGGCACTTGTCACGGAATAAGGTACCGGAAACGGTCGTGCAGGCGGCAGCTTCATATAAACGTTCCGAGTTGTTTCGTATACAGCCGGAGACGGGACAGTCAACGGGTGGGCAGGTGGCGTCGACGAATAAACGTGGCGAGTTGCTTCGTAGATAGCCGGAGACGATGGAGCGCGTGGCCGAGCAACAGCGTCTGCATATGTTAGCGGTGCGGTAACAGATGGTGGAGCCTGAGCTGGCGGCAATGCTTCGGCAACTTGCGATTCAATGACCTGACGAAGCGAATGCGATAAGCGTGCCAAGGCTCGGTAGTTCTGGTGATTATAGATAGCTGCCTGGCGACCTCCTCGCGTATGAATTGCTTTATGAGTGGCATTAAAGCAGAGTGGTCGGCAGTGTCATGGCGATAGTCGAGGGATGAAAGGTCCGCGGTGTCTTGAGCAGCGCAACGTGCGGAAGCACGTTGCCTACGCAGCTCATCATAACTTTGGCAGAGCTGAATCACCTCGGCGACTGTCTGGGGACACTTCGCAGCAAGCATTTGGAATGCACCATCGTCGATTCCTTTCATTATGTTTTTTATCTTGCCTGCCTCATCCAGAGTCGGGTTGATGAGCTGGCAGAGGAAGAGCACATCTTCGATGTAGCTCGTGAAAGTTTCATCTGTTCTCTGTACTCTGCCATGCAAGCGCTGTTCAGCACGAAGGCGGCGGACAGCAGGACGTCCAAAGACTTCCGAGAGGGTTTTCGCCAATTCCGACCACGTACTGAAATCACTTCGATGATTTTTGTACCATAGTTTCGCCACGTCGGTCAGGTAAAAATTCACATTTGTGAGCTTATCGACTGCGTTCCACTTATTGTACGCGCTCACCAGTTCATACTCGGCAATCCAGTTGTCCACATCTTGGTCCTCTGTGCCACCAAATATGGGGGGGTCGCGCTGCCGGAGAGCGCCAGCGCAGAAGACGGGTATGGGTGCGAGAGCTGGAGTGGCGGCCTGAGACGGTCCCGGATCAGTCATCGCAGAAGGTGGTTGGAGTGTGCGGTTACAAAGCTCCAGGGTGAGGACCAGATGTATCCCAGCACTTCCACCACTTGAAAAGGGGTGTTGAACCAGCAGGAGTTGACTCGGCCAACGAGAGCTTTATTGAGCGCAAGAGCTAACTGAACGCAAGCCTGCGATCACAGCAAGTCTTCTTCCTTTTCTATATTCGAGCTCCATGCCCACTGCCCTCGTTACAATATATATATATATATATATATATATATAGGGGAAAGAAGTGTGTACCTAAGAGCTCGTTTTTCCGTGTTTTAACACAATATTAATGAGATCTAACAGACAGTAATGCCAAGGAATGTACAGGGGAAGGTATTAGAACCAATGGAATGTAAATAAGAAGAAAGAAGAAAGAAAAGTGGATGCAAAAATAACCAGCCTGCTCACAGCTGGTTATTTTTTATCCAGTCTTCTTTCTTCTTTCTTCTTATTTACATTCCATTGGTTCTAATAACTTCCCCTGTACATTCCTTGGCATTACTGTCTGTAAGATCTCATATATATATATATATATATATATATATATATATATATATATATATATATATATATATATATATATATATATATATATATATATATATATATATATATATTATGTATTCTACACCCTTCTGCAGCTCTCAAACCATAATATTGGTTGCTTCGACTCAGTAATCTCCACAATTTCACGTGCCGACCCGCCATCAGCGAACCACCGAAATTCGACAGGTTCCAGGAGGACGCCGTCACCGGGGTGGCGACCATCAACGCCCTCGGAGCTCGCGAGAATTGGACGGACCAACATAAATGGTGCGTTGTCATTGACAGCCTTCGAGATGGTGCCACGGCATGGCATAAATATTAATACCTGCGAAAGCAGTCTTCGGCGGACTGGAGTACCAAGCTCACTGCAGCCTTCGGACGCATTGGCTACGACCCTGCCTCTACCACGGATGACAGCTCTGCAATTCAAGAACTCGGCAGTGAACCTTTCGGCATCCAAACACGGGAAACATATTGTCCCGATGGTGCAGATTTAACCGACCCCAAGCAGCCCACTGTCGGAGAGCTAGTTGGTGAGCGGAAGTACTTTCATTGTTCATCTATTCCCCGGAGCACCTTTGCAGACAGAATCGCGGATGTGGAAGGAGACATGCTCGACACCGATACCGGCCGCGAGCAAGACTCCATGCCACACCTTTCGAATTCCACAACTCACGGCCCACTAGACAAGAGTGCCACTCAGAAGCCGCAGCTGTTCGTGATCCGCTCTTCATGTTCACCAGTGCTTAGGACATGCAGATTCCAGTTATTCCAGTGCCTGACGCGCTCTAAGTCAAGAAACAGAACAACTTCACCACAGCCATCAAAGTTCTCTCTGGCCCACTGGGACAGCTACTACTGACTTGAGAGCCGTCACCGCCGGGATGTGTGGATGGCTGCCACACTCTGAATGAGATTGAGGAATCTAATCCAACCAATGCGACTAAACACATGGAAGACATTTCCATGCATTCTACTGCCCTCTTTGCGACTAAGGTCCCTAGATGAAACAAGTTTCCAAGGTAGCGTCACTCATTGTTCTCGAGCCGTCCTCCTCACTCTCTCAATTACTCCTCTTTTTCTCTGCCATCCGCGTCTGTGATTGGTGCATTACTTGCACGTGATCTTGCAAATGGCTGGTGGTGTTATTTATTATTATGCAAAAGGTTCAAAACGAGTACGCATGCGCATATGGCTCCAGCCGGATTCTCGCCGTGACCAAAGACAAAATCGTAACCAGAACATAAACTGAAGAGGAGGAGCGTTTAGGTGTGCGCTAACTCGACCAAGATTGTTTCACCATGCTCGTTAAATGCAACATCTGCGTTTTTCAGCAATGCTGCGTTGCCGTAAAACAACAGAAAACGGTTTCTCTCTCTTCAACTTACCTCGTGCTTTCCGAGATGAAGCGCACCATGAAGTGCAACTATGAACCATTTCACGCGAATGCTTTCGTGCAACTCGGTCAACGTACGTCGACGCGGATCTGCGAAGCGAGTTAAATTGTCGGTTTTTATTGAAACGCCAGGCGCACGTCTAATGCGCGTCTAGTGCGTGCCAGTTGGTACAAATACTTGTGCGTATGCACGTATACAGAGCAGCTGTAGGTTGTAATCAACGCACCTTCAGAAACATTTCACTCTTGACCAGTTCCCGCTTGAACCGAAACGCGCTGCTTCAAGACACCTCACCAGTAGAACTCTCACTTTTCAGGAAGTTCCCAGCACCACATAAGAATCACTTCGCATCACGGTTGTCCAAATGGGCACATTAAAAAAAAACGTCATCACAGTGCTGCTGGACGAGTGTTCGTACCAGTCTGGTCGTAGTTTTTTCTTGCGTGTGCGCAAGCCGGTTGTAATCAATCGTCACAACGTCACGCCCTGTGGTCACTTACAGGATCCAGCAATAAGCACGTTCACTGTGTCACAGCACGAACAAAACACAATCGGAGAAGTGGACTAGTTAGAACTGGACAAAACACCACGGCCGTGGAACTACGATGTACTAGTACTACGCGAGACGCCATGGCTAGTGGTGTAAATTATAGAACTGCACAACGTTGCCAGTTGAGTAACTCACATCCCGCTTGCTCTTGTGTTGTACCGTTTATGTTCATAAAAGTAACTGTTTATTCTACGACCTATTTCGTTCCATTTTGTTTCATTTACATCTATTCACCGTAGCAACGGAACCCAAACTTTCGCTTTTGGATGAAAGTTTTAAACCTTCTAGGGGGCGCTTGAGGAACATAGGTGAAGAGGAAAGGGAAAGGTGTCACTACCTTGGAAACTTGTTTCATCTAGGGACCTTATTTGCGACAGCACCACAACTATTGGAACCCTGACATGCATCCTTACATACGTATAACACGAGCTGGTTGCACGCCCCAGTTTCAGCAGGGCCGTACATAACGGCTTCATCCCGTCGCGGTTCTGCATCGATGCGAAGTGGATGCACTTCTTCAAAGCTGCGGGGACGCGTCCACCTACTGATGCGCCTTCCTGAGTCAACATCAGCACTTCCACATGCCAGATGCCAGCGTGGCTAAGACAAACAGCCACAACGCCACAGTCAATGTAGACCACCAGAGCGATCATCAAATATGCCAGTAGCCGAAACGTTGCCAAGACCTGTGGCTACAAAGATACTGCCAATGCCACCCACCTGAGACATCGACTCACTGACATGACCTGTAGTGGCGTGCCGAAAAGAGACTACCCAGGCACAGCCAGTACCACCCAACAGAGACATCGTTTCCACCTCATCGGTTCAAATCTCTACGAAGGCAGGACAGACTGTCGCGCAACAGTCAATGCCGCCCTCCAGAGGCGATTTTGCAGTGTAGCCGAGTGTATTGTAGACGTAGCGGAGCTCAGCTCGGGCATGGATGCATTTGGGAGGCATAGTGAGGAAAGTGCAGGAGGAGGAAGCAGGGAATAGAACAGCCGGTCCAGGATCGGGTGATGTCTCTGTACTTTTTCCTTACTATATATATAGATAAAGATATAATTTTGTTGTGATATGCTACAGTGGTATTGCTAGGACAGACAGTTTTGGAAAACGAGCAACGGAAGTAGAAATGCATGCAATTATGCACTAGCCAGTTTAGCAAAATAACAAGAAATTGATAAGAACAGTGAGCGAGTGAGTTTGCGAGTGAGCAAGTGAAACAACTTCCTTTGGTCTCCGAATGAGGTGAGTAAACTCAACGTCACCTGCATGACTAAGCCCTGTCGGAGATGGTCAGCTTAAAGGGGCCCTGAAACACTTTTTTTAATAACCATAAAATAATTCAGTGAAAAAGTGCACTCTCTCACAATTTCAACGCCACAAAGTTTTAAGATTTGTCCAGTATGAGCAGAGTTACAAAGGTTTGTCACATGCTGCAATCAAGTTCTCTCTTCTCTAGTCCATAAAAAGGCGCTGAAAGCTAAGCAGGGAGGGATGGGAGGGGCAAACAAATAACGTCACATGCAGCTTGTGACCTTGAGCACTTTTTTTTCTTTTTCCTTGGAATTCGCGTCTTTTTCAGTGCGATCGTGCATGCATGTGTGGACAAATGACAGCCTCACCCGGTGATCTCTGTAACTACCGAGTGCGTCAAGTTCACGTCAGCGAATTGCTGATAAATGGGCATTTTGCGTGTAATTTTTGAGCGTCTCCCGTCATTTGTAGAGAGAAGAGAAAGATTTTAGCTGACTTTATTAATTTATTGTGAATGCCAGGCCACGTGTTGCGCTATAACATTGGGCTCTCGTGTTCTAAGGTGTCTCTACTACCCATCGGCAGCGTTCTCTGACCATGCTCAAAAAGTGTTGCAGGGCCTCTTTAAACCTGAATACCCTCGCTAAGACCCTCGGATGGCCAGGCTTTGAGAGCTCAGGTCATGGACCTCAATTACCTTCTTCATTTCCTCTTGATAAAGAGAGTGACCGGCAGAGGTGCAGCCCTACAGGGTATAAACAGATATGTGAGTTTTAACGTCCCAAAACCACCATATGATTATGAGAGACGCTGTAGCGGAGGGCTCCGGAAATTTTGACCCCCTCGGGTTCTCTAACGTGCACCAAAATCTGAGCACACAGGCTTACAACAGTTCCACCTCCATCCAAAATGCAGCCGCCAAAGCCGGGATTCGATCCCGTGACCTGCGGGTCAGCAGCCGAGTACCTCAGCCACTAGACCACCGTGGTGGACTATCCCCACAAGACAAGCTCGAGGTACGCATAATCACCACTCAGAGGGTAGGAGTACATGCCGGCAATGAGTCTTACTCTAAAAATAACCGTGGTTGAATATATTTGATTCAGCATTAAAACGCGTCAAACCAGCGAATGAAGCGTTTTGGCAAACGCGCACATAAGAGATCAAAAACAGAAGCTTACAACCAAAAAATAAATCATTATTGTCCCACCGAGTAAGAATTCGCACCGATGACCCATTCGATAGGGGGGTTACCAGCTTTATTAGGAGCTCCAGCAAATTCGTGGCAGGGCATGGCCGCCTCCGAGAATCGAATTTGCCAACTTCATTTACTTCAAGCACCTTCGTGTGTCTCAAGTATAGGTGACTTTCTCGTTTAGACACATGTTCACATCATTGCTTTTCGGTGAAATGTCGCAACTTTTCTACAATTTAAGCAAATATTCTGGCATGTTTGCTTAGCCTAGCGCCATAATTTAAGTGGTGACGACAAATTTCGTTTGTCAAGTGAATAAAACTTGCATCTGAAAATAAAGCGCGTGGTTACAGCGGAAGCTACTGAGAATGGCTCTCTTGCAAAGATAAATGAGAGGTGCATCTAAGAAAAGAGAGTGGAACTTTGCACCTATTGATTGTCGTGTTTTAATAAACATTAAAAACCACTATGATATGCCCCACAATCAGCTATAGTTACAATGAATCACCTTATATCTTCGACATCGCATAGCGTCTGCTCAATTCTACCCAAATGCTTAACGTCGTGTCGTAATGTGTCATTTAGAATTTGTGACACGCTTATTTCATTTCACGTGGTTTTTTTTTTTGCAGAAGCACTGTCAAAGTTTTGTTGCCATGCCATGCAAGAACAGCTCTTGCGGATTTATACTTGAGCGACTGCTAGATATATTTTTTATGAGACTACAAGTTCTTTGCAAATAAGTTTCTTACCAGGGGTACGTGGAACAGATAAGGCTAGTAAACGCTCCGACTAAGCACAAGAGGCGATGTGGCGCTATAAAAATATGTTTCGAAAACATATCTCACTGAAATTAGGTCTCGGCTTTTTTTGGAATTTCTGCATAGCTGCTGGGCATGAGATTGAAAGAGCGTAGGGGCTGTGAGCCTGGCGGCGCAGTGAGGAATATCAATCAAAGGCGAAAAACAATTGCTTTGTGCCCAAGAGATATATGATTGACGCAAGTATCTATTTACAAACTAACTTCGAGTGATCTGGCAACTGTAGAGTGAAAATGCTCGAGCAGGAATAATGGTGACAATTGGTAAATGGGCACTTTCTGAGATATGCTCAGTTTCCGCCCCAAAAAGCTATCGCGCTAGTACAGAAGACTCTCGTTGACCCGCTGAAGCTAGGCGGCTCAAAAAAACAAGACAATCATCATAATTCCTCGTGCTTAAAAATATTTTTGAGCTCGACTTCCATTTCAGTATTTAAAAGTTTGTTTGAGAAACATTGCTCGAGCGCTAAACATTTTAACAGCAATTCTATGATAAGTTGACACCATCTCAAGCGAGATACCTTGGTCAAAGACGGTTCGTACGTTCATGCCTCCATATTCTCATGCATTTTAGTGACGAGCCACACAAGCAATCACCCAATTTCGATTTCATTTCGATACTTCACATCGGATATAAAATTGCGACGCCCAAAGCATGCATTTTAGTTATAACGTTTGCAGTTGCTGAAAACTATTTCAACAGGGAAACAATTATCAAGAACATCTTTTGTAACTTCGCCCTACCAATTGTGGAATTACAATTTTTCAACCATACATGAATGATCTCCTTCCCTACGGCTTTCCACAATGCTTGTTTTCCGCTGCACGAACTTTGTAAAACGCTATCAAGTATACAGGGCCAAGTATGTAGGTTCATCGTCATTTGTGATTTGTGCATGTACTTTAAAATGTGTAGATGAATTCCTATTAGCTCGTTATGACAACAATTCGAACAGGAATGTCACTGGAATGAACGTTTCAACATGTTGTTTTGCGTTGAAGGAGGCAAAACCACTATAGTACAAACATTGGCTTGCCACAATAATTTAAGGCCTCAATTTTCTACTGAGCTGCTGCTTTATGCTCGTGTCATTCATATGGTGCTTGGCTTATTCACCCCAACATGTGTTATAAGACACAGAGTAAATACACAAGAGTCAATGTCGAGGGTGACCACAGCATGGCCACTGAGGACCGGAGGAATGGAAAATTTCAACACCGTCACATGAAAGCTGAGTGAAATAAACAGGACAGAAGCTGTGAATTCCAAGCTGACAGGCAGAAAGCCCCACGTTTGCACATTTCCATTTGTTTTTAAGTATCATGCATTGTCTTCTGCACTGGTTCTGCACGCGCTTACAGCTTCACAGCAATCCTCTGAACCTAACCTACCCTCATGCAGGGAACATGCGAAATAACACAATATAGTTTAAAATAATAGTGTCTCCCAGTGTGATATGCGTCACAGTCGCATCTGTTTTTTGGCAAATAATTATTAGGTAATAAAGCAACCAAATAAATGAGTTTTGTATAAGGTAACATTTAAATGAATTTTCCAGACAATAATCAGGCGTGCACCTTTCGAAATTCTTTCGATATGCTACTTCGTGTGTGTATTTTTTTTTCATTTCCAGCTAACAAAAGCCCGAAAGCGGTATGCAGCCTGGAACCAATAGCGGAACGGTGCTTGCTCACGAGGAATCATTGGTACTTCGATAAAACTAAGAACCGGTGTTTCCGTTTTCGTCATGGTAAATGTGCCAAAAATAGGAACGGATTCAGAACATTGGTACGGTGCATGGAAAGATGCAGTTGTAAGTATTCTGCGCTGATTCTTACTTCTTATTGACATACTAAAGTTCAGTCATAGAGTTTTCTCTACTCGCAGGCTTTTCTTCTTTTTATAACTTTTTTAGAAATGATCATGCGCATTAGACACATTGACATATGAAATCCTGTGACCTCATTTTGATTGCTGGCAGTAAATTTATATTTTTTTTTAATTCACGATGTACCCCCAAATGAAACAAAAAGCAATAAAGTTTTCAGTTTAGGTATACAAAATACAATAATTAAACAATAAAATTAGAGGATTATCACTGCAACTGAAAGGAACCAAAGCTCAACATAGCAGGCTATGAGTTGAGCGTACCTGAAACAACTAATTTGTAATCATGTCGAAATGCTCTCCATTTAGCGTGAGTTTATTACTTGTTACGACTGACTAATACACAATGCAAGCAAAATCTTCATTTAGTACTCACCTATATAGTGGATCTTTTCACAATAATATAAAAAGCTAGTAATTTTTGAGCCAATTCGAGCAGTTCAATTCCATTGAGTTAATGCCGAACAGAAACGGACTACCATCGTGACTGCGCATGTCGTGACAAGCAAACAGCTGCCCTTTCTAGTGGTTTCCTCATCTTAACGTTCGACGAGTGTTACCCGACTCACTAAACTGTCATGACGATGGTTCGATAGTGATAGACCTTGCTTCATTTTCATCAGCTTCAATTTTTCCAGCGTTCCTTGTCTGAGTCAGAATTACCCTAAAGCTCTTCATTTAAGACCTTGCTGGGAGTAGTATTACAATGTGCCCACAATTGTGTGCACAAAGTATGAACATAATCATGTTTATGCCATCCAGCTCACACGCACACACACATACACGCGTATATATGAAAAATATATATGAAAAATATCAGGATATGTCAGTCAATTGAACACAAAAGCAATGATTGTTATTCATCATACACGTTGTATTTATTACAGCGATTATTGATCTATCTTAAAAATGGAGTTTTTATGTCTTTCAAGAAGTTTGCCATCGACCTTCATTACTCTTTTTTCACATCTGTGCTCTCGTCAGCTGTAAATTTGTGGGCAATAACATCGCTCAGATAGTTCTCTGTGTTTCTATACGTAAAGATATATCCTCGTATTGACTTTATGTTCCAGATTTTCTGCCTACAACTGTTTCCAACAGCGCAAGTGCAAGTAAAGAGCCTGAGTAAAACGCTATGTTCTCCGTATGTCATAAATATTGAACTCGAATACCTATAAGTATAACCACTGGTTTTAAAGAGCTGCTCGATTTATTTATTTCTTCGCATGCCTGCAATCGAAGGTGTCAAATAAAAGTTGAGTTTTTTTCAGCACCTTTAACAGCATTTGTCATGTACAAATAACTAATATGTTGAACTGAAATCGTAGTATGTAGGATCTGGGCAGGGAGTCCTTAGCGAGTGAACAGTCAGGGCTCTCCGTTACGATCCAAGCTGTGAAATCATTTGACAGATCCTGCAGAGGTCGATGTCCCCGCACCAGTTGTCCCATGAGTTATAGGTGCTGCATCACTGTCTCTTGACCCGGCTTCATACCTAGCTTGGTACTCATCGTCGCTGTCGTCCTGATCTGCACCAGCCACCTCTTCAACTGCTTTTTCATTGGCTTGGTGTCGCTCACCGTGATCGCATACGTGTTGTACATCTGCCAACCTTAAATGTGTGACATGTTTGGTACCGAAGTAATCAGGCCCGTCACCATCATCATTGTATTTTCTTCTGAAGGCTTGTGTTTTCTGACCATCCTCTGACTCACTAAACCGGCTTCAGAGGTCGTGTTCATTTTCAAGTCCAAATCGCCACCCTGGCTGTTGCAAAAATGTGCTTGTGAAGACCACCTCAAGGATCTCCAGTTTTTCTACGACCCATACTACGGCTACGGCGCAACGACATTGACATGAATCTCCAGACGAACACTCCCGAAAACTTCTACCTAAAGGGACTACAGCAGCAGTTCATCAACAAGCCGACCCTCAAAAGCGTTTTGCTCATGTTCTCGAAACCGCTGTTGAAAATCAATGTTTCAATGCTTTGCGCTGGGTGCATCCTTCAATCAGTGAACATAACCTTGAGTTGTGGAAGATCTCATACCATCGGTCTTACAGGAACTTAAAATTTATAAAATTTGTATAGGTTCATTCATGAACAATGAATGAGCTGAATAAGACTTTGGCACAAGAACGAAGACAAAGACTAGGTGAGCACTACCTTCAAAGAAACTTGCGAAGTCATTTTCTACTTGTGTCGCGGTGCTATATCGTGTGTTACTTGTTCGAGTAGGAAGAGTCTTGGACACCGCCCTTGCTCAGACATGGGCTGGCTGCTTTACGTGATACAGGTGCATCAAAAAAGCCCCAACGGTCATGAGAGCTGTATTGCTATGCAGCAGACGTACCCTCAAATAAGCTCATTCTTTCGAATATATGCTACACACATGAGGAATAGCGTTTTCGAAACATTTTTCACGGGTGGTTATTTGACGCCATTTCTGCGCCATTATTTCAGGTAACGAATTGTAAAGAAATCCGTGGTAGTGATATATTTGGCTGGGTGAGGAGTGTTTGAATTCTTAATGACTAAATGGGAAGGACAGCGAGAGATGCCCCATTAATAATGCCTAATTACACCAGCAAAGAGACATTAAAATACACTTTCAAGCCTATAATACTGGTGATGAAATCTTTTTTTTTGTATGTTTCTTGGCGGGAAATTCGAATAAACTTCCACGGAATGACACCAAATGATGTAGATAATTAGGCATATAACCCTAATATCATTTAACGAAAGTCGTATGAAGAGAGATATATCGAATTTAAGCATTCTACCAATCCAAGTTGTCATACCTTTCCCTCGTACTCTTAAGTGGGAAAAGGGTGGCGGATGTGTTTTTTTGACCTCCCGACGAGCATGCCGGCTCAACCAATGTCTTCAGAAAACTACTTTCACAAGTTCATGGCCAATGTTACGTTAAACTTTTGCAGCTTGTTTATAGTGCGCATCTACTTCTAGCTATTTACTAACCTTTGAAGGTTAGTAAATAGCTATGTTTCTTTCGCAACACCTCTCTCCAACACTGCTCCAAGGCGACAGTGCTGTTGTCTACTTACTGCTCACACAATTTCACAGAATATGACAATATATTTTTTGCAAAGCTCTACCTTTTTCGTTACAACCCTTTATTGACAAATGTTACATATGTACTGAAATTTCTAGCCTGTCACGCAACGTAATCAAACCTTAAAAACTAACAGTGTCATAGTGATTGTACCAACTAGCGAGCGCTACAAAATACCAAAAAAACTAATAGGTATTTTTTAATATATCGGGAAGTGTTTCGTTCAAACTAAATAAAAAATCACCCAGCCATCATTTTGGACGTGGCCAAAGTGCCTCAATGCCCGCTTCTCCGCATGGAGGCACTCTAGACGTGGCGATTGAGATCAGCCGGAATAAAGAAGTTTATTTTCGTATAAGAAATGTTTTGTGGTGTGCTATACAGTAAATTTATTTCAGCACATACCCCTTCCTCTACTTGCGTCCACGTCTCATGACTTTATAGTGAAAGTACAGAAGAGTCAGCTACTCAATGTCGCTGTAAACAAGCGTCTTTGTCGCCGGAGTTTTGCTTTAACTACTAGCCCAACTGAGCGGCAGAATCCAACATTAGCAGTTGGTGGGCGGAAAAAGCAAAACGGTGGCTTTTAGACCGCACACAACGTAGCTGTTTAGACATGACTAGTGCTGAAACGCTTTTTTATGCGAAGTCGTTTGAACAGAGGTTATGCTGTTATGTTTGGGGTTCCATTTAAAATGATATCGAAGAACTTCAAATGTCCATGCGCCATTCTCGGGCATTGTTTCCATTTTGCGACTGGTTTTACTGCTTTTTGGTCCCTATTTTCACACTTTCAGAATAAATTTTTGGTTATAGGTTCTTTGAACTCGCGGAACCACTTAGAATAGACATGTACAAACCACTTTAATATTTCTTGCCTATGCATTTCTTACGGCAGTGACCAGGATATTGACATACATTCTTTTTCTAGGTTAAGCTGAACTGGCCAATGTTAAACAGTTTCTCGTGGCTTATTAAGAGCCGTGCTGCACGTGCCTGGGGAGCAGTGACGTCACACGACGCACCACAGGCGCGTAGGAGAGAGCCTGGAAGCTCGTGGAGTGACGTGTCATAGTAGGCTGGCACTTGACTCGAGTGAACTCACTAGCAAGACCATCCATCTGTCAGCCCGTCCATATGTCTACGCATGCGTGCACTCGTCCGTACATCCGTTCATTTATTCATTCTTCTGTCTATTGGTTCGTATGTCTGCCTGTGCGTCCGTACATGCACCGCTCACGCTACGTATATCCTGGCATAGCCAAGCTAAGCCACTGTTATTCTTTTTTCTTTTTAGCCATACCTCGCACGTTAAAAATAGATGTGCTGAGGCCAATACCATTCCAAATTTCGATAGAGATGCTTCGCTAAACAATGAACAACCTGATTGATTGATATGTGGGGTTTAACGTCCGAAAACCACCATATGATTATGAGAAAAGCCGTAGTGGAGGGCTGCGGAAATTTTGACCTCATTCGGTTCTTTAACGTGCACCCAAATCTGAGACCACGGGCCTAATACATTTCCGTCTCTATCGGAAATGCAGCCGCAGCAGCAGGGATTCAATCCCGCGACCTGCGGGTCAGGAACCAAGTACCCTAGCCACTAGACCACCACGGCGGGACAACAATCAATGGCCTCACACGATCAGAAATTGTACGTAAATTATACGCATGTACAAACGCAGCACACGAAATGATTTTTGATGCCTGCTGTTCCACCAGACTTCTTGCAGAAGGTGACGTGTGCATTCCATCGTGCATGTAATCTACGGTGGTTCCCGATTCTTCATTAGCCAACGTAAGTGAGCTCTTAGCATCAGCAGTGTCAGACGACAACTCAAGAACCGTTCCACACCTCACTCGTCAACCCCACTTTAGGCCAGTGACCTTGACTATCATGCCATAGCGCATGCATAACGACTGTCATGCAAGACCAAGCTCTCCCCACGCGCAGCAAAACGAAACCCAACAGGACCCATTCTTTACAAACCCGCTACTGTACAGCCACATATACCCCTACGTATACAAATCGTACCATCGCAGTTCTCGCACTCACCGTGTGAAACGTGATTACGGCTTCGCACCCGACGATTCCTTGATTACTTTTTCACTCAGTGAGCGGGTAGGTATTCCATATAGTGATCCTGAAGACCTAACTTCATGCAAAATATCCGACGAGATGACCGTTAGACACCACATGAAAGTCAAGTCCTCACAAACCTACCTCCCTCTCCACGCATACTGCCACTTATCGTGTTCGTTCAAAAAAGAGAAAAATAGATATGGTGGATGGTGCTCGCGAAGAGGCATTCTCAGGCTAGTCGACATTGCATCATGAAGTGTTACAGCGCGCACGGACAGGATGAAGAACGAACACGCAATACGTAACGCTGATGGTAGATTTCCTTGAATTTCTTAGTACTGCTTATTACGTCAAAGAGGAAAACAGAAATATGCGCCCATTCAATTAGATGCTTTCCTGGTTGCTTCCTGGTGCATTGCACCCCGTTATACATAACGGGGTGCAACCATTCATTTGGTGGGCTGCTAGTGTTCACTGCGGCTCGAAGTGCCCAAGAAAACCACAGACACATTCGCAGTTTATCAATACATTACTCCCAATATCGTCTTTTCGCTCACCAGGAGAATCCACGGGTTTGTGTTGACACGCGGAATAATACACGTTAGAAAGCCAGTGTAGGGAGGAAGGCCGTAAAATGTGTGAAGCTCGCACAATGTGAAGGGCTTATGTTTTTTGGCTTCACATTGCCACCTCTTCTCAGACGGGCTGGCACATGATTTTTAAACTCACTGCAGAGCTTTTCTTCTCGAGATAAGTCGTAGGTGCGAAGCTTAGTATGGGCTATGCTTGGCCACGTATTTTGTCGTCACGGTGTGTTATGTAGTGACGGCTGATCATAAAAACGGGTATGGGCCACAATGGGTAAATCTCACTCTTTTCATCTCGCCTACTAAAGGTTATGAAGGCAACAGTTAGCCCAACAAATAGCCGACAGCGTTAGTGGAGAAGAAATACTCTTTTCAGAAACTCTTCGATTATAAAAACGGACATGTAAGGGCAGAAGTAGTAGAAGAAGAGGAGGAAGGTGTAGAAAAATAAGAAGCACCACCTTGGGGTAACCTGCACTCCGACGCGCTGTTCCGATGGTGCAGGGGAAGTTGTTACACCTTTGCTTACATGCTTCGCCTGGGTCCAGTTTTTATATTTTTTTCTTGGATTTGTGCTGGCCACATGCTTCGCCTCTTCACTGTTTTTTTATATCTGCAGGTTTTTTTTCTCTTGGGTATGTGCTTCCCAGCCCATATAATTAGAGTGTCCTTAAATTAAATATTCCACCTAGTCGGCATTCTGTGGCGACTTTTAATAGCGTTTCCACATTTGAATGGGACAATGATCCATTCACTAACCGTTTGTTAAGTGCGAAGAATGTTCATGTTGTTTCGCATAAACAGAGCTTTCCGGACGCCGAGAAAGCTACAAGGTTGCCACAATATAATACCGGCATTGGCAAGTTACATACACGTATATACATATAAATGGAATTCATGGTGCTATACGCAAGGTAGCTGTGCCATTGTTGACATTTGTCAAAGGCATACGGTGCAGATAACAAAAAGCACGGCGCAAAATCTCTGTAAAACGGCTCTAAAAGCTATTCATAGACGCCAAAATATTCTTCATAATCAAAAAAGGTACAACAAAAGTCAGTGACTGGGTGGAAATGAAAAGAAAGTGTAGGAAAATTTTAACCTTTTTTCAAGTTTCCGCCGAGGTTTTAGAGATGATGCACCAGAATTGGAAATGGCAAAATTGTTAGAAGCTGATAAGTAGGTGCTGGAAAATAACGTACAATACCGTACAAGAGAAAGTTTAAAACGTACACAGATTTTTTGCTTATCTGGCTGACTTCTTAACTTTTTCTTTTGTTTATTACGGCAACAGGTCGGCATAGCACACTGTACTCCTTCAAATAATGTGTACGGTAGAAGTCTAGGACATCACATTCAAACTTTTATGTTCTTTAGTGTTTGTACAAAATATCTTTGTTACAGATACCGTAAACAATGGCTCTTACTTCCAAAGCATGCATGGCTTTTCTGCTGTATCTGTCGGCATAGCACACTGTACTCCTTCAAATAATGTGAGTGGTAGAAGTGTAAGATATAACCTTCAAATTTATGTGTTGTTCAGTGTTTGTGCAAAAGAGAGCTTTATCACAAATACCGTGAACAGTGGCTTTTACATAAAAAATGCATGAATTCGCTGCACTACCTCAAGCAAAAAGGCTGTTGCTAAGCCTTCTTCAAAAATGAGAGTCTGTGGGCTTGTGTTTCTTTCATTTGCTGTATCTCTACAAGGTAAGAACACATTTCTCAAGTTAAATAAGCTGTAGAGTAGTAGTTTTGTGGTATTTTGCTCTGCTGACGGAAACTTTTTGCGTGCACTAATAAAAATTCGAATATTTTGAGAGATTTGCAACTAATCTAGCGTAAGCTTTTTTGAGTGGAGGGGGGGAATTGGGAGAAAACTCTAACCAAAAATATTTTCCAATACCCGACGTTTCGAAGCCTCGCCAGCTTATTTATCCGGGGTATAAAAAGCAAGCACGTACAGCGCTTCATAGTATGTACGTGAAGTTTCTCGGGACATGTGGGAAGCCTTAACAATAGATGAATGGGCGGAGGACTCAAGTTAGGATTGATAATTCGGCTGTCTTTTGTATGTGGCAATATTTCAGGTGAAGTCACAGGCCTATAGGCTGCCTTCGTTTTACAATACCACCACACGGTTTAGATTATTATGATGATTGAACGGCTTGCGGATCTGCCACTGCGCTTCATTCACTGCCTAATTCACGTGGATTGTTCCTGCGCTGCCGAATATTTTCCAAAAGCGCTCAAGGGCTCCTGTGTACGAAACGGGACAGTCGGCTCGCGTAAGCTTGTATACAACACCCGGCTCAATTATGTTTGTATGTGGTCTCTGGACCAAGGGATTGAAGCTGCCTATGGCGGGGAACAGGTTTTGGGTGACGTCGACACTGCCTTTTTTAGTAAACAGGCCACGCTGCAACGGTGATGCAGGAAACTGACTCATGACATCGTCGTAAAACTGCAGATGTCCTGTTCCCTACACAAAACAGCAAATCCGTGGTTCCACTCGTGCTGAGAGTCCTCAGCACGAGTAAAGAGTGCTGAGGGCTCTGTGGATGAGCGCCTTTATGTTGCCGTTAACAGTGATGTTGCGGATTACATTTTCCGTTTCTTCCGTCCTCCACCGAGGTGATGAGCCACTCCTTTTGGCTTCGTTAGGAAGGCTCCCAACCACAGCAACCTTGGGGCAGAGAGGGTGGTGGGAGTTAAAGTGTAGATGGGCTGGATTTCCGGCTGGATTACTGGCGCATGGGCTGGATTTCCGGAAACACTGAAGGGATTGTTCTGGCGTTGCCATCAAACTATTGCATCCAGCAATGGTACATATTAACGATATTTCCACAGGCTTCTTATCAACATGTCTTCACATGATAATTTTACTTCCCCTCCTTTGCCCCACCCCCCCCTTCACGCACCCACGTCCCACTCGCGGCCAATAAAGCTGAAGTCAACGCCACGGCTTGAGGTCTCACTTGCCCAGCCATGGCCCTTTTCGTGGTATCCGCCTCCGACTGCGGAAACGGGGTTTAGGGTTTGCTGGAAAGAGGCACTTCGTCCAACACGCAGCAACAATAATCAAAATGGCTGTAGAGGGACCGCCTGACAACGTTCCGAGACATTGCACCCAAAACTATAGACTCCAACGGCGTAAATTTTCGACGCCACACGATGAATTAAACAGGCTCAAAGTCGTAAGCTGTCCTAAGTTTTAGCTTACTCTAAACCACTGCTATTATAGCCCGGCGATTTTCCAATCCTGCCACCCAAACCACCACCCCACGCATATAGCATGCCGGCACAAAACAAACGCTGAGCAACATGTTTTGAGTATGTGCCCGCGTCGACTGTCGTTAAAGCGCCGGCATTCGCAATGCGCCTATAACTGCCGTCAATATCAGACCACAGGAAGTCCCCAGCTTCCTTGTTTCCACCGCCGTGCCAGCTGGGGGAGCCTCAGCAGCTGCCGCTGGGAGCCGGTCCTCAAAGCTCAAAGCTGAGCGACCAGCTCTGGGCTGTATGGCAGGCCCAGAATGCCGCCCGAGTCCAAAGACTGTGGCCTGCCACCTGAAGCTACCGAGACCGAACTGTCAGCCTGTTCTGTGAAATAGTCTTTCCCCCAACGACGACACATCAGCCTACATTCGCCACTCTTAATAGTTATGGTAATGGCGTTAAAAGTAAGTCTTGATGCAAACAGGCAAGCAAAGAGCCTTATTTAAATACGAAGACGACGTTCGCTCCGCCCTTAGGGGGCGACATCGGCGGGCCAAACCCACCACAGGATGGGGAGATTCATCTCCTCGGCGATGTCATGATGGGATTGACTGGCACGGTGCGAATGAATATGGTTTCGCTTTTTACTAGCGTACCCTTCAACCTCGAACAATTATTGTGGCGGGCACTAGAACACGACCCTACCCTGTACAATAGAAGGGTAGAAGTGTATACCACAAAGTTCTTTTCCGAATCAATCGCCTTTCGTGCGTTTGCCTTCAATATCTTCTGTTCCCAATGCTGTTTCATTTCTAGTGAATAATAAATTAAGTGAAATTTCTATTAAATCAAGTGTTTCCTCAGGTCTCTCATGGATCTCTCATGTGACAGTTCATGTATATATACGCATACACAATTCTTTTTTTTTGCTATTTTCAGAATGTACAACGACATCGCAAGACCAATATCACAAACTCCTGCGTAGTTGCTTGCAGTCACGTCCAACCAAATATTGCCAACCATTAAAAAGTTCCTGGTACTATAAAGGAGGACTCTGCAGAAAGACCGATCCGACTGTCTGCGGTGGGGGCGCAAATATCTTTCCGTCTTTAAAAGAGTGCCAGAGAGAATGCAAATGTAAGCAGTGAAGTTTTCGTAATAAGTTGATTATGCTTTCACAGGCTTACTCGTTTGTCCCTTCTGTACAATTAGTTTTATTCAAGCGCTGACGGTCCGTAGTTGTGGTAGATCTCAAAAGGATGTAAATCAATACAGTGTATGTAACCTGGTGTAGGCCTTCCCGTGTAGTTGTTCTTTTTCGATAGACTGTTTATAGTAGCCAACTGCATAATTATTTGTTATCTAAACATCGTTGTCGACTACTATTTAAGCCCTGACCACCCTCGCCGCCGATCACATGCCATTCCTACAAAACTGAGTGATGGTTGGGCCCCAAATAACACAATGGTTTTATCCAAAGAACAGAGAAATGAATAGTCGTGTAGACAAGTCGTCCTTTATTATCAATATGAAAAACACCTACAAGAACAGTAGACATTATTGTTCTTCTTTGTTCATTTACTTATATATATCCTGATTAACGGTAAAAGATATAAAGCACTGAACGTACAGAAATGTAGATGAATAGTCTAAAATCAACAGCAGAACATTGCGGGACACAAGATATTCAGTGAAGCTAAATTTCCGCTTCGTCTGGGAATGTAATCTTAAAATGAATGTTCCATACTGTGCCAGGCCAGTCTGAATCCACCTGTTGCAAGACCACCACCATACTGCACCCGTAGCAAGAGGGCGAATAGGAAGATCGTCAATGCAGCCTCGAACACTTTTGCGAGTGCAGCAAGTATGAAGTCAAAGCATGAACGCTGGCCACACGTCATTTTCTTCGTGCCAGAAGAGTCCTCAGAAACCTGCGAGCACTCAGGCAAGCACTCTCCTGTTTTTGGAACGAGTGGTACCTAATAAAATCAAGGAAGTCAGAGTAAATACGCGAAAAAATGCACTTGCCATAGCCATATTTCACGTGAATGCGCTTGCACGACTCAAACAAGTTACTGAGCTAGGCGGCATCAAAGTGAACCCCTTTACACCGATTGACAACGCATTCATACCTGGTTTGATATACGACGTAGGCATTGCGATTCCTCACGCTGACTTGCCTACCCTCATCAAACCGGCGAATGAGGGTAATGTCGTCACTCAGGTACACCACCTTGGGAAGTCACACTGTGTTAAAATGGTCTTCAAATGTGACTGCACAACATTCCATGTCAAAGGCGGGCATTTTCTACATCCTGTTCGGCCTTTTGTGCAAAAGCCACTTCAGTGTCACCAGTGCTTTAAACTAGGTCACATCAAAGGCGCGTGCCCGAACTCGCTACGGTGCCCTCGGTGCGCAGAAGCCCATTCAGAAGATGCATGACAGTTCGCATTTTTTAAATGCGGTAACTGTAATGGCTCAAACACTGCCTCATCGAAAGACTGCCCTCGAATTAAGAAGGAGCGCGTGGTGCTTAAGCAAATGGTCACAGACAATACGACCCACAGGGATGCTGCCGAAGCAGTTCGGCGTCGGTGCCATCGTTCGACCTCAAAGACTGTGCAAGCTCGAAACGGCAGTGCCATCTCTACTGCTGCACCATTAATTCAAGCCGCAACAGGACCGACGATTTTAAAGAATACTGTGGAGAGGACTATCTCTACAGAGTAATGGCCTATTTTTCCAAGTCATCCGCTAACCACAGAACGTCAGAAGACGACGCCCACTCAGGGGTCGTTACCAACCGCTGATGACACACATAAGAAAAATGGCAAAGTCATAACTATACTTCATTCTCTCATGGATGTCACCCGGGAGATCATGTTGAACATGAGGACAACGTCTGCTCGAAGCGCTCTCAAAGTACTGAACGCCTTAAGCCCAGTACTTGAATCGCTCGAGTAGAAATATGGCTAACGATCGCCATTATTTCTAAGGATTCAAGGAAGCAGCCATCATTCAGTGGAACTCCAGTGGACTAAAACCGTTTATTTTAGGACTTTCGTCAGTTTGTGGGCGTCAGCATGTTCCAAGCCATCAGTATTTGTGAAGCCAACGCGTGTGCGTGCTCTCCTCTTTCTCCTTTTTTCCCGTCTTTTATACTCCCACATCCATATCCCCAGTGTAGGGTAGCATACCAGTCACTCCAGACTGGTTAACATCCCTGCCTTTCCTTTCCCCCGTGTTCCTCAGACATATCAATCATCAGCTTAGTTACAAGCATCAAGCGTTTATAATGCAGAGATTCGCATTTTATTGTCGATAAACCGTCTTGCTAACTTTTGCTTTTCGTAGTAAATACAGCAAACTACAAATCATAAATTACTCTAACATGAATGCTACACTATTGTCGGATCGCCGCACTCATTGAATGCTCTATAGCGGAGACCGACAAAAGAAGACAATAACTGTACTCAGGATGGCCATGAATGCGTCCTGTTCTCTGTACACTCGGCTTGGAGGTGAAAGAGTGAATTATTGATAAAAAAACAATAGACTGTGAAAAATATTGTTACACGAAACGATAAACAGCAGTTATCAGACACAGACAGAAAACATGTCAAACATAGCAAGCGTTTGTTATATCTAGTATCGTTTGATTGCGCAATAAAATTGTTGTGCCCTTGCCTACCCATGAATACTCAGGCTTAATAAAGCCCTCTTTAGTCTAGGTAGCATAATTACCTTGTTGTACTGGACAATTGGTTTCATGTTGCTATGCTTATTCAATATTTATTTAAATGCCTCATTAGTGTAGTAAAATTTTATTATGTATGGCTGGTGTAGGTCAGTGAAAAAATGGGGAGTTTATTTAGGCTCCTCCAAGAAAACATTATGCACTAAGTACTCACACTGACTCACACTGTCCAATAATTTTGCTGATCTGGACTAACTCTGGCTAAGGATAATAACATTTTCAATTGGACTCAAACTAAACAAAGTTTTGTCATTCAATTCCATTGGACTCAAACTCACCGAAATGGTAGCCACCCACACTTACTACGACTCACACGCACGGCCCCATTCGTGTCTGGTTGAGGTCCGAGCGAGTCGACTCATAATTGAGTGTTCCTGCCTATGATGGCTAGTCAATCCAAATTGGAATGAATATCAATCAGTAAATGAGACAAATTATTTTTCTTGTGTAGCATAAACACTGTTGTGCATTGATATTCTGCGAACAACGTACCACCGATTTTCTTACATTTAGCGGCATGACACAATCGATCACATTCTCTTATTTTGTTCATTTCATATGAGATTACATGACGCAATATGCTTGGCTATTTAATAGCCAAAGATTTTACTGCAGTCAGCTGCCAACTGGCCACCAATTTTACTAGAATAAACTATTCTAGTAACGTTGCTAGCTACTATAACTTTCTGCAAGCTAATAGCAAGTAAACTAGTTGCGATTATTTCCACGAGCAATACTGCCTAACACGCGTGGGTTTACACCTCCATGAAAACCTAATAACTGAGGCAGGAAAATGAGTGCTATAGGACCAATGCAATTGTCTGGGCTTCAGTACACAAACACACACACACACACACACACACACACACACACACACACACACACACACACACACACACACACACACACACACACACACACACACACACAACACGCGCGCGCGCGCGCGCGCACACGCACGCTCACAACCGAACCAAGCACGACATTATTGACTATAATATCCATTTCGTAATGAATATTGATCGGTGAGTTTTACGCGCAAATGAATGGATTTGGTATTTGCGGCTACCAAGCGTCACACCACAGAATCACGTTAATGTTTCTCTTCCGGAGAAATGCCTAGTTCAAGAGTTATATCGGTACAGCGTCATTTCTGGGCGCAGTGTTGGCTATCCCTTTTTTATGTGAGTACAAACAATTATTCGACCAAGGAGGTATTCGCTGGTGACTGCTAGTTGTGATTTCTGCAGAATCCCGCCGCTGAATGCACTATATGTTTCGACTAAACAGCCGTATCTGCTAATATTTCAACATCAGTGTTACATCAAGCGATAAGCTGGCATTGTTACAAACGCCTGGACGGCCCGCAATACAATGGCCGATGTTGCCGAACAGGCTTGACGAGGCCGAGAGCTTACGTCTATTCGTCCCGACGTACGAGTGGCCCGCTAAGTGCTAGTTCACGCCTTGACAGACCTAAATAAAGATTTTGCTTACCATACCATTATAGGCTACGACCAGACATCATGTAGTCGACACTCCTGGCAAGCGCAACTACACGGCGGACACTTTCCGCGCAAAGTTCTATATATGTATAGGAAACCTGCTTAAAAGGGTTCGTTCTTGGCTGTCTCGAAATTTATGAAGATTTGATTAACAATGTACGAAAAGACACAAATTCATGTCGCAATGCTTGGTTCATAAGAAAGAACTAAAGAACTGCTTATTAAGCACTTGTATGACCGGGCATATAAAGAGGTTATATAAATGTACAAAGGAGATGAGAATACTCTGTCAACCCACAGGTTGTGGGTTGGCAGAATATTTTCATCTCATATTCTTTTAGTGAATCATCTGATGTCAAATAAATTATGTCTTTTTAGCCTCTGTTACGACGATGGTTTAATGCCTTTTATCTTTCCCAGCTCGCAACAAAGGAAAACGACCACGCTGCCTGAAACCACCTGTTTTCGGTAGATGTGACCCTTTGCTTCAGACATGGCGCTATGACTACCACTCTGGCCACTGTAAAATGCTCAATTACACCATCTGTGGTCTAGGCATTACAGAAATTGCCACAGAGGAAGCGTGTAATATGGCCTGCCCTGGTGAGTACAGCACAAATTATTGAACTTCATTTTGAAGTGATCTCTGCCATTGAAAAAAAATTCTCTTAGCAGAAGGGCCACTCACTTACTTTTTCGAATGTAATAGTCAGCACCAGATAGACATGCAATTTTTAGAACGTCAAAAATGTGATCCTGTGTTTTTTAACACGTTTCATCATTCCCTTAAACTTTTAAATGCAGTGAGCGCGTGTGCTCTGGGCTGCGTTTAGATAGAGTAACGCTTACTTTTTGAATGACATTACAAAATGATTAGAGGTTGCCCACTCTGACAAAAGTGTGTCCTCGCTTTTTTTTTATGATGGCGTCAAGCCGCGAGGCAGAAATCACCATTCCGTAGCCCTTACTCTCGCTATGGATAGTAAAATTGGCTCATCCCTGGCATTCAAATACAGAAGCTGTTTTGTTTACTCGTTTGGCATTTCCTGATTGTAGCAGTCATACTGATAACAGCTATTCCTCAGCAATATGATATTACCATGTAAAGCCCTATCTCTGCTGTTTTTCGTGTTGCAAGTTCATTACTAAGCATTTTCCTAGCACTCCGATAAAAACTCACCAAATGTACTAAATGTGCAACCACGGGAAGGTATATTAGTGGGAACTTCGTTTAGTCGGAATTATCTTTTGTTGGCTGTTTGCAAAGGTATTCTGAAACACCTTTCTGAATACAGTGATAAACTATTGACATATGGGCCTGACAATATTGCACAGCATAGCGCGTGCAATCTGTCAATATATGTAAAAAAATAGTCACACGTTGCTTGTATTTCAACGAGAAGTCACTATTACGTGTGTGTGTTTCTGCCTAACCCACACCCTATACGCGCATAAAAGCACCATCATGTAAAAAATGGGTGTTCATGATGTGTTCACGATGTGAAATAGATAGGTCATTAACCTAATACTTGGAATTTTGTGCCACGAACCTTAAAAGAAAAGTCATGTTTATGAAAATGTTTCAAATGACAAATATTTTCTAGGAAGAAAACGCCACAAGGTGACTTGTAGCCTCGATCCTGTTCCTACGTCTTGCAGCATCTTTCATAAAAATAGCTGGTTCTTTGATCCCCGGCAGAACGTCTGCCTTCGTTTCCCAGAGGGTAAATGTGCGAGTAACAGAAACGGATTTCCAACGGAGAAAAGTTGCCTTGAAAGATGCAGCTGTGAGTAATCATTGTAATTTTTGTCGATTCCGAAGATAACCACCATGTAGTCACAAGTACAGATTACTTATTTCTATAACATTACAAAAATAATTGATATAAAGCTTCCTATTTACCGATAGTGCCGTTCTGAAATGAAAAATATACAGTAAGGTGAGAAAAAATACAGTCTTTTGTTTGATGTGCTTATACTTAGAGCATGAACACATTACCGTTTTGACAAGTGTTTGCATACGCCTTCACCAAAGATATAGACAAAAAACTAAAATTATATTATGAGTACACGTAACGCCTAGTTTTCTCGTAGAAGATATGTGTTTGTGAATATTAGAGTTATACTCAAGAATGATGGACAGATAGATGTGTTGAACGCGATACATTAGTTTTTTTAACAACATAATACGTTTACAGCGAAGGAAATTTATAAGTTATACGTCTAGATAACTGAAAAATACAGTAAAAATAGATATATCTTCGTAAAAACATAGGAGACCACGGGACAATTTGGTCTGCCATGTCGCCGCTGTGCTCGAATAAATAGCCCGCGGCCGTCACTGCCTTGCCGAAACTCTCTGTGTCTTACCTTCTGCGCTTTCTTTGCTTTCCCAAGTGCTCAAGGTTTTATGTACTTAAACTTAAGGTGTCATTTCACCCGAGGTAGTACGTAATATTTCAAAAAATTTCGCTTACCAAATATGCAGTTGTTCTGCTCGTACAGTTAAGATTAAAATTAGGGTAAACTGATTGATCGTAACACTCTTGAAAGCTTCTGAACTCAGTCTGTCAGCGATGCATATGAATGTAACGATGGGACACAGGCTGTCACATTTGCAGTTCTTGTTTTTCGCTATCCGCTTTTTCAGCTCCAACCTTGCGCATTTCGACGAATAATAATGTTTCCCAAAAATGTCATGATCTTATTTGGAAAACACTTTGTAGCAGTTGTTACTGGGCATGCAATGTTTTTTTTGTGTGTTTAGTTGACATATACCCAACTAAATACACGTAAACTGGAAATGTGTAGGGGGTCGTTCAGATGCTAACTTGACATTTTCAACGAGTATTTATTATTAGAGTGAAAGAAACCAATTGCGGAGATGCCTATTTTTCATACACAAACATACAGTTCATATGGAACTGTATATAGAACTATATATAGTTCATATGGACGGGATCAAAAGTGTCTTACGAAAAGGCTTCAATAAATGCAGCAATAAATGTATTATTTGTTTAGCTTGTATATATTGAAAACAAAGCACGCAGAGAAAATGAGGAGAGAACGGACTCACAACGCCTGCCTGCTCGTTCGGGATGGGTATAGACACGGAGGAAAGGAAGGCAGGGGGAAAATAAAAGAGAAGAGAAAAAAAAGCAAACGAATAAAACACAAACACACATAAACAGAAAAACTGGTCATTTGAAAAAGTGCCTTCAACGCGAGGCCAAATGGCTTTTTTTTAAGAAAGTTAGCAGGAGTTGATGGGCCGGGTCTCACCTAGTAGCACATACTCCTGTAAAAAAAGAAATAGTCAAAGATCATGCACATAAGTCCAATAAGTCCATATTCCTTCGTGAGCAGTGGTCGCTCCTCAACGAGTGCAAAAAAAAATCTAAAGTTATGCGTTCTTAGTGTCTCACAGGATCCCCATGACAAACATATCAGACTTTCCACACGTCCTCGACAATAGAAGTGTTCGCGCAATGATACAGAACCAACTTTTTTGCATTAAAACACATAGCTGCTCGAATGGCTATGTATTCATATTATTACATTAGGCCCATACTATATACAAAACAAGTAACTCTGTATGTCTCTTTCTTGTTCTGTATTTCGTCCGCGCTATATGTTATATTTTGGACAGAACCAAATATTAGCTTATACTACACGGCTCTGTGACGATGAGTCTGTCCGTGACCACGAATACGAGGAGGAAGTAGTCCGCTTGTGACACGCTGATTGGGGTGCTGCTTTAGAAGTAGTTGGTGGATCAGCAGATGAGCGTTGTCAAACCGGCAACAAATTTATCGGTAGTCACACTCGTTGTGGAAAAAGTTGAAGCGAGGTGAGCTGAAATCTGTTTTTTACTCACCAAGACGCACCAGTTGCCCCTGAGGATGCAAGCTGACCATAGAGCACTGCACCTTATTGAGCACTTGTACCGAGCACCCGATGGTAATGAGCTTATTGGTTGCCTCACTCAATGCAGAAAGGCATACAGGTATTACACCGATAACTCTAAAGAGAACAACACTAATAGCATTATTGAAACATTAAAAAAAACGAAAGTAACATCGAAAGCAATAATAAAAGCATTAACGAAAGGCATAAAAATATATTGCAGATCATTTAGGCACCCCAAAACTAGTTTAAGGAGCTTTGAGAAAGAAAGAGTTGTTAACCACTCGTTTTTTTTAGGGCCAAACAATTTGGCTCATGAAAGAAAAAAAACTCTTGGATACACGGAACGCGAGCAATTTTTGACGGTTTCTGGATCTGTAAACACAGGGTGTAGTTCAACCACATTCAGTAAACCAGCACCACATCACGGTACCTAAAAAAGCGTTTCATAATAACTTCTTGGGTTCGAGTGTTTCCTGCGAATTTCCTTCGGTTCCACATACTGTCGACTACCCCTTTCGTTACACTCAGGTCAGCAAGAAACTAGCGAATGAATGGCGAGATGAAAAAAATATATATATAGCACAACATATAGCAGAGAGAAGAAAAACTTCCTGATTTCGTTCAACTGCTATTGCCACATGAACACTTTACGGAAAGTTAACTGTAGTTTGTGTCAATTATCTACCAAAATACATTTGTAGTAATTTTTGCGTGCTAACATTGGGGTAAAATGCGGGCACACTTGTTCGACCTTTTTAATGCTTTACGTTCTTTTAAATTATGTAGTTTTTTTTTCAGATACAAAAATAGAACCGTAAATTGTATTGAAAACCTGATCATTTATTCCCGACATGCTTTTATGTATAAAGAACACTTTGACTCGTAAGAGAACCAACTTTTTTTCTTGCTACTGATTCACTCCTTTTCTGCCATTCTTCATTTCAGATGAAACTTTGTGAGACTTCTGGCCTATACAACGATAATCAAAAGCTAAAGTTGCCCTTTTGCTTAACCTCTCACAGCCCCTTGTGTTGCGTCGGTGTTGGTGTTACATCTGGCCTAGATATAACATCAGTAGATATGTATAGAAGGGTAGTCCTCAAAAATTATTTTCGTTGGAATACAGGCTTCTTTAAGGGTATTCTATCATCATTATGTTGACGGAAGCAAAACTATACAAATTTGATTGTACAACTCAATTTAGTCAAGTGCGTGACGTTTGAAATATTCTATGACTTTATGAAACAATTTCACGAAAGCGTTGTATTTTTACCATCAGCCTATAATATGGCGGCGAGAAAATAATTATTGTGTCTTAAGTGTCACAGCTTGTTTGATGAAAAAGCCTATACTAGCCTTACAATGCTTCATAAACAGCGAAGGTGGTGGATCTTACGTGTTTAACGTAGCTCTCTTGGCTAATGCTAGGGCCTTTCCTTGTTGTAATCAGAGTAGAGTAAAGCTACTGCCTGTCACAGATTTCGCTAGAATGTTCAAACTGCAGAGCAGAATACTAACGTGCAAACCTAACTGGAATAACATGGTAGATACGTGCCCCTGTATCATGGCTCGTACTGTGCTCAAGCATGATGATGATGATGGTCCTTGTTACTCTGGCGCAAACCCACAAAGCACAAAGGGGGATCGGCCAAGAACCGGGCGACAGGATCTTAAGTAAAAGGCTTATGGTTTTTCAAACACAAAGTGATTTTGTACTGAAACATGCACGCTGGTTCAACTTCACGCGGCCGCTGCATGAGCTGCGTCTCTTGGTGGGCATGGCTTGGAAGTGGCGGCCCCTCATCGAGTGTGGGCAGGACCCATCAGGCATGGTCCACTGTACGTGGTTGTGAATTAAGCAAAGTGGCCTTATTCAACAGAATACTGTAAAATGGCTTTCAATGAAGAGAGGTTTATTCTAAGGAGGTTAAATAAATTCAAACCTATATGCATATTGCTCTGTAATGTCGCTAGTTCACACAGCTGGCAAAACCAATGGGTGTAAGCAGTTGAGTACAAGGCATCTTAAAGGTTTTAACACGTCTGTTGTTTACACGTTTTTAAACTTGAACAACACTCGTCGCAGCTAGGCTGAGACGTTATAGTCGTGGCGACCATAACATTGGGTTAATAACGTAATGATTTGAATAAAGAAAAAAAAACAGACGGCAGGAGATACAGAATGCTACACCACAGTGGATTCAATGAAACACGTCTCTTACAGCGGAACAGTTTAAGCCAGCTGTACTTCATGCAACGCGAAAAAAAAAACAACACCAACGATGAGAATTGTACCTAATGAGAAATCTGAGCACAGTTGCATAGACGCTTTGATCTTGCGATCATCATCATCACAGGCCGCCTGACTACAACCACTGCAAGTCATAAGCCGTCAAGCGACCTGGTTTTGTGCTTGGTGGTGCCACGTTGTACCGGGAAACTTCTTAATCTCATTGGCTCCCATAATTTTGTGTCTCTATTTCACTCCATTTCAAGTTTCATGCTTCAAACTTTCATGTTTCATCTTATTTCTCTCTTATTTTTATGACACACTAATTTGAAATCATAGGCGTAGCTACAGCTTTTGCAGCACAAGCGCGCGCAAGTTTGGAAATTTTTTCGTCATGTGGCCATGTCTACAAATGTCAGAAGGGCCGATCAGCTTCAAACACAGGCTGCGTGGACAACTCTTTCTACTCCCTACGGGTATTGGTGGAAACTCACCTCTGCACTGCAATGCCTCTGCATCCTTGATTTTGAATCAATAAGTGTCATTGACAAAGGAATAAAAAATAAACTTGAACGTAAATAAGTGAAAGCCTTCAAAATGAAACAAAGCATTGCAAAGCATCTGTAAATCACCTATATGTTTTTATTACAGATAAAGAATTTGAGCAGCTGCATAGTGATTGCACGATGGCATCGATATTCTAGTGTTTGATGAAAATGTGCTGTTTTTAACATATTCACCCATGTGCACAGTAAGGCGGACAACTATGAAATGACTAAAATAGCCTCTTTATGCACGCGTTGGTGGCTTGTGGGTGGGTGGGCTTTCTGCAACAAACATTGTGTTCCAAGTCCAGTGCTTGTTCTGTGTGGTGGTTCTCCTAGCTTTGTTGTCTTTGTGTCTTTCATTGGTTTGCTCTTCTGAATCCTATGAAGCAACTTGCATAGTAAGCGGCGTTAGTGATCTCTTGTTTCAAACATCATTGTAACAAATCGGCATCTATAGATCTAGTGAGCCGATTAGTCAGTGATAGAAAACAAAGTAAGGTGCAGATAACTCAGTTTGATTGTCTGTAGAGTGCATGATAAAGCGGAGGAAAGAAACTCCACCTTTAGTGTTTTTTCCACATGCACTCATGTTCTGTGCATTACTCCACACGAAGCTTATGGCGATCTCAATTTCACCCAGTTGTCAACCTTGCTGAACCTGCCAACTGCATCGTGTTTGATAGAGCATATTTTATCTGTTATGTTTCTTTCATTAACTGCTAACCAAAGGCTGCGTTACCATTACTTTACTAACTTTTCTTAGGTACGTATGCCGCAAACAGGTGGCTTTTGCTCGTTTGGACTACGGAATAATGCGAATAGAAGCGCTTTTATATGTGAACATTACGTAGCGCCGATCTCAACTGTAACTGTTCCTTCAGTCACTTTCAGAGTCGTATTGATTGTTATTCTTATAGCGACTATCCACACCTTTTATTCATACATATTGTTTGACAGGGAATATACAGACTCGATCGTCAGCCATGGAATATGACGGTATATAGTTCTCACCCAACAACGTTGTTGGCGCTGTTGCCAACCTGTATTCGCTTAACTACAGTGAGCTTGAAAGTAGCCTAAATTAATATTTATTTTGAGTTCAACAACATATACCTTTACAAGTTATTAGGAGAACTGAAAAAGTTGGTCTGATCAAGGAAGGAAGGAAGGAAAATAAAGGGAAAAGAAAGGCATGGAGGTTAACCAGCCTATAGGCAGCCGGTTTGCTACCCTGCGCATGGGAGATGGATGGGGGAATCTGATCAAGTTGTTTATTGTTAACTGGCGGGTGAATGAATCTCGATGCGTTGGCTAGAGGGCATGATCAAAAAAGAACCGAAGATTTATTGGCGACTGAATAAACCGCCAAAGAAAGGCAGGTCTACTAAAAAAAGACATTCGTACATAAATGGCGCACCGAAAAAACACAATTACAAGCCAAGCCAGTTATTTACTTGAATTTCAAGAGTGCAGGGTGTACGTGAAAAGGCGACTGCATAGAAGCGATCCAACTGCTTCAGCTCTGCTGTTTAGGCAATTCCGTTCCTTTTCGAGCCCGAAGATCATGCGTCGTGTGGGTCATATCTTGCGATTTTCTTCTAGATTTTTCCTTTGATTTCTTTTTTCCACCGTACGCCACGTGTAGATCTCGCCGATAAGACAGCAAAGAACGATCTCATGACGTAATGGTGCCACAAGATGCAACAGCGCATACGGAAATATCAGAGAATCGCTGTTAAAAATGTTACACGCGGACTACCTACCTTCATTTTTCATTCACTGCCGGTCGCGCTGCGTATTCTGTAGACGGCAGTTCGTCGGTGCTATGTGGAATGGCTTGCTTCAGGAACGGGTCATGCGATAGTATTAATACGTAAGAGTCGAGTTTCAATCCATTTCATTGCGTGTGTTTGTGGAGTTTACCTGGACTTATGGGGCTGTGCATCACCAAGAACGTCGTCTCATGTTGGAGGAACACTGCGAGCTTCATCTTCAGCATCAGATTGGTGAGCCTCCAGTCATAGGCATATCAGCCAGGGGGGACCACTGAGAAAAGGTTGGGGACTGAGCACTCCCACTTTCGACAATGGTCGCTGTCGGCTGCATGCTGGGGAAACCAACAACTAAGGTGACGCTGTCCTCAACCACAGTAATCACTCAAATGTATTGCTGGGAGGAAATGAAAATGTTACCAGGTAATGTTCTATGTAGGGAAAATGTAGGTAATGTTCTATGTAGAGAAACTGGCAAGCAGCCATCTTGCCAGTTTTCGGTGCGTCTCCCCGCCGGCTCAGTTCATTCAAGTTGAAGACCTTTTGTAAGCACGTGACAACTGGTGGAGCTGCTGGGTAACCGCCAGCCGATGTTCCAAACGGCTCCAGGTAGACCTGTACCTGCAGTGACAACACCTGTTCACCGCTCCAGCCGAAGACTCCGAGGCCTACCTCCTGAGCGTGGACCTCTTCCCGAGATGATGTCTGTCACACCCCCGAATGCTAGGGAAGGCGCTGCAGCCTCCAACGCACAAGAAAGCACTGCAGCCACGCCTCATACGCTGTGGATGCCAAGTGTGCCGAAGGTGTACCACAATTTCGTCTTCGAGGATGTTGAAGACTGGCACGTGACAACTGGTGGAGCTGCTGGGCAACCGCCAGCCGATGTTCCAAACGCCTCCAGGTAGACCTGTACCTGCAGTGACAACACCTGTTCACCGCTCCAGCCGAAGACTCCAAGGACTACCTTTTGAGCGTGGACCCCTTCCCGAGATGACGTCTGTCACACCCCTGAATGCTAGGGAAGGCGCTGCAGCCTCCAACGCACAAGAAAGCGCTGCAGCCACGCCTCATACGCTGTGGAAGCCAAGTGTGCCGAAGGTGTACCACGGTTTCGTCTTGGAGGATGTCGAAGAATGGCTGGCTCAGTTCGAACAGGTCTCCGATTACAATGGTTGGACCGACTTAGACAAGATGAGGAACGTGTATTTCAGCTTCGAAAACGGCACTCGTATTTGATACGAAAACCATGAGCCTTTTCCCTCGTGGCGCGTCTTTCGTCGATACTTGCTGGCAAGTTGGCCAATCCCGATCACCGTGAACGAGCTGAGCGAGCGATTCCATCACACCTCCAAATGCCGAATGAAAGCGTCATGATGTACGTCGAGGACATGAGCCTCCGTCATCGAGCTGACCCCGACATGGTGGAAGAAAAGAAGGTCCGTCATGTAATGCGAGGTGTGAAAGAACCGCTTTTCGCTGGCCTCGTTCGCTGTCACCCAAAGACCATGGCGGAATTTTAACTGAAGCCACAACCAGGAAACAAGTGCTGCAGCAGCGCTCTACTGTGTACGACCGGCAAGTGAGCGTCGCTTCGTCAGTAGGTCAGACTGGAGGAGCAGTAAGCAGAATCAACGTTGAGTCTCTCTGCGACCTCATTCGATCGGTGATGCGCGACGAACTACGAAAAATTCAGTGCCAGTCCCAACCTGCAGGGTCTATTTGCAGCCTCGTCAGAAACGAAGTACGGCAGGCTCTCCAAGTGCCGATTCCAGTTATGGCCCGCCTGTACCGACGGAGCCACGTCGTGTATCATACGCAGAAGCTGCCAGTCGACGTATTCCTGCTTCCCCATGCTTCGTTATTCCTATGCCTCAGGATGCGCTTCCTTCGCTGCAGCCAATTCAGCACTTGGAAAATCGACAGCCGCTTCCCAGAAAATCTGACGTATGGCGCACACCGGACAGACGACCACTGTGTTATCACTGTGGTGAAGCTGGACATGTGTACCGGGAGTGTCCCTCTCGTCGCCTCGGACTACAGGGTTTCGCTGTCGACTCGCCACGGCCGAGATTCGGCGAAAGACCGAAAGGTATTCAAGAATACCTTTCACAACAGCGCATGCCACTGCGGCGGCAGTCGCGGTCCCCATCTCCAAGGCGATGTTCTCCACATTTTTGCAGCCTCCCAGGGACGGCGCCAGCGCGCTCGCCAAGCCCTAGGCGGGAAAACTAACGACAGCGACCTTCGGGTACGAGGCCGCTGTCACTCGGCACAAGCAAGGCCTCCCACCGACGCAAGCAGAGACCCGGAGCGATCACCCGACGACAGCGACGAAAGCCACAAGCAGATTTTCTTTGGATATACATGTGGTAGTCGACGGTCACCACGACGTTAGTGCATTATTGGACACAGGTGCGGACTATTCGATCATGGGCGGAAAACTAGCAGCGCACATAAAGTTGTTACGCCTTGATATGAAGCTCAAATTCGACCTTCTGGCGGGCACGGAGTCACTCCAATAGGCATGTGCACTATCAGAGTGAGCATTCGGGGACGTAAGTTTCTTGCCAGCTGCCTCGTACTTCGTGACTGTTCCCGAGACCTAATCCTGGGAGTCGACTTTTTGCGAGAGCATGGCACTATTATCGATCTTCGAGAGCGTACCGTGACGTTTTCGACAGCTGGATCGTCCAACAAATCTGACGACATCCGTGACAGCACGTTTCGCGTTTCTGCCGACAGCATCACGTTGCCTCCGCGTTCACGAGTCCTAGTTGATGTGGTGTCTGACAAGTTACGGGATGGTGAGGTTGTCACCGAAGGCACCTTGGCTCTTTTGTCCGCGCTAGGTGGCTGCGCGTCACGCTTTATGACGGACACTGTGCCTTACTTGTGACTAATTTCAGTAACGAGTACCAGCACCTGTTTTGTGGCACCACCATCGCATTCGCCTACCCCATCGCAGACGTTTCGTAATGCTTCGCATCTACATCAGCCGACGACGGGCTTCAACCGACACCAAGCGACGTGACTTCAATACTAGCAAAAGTTGATGTTAACTTGACCCTCTCGGAACAACAACAGACCGAGCTACGTGAACTGCTATATCAATTTAAAGAGTTCTTCGCGTCCACCTCGAAGGTTCGTCAGACACCGGTCGCCAAACACCGAATAATTACGTATAGCGACGCCTCACCCATAAAACAATACCCTTACCTAGTTTCGGCAAAGGAACGTGACATGATAAATGCTCAAGTCGAAGAGATGTTGCAAGATGACGTTATCCAACCTTTGAAGTGTGCCTGGTTATCTCTAGTCGTGCTCATGAAGAAAAAAGATGAATCACTGCGCTTCTGCGTGGACTACAGGAAACTCAACAGCGTGACTAAAAAAGACGTCTATCCGCTGCCCCGCATTGACGATTCCCTCGACAGACCGTGGCGGGCCAGGTATGTTTCATCAATAGACTTGAAAAGTGGCTACTGCCAGTTGAAAGTTGATGAACGAGATCGTGAAAAAAACCACCTTCGTTACACCGGTTGGCCTATATGAATTCAAAGTGCTTCCCTTCGGCCTCTGTTCTGCACCTGCGACATTCCAGAGTGTGATGGACACTGTTCTTACCGGTCTAAAGTGGCACACGTGCCTAGTTTATCTGGATGATGTCGTATTTTCTGCCACCTTTGGGGAGCACCTGAAGCGTCTGCAGAATGTGCTGGAAGCGCTCCGCTCCGCTAACCTGACACTGAAGCCAGAAAAATGCCACTTCGGTTACAAGGAACTACAGTTTCTCGGTCATGTTGTCAGTACAGATGGTATTCGACCAGACCCTGACAAAAGTACCGCCATGGCCTCGTTTCCTGTTCCACGAGATAAGAAGGCAGGGTGTCGCTTTTTAGGGCTCTGCGCGTACTATCGCCGCTTTATAGGCAATTTTTTTAGGATTGCTGAACCGCTCACTCGACTCACTCGTGCATATGTTCCAGTCATCTGGGAGAAAGAACAGGACGCAGCTTTTTCTGAACTACGGGAGCGTTTGCAGACACCACCAGTCCTTGCTCACTTTGACCAAGACGCTGATACTGAAATTCATACTCACGCCAGCAACGCTGGTCTTGGTGCTGTCCTCGTACAACAACAAGAGGGCACAGAGCGAGTGATAGCGTACGCTAGCCGCACTCTTTCACGCGTTGAGGTCAAATACTCCACGTCAGAGAAAGAGTACCTCGCTGTTGTATGGGCCACGATAAAATTTAGGCCTTATCTTTACGGACGCCACTTCAAGGTAGTGACCGACCATAATTCGTTGTGCTGGTTAGCCAACCTACGGGACCCGTGCGGGCGACTGGCACGATGGAGTTTTCGTCTGCAGGAATACGATTTCACGATCGCTTACAAATCGGGCCGCAAGCACGAAGATGCTGATTCATTATCGCGTGCACCTGTCGAAGTTTGCGACTACGACCCCGAGGATGAGCATGGTTTCCTTGGGGCCCTTACTACAACAGATCTGATTACGCGACAGCGTGCCGACGATGAAATTCGCGCAGTTATCGAAAACCTTGAAGGACGCAACTCGTCCATACCTCGATGTATTTCTCGAAGTCTGTCGCCATTCTGTCTGCGAGATGGGGACCTGTATAAGAAAAAGTCCAACGGCAATGAGAGAACCTATCTTCTAGTTGTGCCAACTGACATGCGTGACGACATTCTTCTTGCCTGCCACGATGAGCCCACATCTCGTCACTTAGGTTCCTCTCGAACTCTCGCTCGAGTTCCACAAGCATACTACTGGCCTAAGCTTTCTGCATCAGTTAAGCGATACGTGAAAAGCCGCCGGGAATGTCAACGCCGCAAATCCCCGCTACTAAAGCCCGCGGCGCTTCTTCAACTAATAGAACCACCTTGAGTGTCATTTGATCAAACAAAAACGGATTTACTGGGGCCCTTTCCGCTATCATCTGCCGGCAACAAGTGGATCGTAGTAGCCACCGAATATTTGACGAAGTACGCCGAAACAAAGGCACTACAACGCGCTACGGCTTCCGATGTCGCCCAATTCTTTATGAACCAGATCGTTCTACGACATGGCGCCCCGTCGTGTGTAATCACAGGGAGAGGAACAGCATTCACGGCCCAGCTCTTTCATGACGTATTCAAGCGCAGCTACACGAGCCATCGCAAGACCACGGCATATCTTTTGCAGAGCAACGGCTTGACAGAGCGACTCAACAAGACCATCTCTGACATGTTATCTATGTACGTGGATGTTGAGCAGAAGACCTAGGACCAGGTGCTACCATACGTCACATTCGCGTACGATACTGCCGTCCAGGAAACTACGTGATTCACGCCTTTCTGTCTTGTCTATGGACGTGAGGTCCAGACCATGCTGGATGTGATGCTTCCACACAATTGCAACGCTTTGATCACTCTTGACGTGGTGCAGCTTACCCAGTACACCGAATTAGCACGCCAGTTAGCACGCCACCGTGACACTTATTACACATTACGCACCAGCAGAGTATAGACGCATGCCACTACAACGCTCGCCATCGACAAGTTGAATACCATCCAGGCGATCAAGTTTGGGTGTGGACTCCAATCTGACGCCAAGGATTGTCGGAAAAACTGCCCAGTCGCTACTTCGGACCATAGAAAGTGTTGCGACGTGTGAGCGATGTGAACTACGAGGTAGTCCCTGACGGCGCCTTCTCGCCACGACGGCGAAGGCGCTCCTCGGAAATTGTGCACGTAGTGCGACTGAAGCCGTACTTCACGCGGTAGTGTGACTGCGCATGAACCTTATCGCTGTTCTGGTGTATGAGCGTATTTTCTGTTGGTTCACCCCGACTTTGCCTTTGTACTTTCCGAGCATCAGAGTGATGCCTTTTTATTTCAGAGGGGGAATGATGCCATTTGGCCGTGAGTTCGGCGAGCGCAAGCCATGGCTGCCCGCGAGAACGGAAGACGATGTTCTGGGGCAGCGCGTGCTCTGGCTAGTTGTTGATTATTGAGGCAGCCATCTTGCCAGTTTTCGGTGCGTCTCCCCGCCAGCTCAGTTCGTCCTAGCTGAAGACCTGTTGTAGCACGTGACAATAGTAATTATTCATTTATTTAGGCGTGTATAACAAATTCCTTCAAAATAAATATTCATAGAGAATGCCTTTTCTGTATTCAGTTTTTTCTCGTCTTGCTTTGGAGCTGTGTTTTCGTGCAGTCTATTAATCAAGTAAGTAGCCTAAGAAACAGTTTGATATTGTAGTTGTAAAAGTTTATTAAAAGTTTGTTAAACAATCCTTCTTCACTACGCCGCACTGGTAGTGTTACTTCTCCAACGCCATTCTATCAGCATAGTGTGCATGAAAATATTTTAAAGAAAACTCCATACAAGTCGCAAGAAAGCTACTACGTTAACAACAAAAGTGGTTGTTTCCAGAACAGTCGATGCAAAAGACTTTTCTTTAAAAGGGTGCGTCATTTGCGGTTTCTTACGCAGATGTATTGGAGCTTGCTCCGACGAATGGAACTCCAACGCTGCGTGTTGGCACTGCTTCTATGTGTTCTGCAGGTTCATGGTAAGTTGGTTCATAGCCAATGAGCCCTTCTTTGTATTGTTCAGTAGAAGCGTTGTATTTTTTGATCTATCAAAAATACGTCATGTTTACGCGAAAACTTGCAACCTCCTTTACTGTGAGCACTTACAGGAAAACCTGGCGAGCAAATACAGTCTGTGTTGCAAAACACAAACACATTGAGACTGACGCACGGACAGAATAAAGCATATGCTGCGTAGTCCGTAATATATCTCTCGAGACAGATGAATGGCTTTCGGGAGCTCATGACAAAGCAAGCCGTGTTTTCAATATCACAAATAAAGTTAAAAATGGGTCAACTACCCGGGAGTCGATCTACATGCGTGAACAATATGAATGTGTGTGGGTGTATGGGCTTCTCCGATCATCACATGTAGTTTTCTATGGCAAAGAAGCAAAACCTTGTGTTGTTGTGTGGCGAATTTCTGAAAACTGAAACATCATCCAAAGTGGGAAACTTAGCGGTCACTCACTTTGCAGTTATCTCAAAGAAGTGCTTTCTATCACTAAATTGAGAAAAGGAGGAAATAGTTTTATGTTAAAGAAGGTTTGTGCGCAAACGTGAACAAAACAGGCCTGCTTAAGATAGTCGATAAATGAAAGGAACACCTAGGAAGAAAACGATTTCTTGCGTAGGAGTAACCTTCTCCTTCACAATCCAAAAAAGCACTGCGCTGGTGGTTGGAACGTGCTGCGAGAGAAACCGCGAAAAGAAAGTGCTGATAGGATGCCACCTTAAAGCTTCCATGCCATTCACCACGATGTCATAGGTCTTGACAGCGCCTACTGGGGCCTATAGCGTAGATTTCAATCAGTGAACATGAAGTACATTGTCCTGTGATGTGGCCATAGACTTGACAGATACATCGAGAGGGAGAGAGAGAGAGAAATGGAGAGAAAAGGTAGGGAGGTTAGCCAAGCTTGGCTCGGTTGGTTACCCTACACTTGGGGGAAGGGAGGGGGCATATTAGAAAGGAAAGAAATAGCGATAAAAAAGAGTAAGAAATAGATGTATGCAACATTTGCGTCTGTGAGAAGACGCGTGAGCACATTCTACGGCATTACTGCCCAGCACTCTAGTCTGAACGACATGTTATGGAAACCAAGATATATCAGTTGGATTCGCCACCACTTACAGAAAAGACAATCCTGGGATCTTGGTCGACGGTTTCACATACGCACACAGCCACGAAAGCTCTCTTGTGCTTTTTGAGGACACCAAACTCCACGAGCGCTTATGAAAGAATCCACATCGAGAAATTTTAGTGCGGCGAATGGTGTCAATATTCGATATATGTGAATTTTGAAGTGCGTGAGGTCACGCTATAAGGTTTTGGCGCAAAATTTAAACATGAGAAGTTGAGGTTGACTTTCTTCGCTGATATTAATCCTATGATGGTGTACTTGACGACAATAGCGTTTTCAGACGACAATTCATCAATGTAAACAGACTTATAATTTTTCTTTAGTGTCCCCGGTGCACAGGAAGATAACAGTCGACGCGTGTGTTGTCTTGATTGCTTAATGATATAACTTTACTCATCATGCTTTCGTAGTTCATAAAGAATCGACATGCCATCGCGAGTGTGCTCCGCATGAATTGAGCATTAAATCAGAGAAATGCAGGCGTTTGCATTCACTGGTATATCCACAGATGTATTGGCGAATGTGTGGGAGCATATATACTACAAATACTGCCTGATTTCAGTGTAAAATTTTCTACTCAAATCTACGTACACGCAGACTGCAATCTAATAGGTTACATATTTTGTTGGTATTTGAATGGCACATCTTAATTAGAGACAAGAATTCATAAGGTAAAAGGAAAATCATAACGAGGAACACCAATGCACGTATTAATTCGCGAAAAAACCTGGAAAGCATCGAAGCATTTATGGTAAGTGGCTTGTAGCAGTTAACGTCGCGTATTTAAAATCATTTTAGAAGCTTTCTCGTCAAGCTTCTTATGCTCGTGTCCTGTCTGGCGGCGCTGGAGTGTACATCAGTGTTGCCAGTGTACGCTACAGTCCCCTCTCCGATAATTCTAAGAATGTTCCTTACATTGCGCTCTGCCACTCAAGGGGTTAGTTTTCGATTGTCCACGCGCTCGCCTCCTCGCATCTACGTTCACTTCGATCTCGTCGCTTCTTAAGCCCAGCACTACGTATCAAGTTTTTACGATAAGTGTTACGCACGGTTGCCAATATTCTCCCAAGTACCCTTACCTGCCTGCTTTCCATCCTGTCGAAGAACGCCTGATAGCTCCACATCTGCAATTTATGAGTGTAAGGCTTCTGACTCACGGCATGAGGCCATTGCGGCATATAGGGGCAGGTGGTTAACGCGCTGATTGACGTGGTCAACACTGTGCAGTGGAGGCCACAAAACGTGCCCAACAAGGCTGTTTTCAACGTACATATAATTCGCCGGCTCGGTAACAAGCCTACCTTCAGAACTGGTCTCGCCAAGAAACGCTCCACGCACCTCCGAGCAAGCTCTTCTGATATTATTCATTTTGTGGATATGACTGTCTGTGTTTTTTTTGCAGTTCCTAATACGAGCACACTTTTGTCAGCTTCTATAACTTTGTTTGTTAAACAGGAGACATAGGTTACGTCAGCAGCAACGAAATGTCTTTTTAATTGAATCCATGCTCTCAGCCTGGCCAAGAAAGCCAGTTTAAGATGTCGGTAAATTTCAAGAACACTCAAGCACCCTTCATCTGGCTCACCTGATAACATTTCATTGGAGGCTTTATCACATGCGAAATCTTTACCGCGGCTTTACTATAATCCAAATTACGGTCTTGGTATTCACATTTTAAGGAGTTGTTGGTGCCTCTTTTTTATTTCAGGATGGAATTGTTTCAAGAATTGCAAGACGAAGAAACGTACGTTGTATAGCTTGCCATTTATTCATTTCAAAGAAGTCGCATAGTACTGTACAGTAGAACGCCTCTCATGAAAATATTTTTTTCGCGTAAGAGCGTCTGTAAAAATGTGTCCTTATTTTCACATGTTTCGTCTAACATTTGTAGCTAAAGCAAAAACGTTGAATCAAACAAGCATACAAGCCGGCAAGGAATTGTGGCATAAGCAGAAGCGAATGATATGAAAAATGCACTTTGCGTCCTTTAAGTTGACGTCATATCCGTGACAAAAACACGCCATGAAGCCGACACTTTGCCGATACTTTTTATGCTCTAGCATAAAACACTTGCGTGTTTTATGCTAGGGTTCACTAAGACGTGACGACATGATGTGTTTTCGTCACGGAAATGACGTCAAATAACAGGACGTTAAGAGATGAAAAAAGAAAGTGCAAGAGTTTTTACCGCGGGAAATTGAACCTATGACTTCTTGGACGTGACAGTCAGCGCTGGGTGCTATATCAACAAACTTACCGAGGCTTTTTTTTTCTTTATGGAACAAACCTACCGAGACAGTTTCGTGCCATGGCACAAAGGCCAGTTTGTATATCTCACACAGTCTCTCTCCCAAGCCATCCTCGGTTGGCAGTGGTAGGGGAGGCGGAATGGTGCCGCCATGTGTAAGCTAGGAAGTGAAGTAATGTGGCATCATTCTTGCTGGTGCTGAAGAAGAACGAGCCGACGACTATTCAGTTAAAGCTTAACTTCGGAGTCTGCGCGCTGCATGGCGTGCAGACTTGAAGGGTATGGTTAAAGAGTCGCGATGCCAACGGGGAAAAAAAATCCACGATTGAAGCTCTGGGTATCGTCTCGGTGAGTAACCAGACGTTACCCGAATGTTTTCACATATAATGCAAACTGAGTGACGTGAAGTATATATATAAAAGGAAACTTATTTCGTAGAAGCAATCCCGTCTACCGGAAAAACTGAGCGGCAACGCCGTCAACGAGCTGGTACCCCGTATTTCAGGGCACCGAAAGCAGTGGCTCAACTATTTACTGCACACGCTTGCTGTCTCTAATTTGCTTGCGTGAGATAGTATTGTCAAGGGTGATTTACGGTAAGAACGATTTTCAGTGCTTTGCCCACTCGTTGTGATTAACTACATGAAAATGCGTAGATTTTGTTTTTTTAGACCTTTTTCGTATTTATAAGCTCGACCTGAGTATTGATAGCCTTGTTTAAGGCCTCTGATGACGAGTAGATCTTGAGCCTGATCAGGCCACATGAGACCAAGTGGTGACAAGCACGGCCCGTTAATGTCGGCTCTTATAAGATGATGGCAGTTTCTGCGACCGTATCTCTCATCGCAGTGTAAAGAGGAAGGAAGTACGTATATCCATGGATAGATGTTTGTAAAAACAATGATCCAAAGTACAGATAGCTTCTGCTTTTGAAATTGACAGCTAAAATGCATGTGGTAGCCTATAGTACAATTACTGATTTGGAAATATTTTCAAAATTGTTTCATTGATTAAGTATTCTTATATGTATACATATAAAAATAAGGCTGTCTTGCAAAATTTTCAGCCACATACCTACCTACACCATCCCGATGTCTAAAGCCGCCCATCCTTGGTTACTGTATTCCATTGGGTGAAGCTTGGTTCTTTGATTTCGGTACAAAGAAATGTACACGAGTTGATCCCTCCCTTTGCGGCACTGGCAAAAATCTCTTTAGGACGGAAGACCAATGCAGGAAGGTCTGTACAAGTGAGTATAAATATTCCAACGTTTCGTTATCCATTTTACTGAATTGCTATAGAGAGCATAAGTCATAGAATAAGGCTAATCGCACACGCTGTGTATCAGATAGACTAAAAAAATTCTGCATTGATATGCGTATGGCGAATAAAATTTGAATAAATATATAGGCACAATTGTCTGTCCAAGCCTGTTCACAACGCAAATTTCGCCTTTGAAGAAAACCCTGCGAAAGCCACTTGATTTAGCAATGTCATTCTGCATCGTGTCACCCAATTTTTTAAAAGAACATAGCGGTAATAAAAAGCTGAAGCGCCATTATAAGCATCTAGTATTTTACGTGCATTCACAGGCACTATTTACGAGAGCCGGCACCTCTATGTAGACAGGACTACCTGCGTCGGGGCATGTGGCAAGGCGTTCTGTAAAGCTTGGTGTCAGGGACCCGCCGGACACAGCTGCACCATTGGGCCGGTGATCAAGAGCTCCACATACGACAGCAGAAATGCCTGTGTAAGGCAGAGTTACATGATCGTGAAGATCCCCTTCACCTTGGTCACTGAGAAATAGCAAGACAGTAGGGGCAGGAAATGCATCCTCCAGATTGGGCTTTTCTCTTAAGCTCCGTCTTCGGGGAAGGTCGAGTTTTACGGGCAGGTAGCACATAGAACCAGACCGAAAGCAGCTATGAGCTTGGAGCTCCACTGTGCCTACAACTGCTGTTTCCAGCCTTCATACCAGTGCCACGGCACTGCGTCTTCCCGAAAACAATCTAATGTGACGAACCATTTCCAGTGCTCTGTCCAGGCCTCACGCACCGCCGGTGCCCTGACGATGTCTACCCAGGTATGCTGCTACAAGATGGACGGCGATGGCGGGGCAGCACCTGAGAATGCTGAAATCACCGAGGCAAAGCAGCCGAGCTGCTCTGAAAGCTGCAAGAGGGCGCTCCTCAGCTCTTTACGTTACTCACATATGAGCAGGCCTCAAAATCTTGCGAGGCGACTGCACTCAACATGGCGTCGCTTGTGCTCGGGGCCGGAAGGATTGCAGGGAACAGCGCTGAGCTCATCGCTGTCACGGCATTGACCGTGACGCTGAGTTGCGTGAAGGTACGTCGCAGCTCTACGGCGCTGTGTTGAGTTAAGCCTGAAGAGGCAGGGATAACGTTCCCCCAGTCTGCAGTGGTTTTCGTACTCACAATGTTGAGATAAACGAGCAAGGAAGCCAGTATGGAGTTCCGTGGTGGCTCGTATTTTGGTAGAGTATTGGTAGCAGAATGCCGGCTGTAGAAAGCTTGAACAGCGTTTCCAAAGAATGGGAGCCCGTGCGTATTCCTGCCACAAAGTTGTGTCATATTGTCCGTTAGGTCATGCCCTGGTACCGCATGGGAGGCATGAATGTCGTCCACTGATGGTCTGATACGCAGCTGAAGCAGCGGCCGGGTTGATAACTCCATCACCAAGGAAGCGCGGGCGGTATTCCTGGCTGGAGAAACCCGCCCTGCTGACGACTAACGAGGCTATGGACAGGTGGCTTCGGCCACAAGGTGCAATTGTCGACTGCGTCATTCTAAGTAAGCAGAAAGAGACAGAACCCGATCCTGGGCCATATATATATATATATATATATATATATATATATATATATATATATATATATATATATATATATATATATATATATATATATATATATATATATATATATATATATATAGGACGTATGAAGCGATGGTTAGGAGAAGTAGAGAAGGAAGAAGTGAGAATGGAATAAACATGGGGTAGGAGCCAGGCCACGTCGCCAATACATCAGAGCGTCACACGAGTCGGCAGGATGAAGACCTCGCAACCACTTCATCGCCCGGCCATTATCATCGAAGACCTCAGCGAGACACAGTGACCGAACGTGGACCACAGAAGAACGTGGACCACCAAGACCACCAAGCATCATGACAGCAGCATCAGACGACCTTGACATCCCTAAGTACACCGGATCAGCGTACGACGAACCCGTACAGGACTGGTACAGGAATGGGATGGTGTCTGAATCTTTGCGTGGTAGAACTGGTGAATTTTTGTCTTGTTTGGTGTTTCTTGAGGTTTTGAAGCTGTAATCCTAGGCGCAGTCTTGATATTTTGTGCCAAATGCGTTTCTGGCGCCGATCCCTTATGCAGAGCAAGCCTCTTAAAACAAATTCAAGAAGCGAGGCAACTTCGCATAAGAAATCGGCGCCAGAAACGCATTTGGCACAAAATATTAAGACTGCGCCTAAGATTACAGCTCCAAAACCAACGGAAACACCGAAAAAAACAAAAAGTCACCAGTTCTACCACGCAAAGATTCAGACACCCCATCCAATCAGTTTCCGACAACGGAGCCGACCCCATAGAAAACTACGAAATAGACTGAACGTTATAATTTGTACAACGCACGAACATAGACATAATTCCTTGAACTTCAGTTCTTGCAGGCTGCAAGCACTAATTCTGTTTCAGCCGCGACACAGAATGCAGCGCGTACGACAGAGGATTCGGCGCCTGCGACATTCGACCTTCAAATGCTCCAAGGACTTCAAACCTTGTTCGTTTCTAGCAGGTGCTCAAGTCATGTCATGGTCAGTGCAGTTTTTCAAGACGCAGTTACCTTCTTCAGAACGCCACAGCCAACCTCGCCCACCAGAACTTCCCCATTCAATGGACTGCTGCACTCTTTTCTGAAGTTTTGCGAATTTACGGAACACCACTGGGACATGAAACCAATTGTGCATTTTGACATTTCGGACTTCTCAACCTTGCCTTGTTTACTTGTTCTTGTTCATAATCCATGCCTTCTTTCGGGGGGAGGGGGAATCATGTGACGTGTGAAGTGATGGTTAGGAGAAGTAGAGAAGGAAGAAGTGAGAATGAAATAAACTTGGGGTAGGAGCCAGGCCACGTCGCCAATACATCATAGCTATATATATATATATATATATATATATATATATATATATATATATATATATATATATATATATATATATATATATATTCGCGAGAAAGGATTACACCTGCTTAATTATAGTATCGGTCGCACTATAACTTGTATAGCAAACAACTTATTATATGTGAAAAATGCAGCCACACGTAACGCAACAAATTTCCTCAGGCGCTTGCTTATATGAACGAAACTACACTGCGCGCTTAGATATGCCTGAATATTGATGAGAATGTACACACACTAAATAACGGTGCACTGACCTAGGAGAATGAGCTCGTCGTGAGCGAATTGCTCAGACCGACCTACCTCAGTGACCTTCACCTGCTTTACAATGCTCAAGTTTTTGATTTCATTTCATTTCATTTCATTTTATTACCTTAAAGACCCCATTGAAGGGGTATTACATAAGGGGTGGGTACATATATGAAAACGTGAAAGCCATTTTTTTTTACAATGCAAGGTAATTTGTTACGGTGTTCAAAAAAGTGGTAGGACAGGTTATGGCGGTGATTTCGTTAGAAAGGCCGTTCCAGTCCGTAGCTGCACGAAAAAAGAATGAGGACGAAAAAGTGACGGTGCGCGTACGCGGCCGCTCAACTTGTTGCGGGTGACCAGTGCGATGGGAGATGCGTGCCGGAGGAAGAATGTATGGTGGCCTGCCGAGCGAGCTGTAAAAAAACTTGTGAAAAAGGGAGAGACTAGAAATGCGGCGACGAGATGCAAGCAATGATAGGCCAGATTCTGTTTTCAGTGCCGATATGCTGACGTCGTAAGAGTACGTAGAATGAATAAATCGTGTGGCTCGATTTTGAAGTGACTCGAGTTGATTGATGAGATATGCTTGATGGGGGCTCCAAATGGCTGATGCGTATTCTATCTTCGTCCTTACGAGAGATTGATAAGCTAGTAATTTGACATTATTAGGAGCGTGACGCAAATGGCGTTTTAAAAACCCGAGTGTTTTGTTGGCAGATGCAATGATGTTCGTAATATGCGTTGCCCAGGTTAAATCGCTACAAAGGGTTACTCCGAGATATTTATAGGAAGGAACTAATTCGAGGTTTGTGTCAGCAATTTGGTACGGGAATACTATCGGATTTCGACGGCGGTGAAAGTAAACAGTTTTACATTTGTTAGGGTTGAGTTCCATTAGCCAAAGGTTACACCAATCCTGTAAGCTTAGTAAGTCAGTTTGAAGAGACGTGTTATCCGAAACGTTGTTTATTTTACGATAAATAACGCAGTCGTCTGCAAACATGCGTATGTTAGAAGATACATGTAATGGTAGGTCATTAATGTAAATCAAAAACAGAAGCGGGCCTAGGACAGACCCTTGAGGGACACCTGAGGTTACGGGGGTAGTGTTAGACATTTGATTGTTGACGGAAACTGATTGCGAACGATTAGTTAGGAATTCTTTAATCCATGCTAATACGTCATAATTTAAATTCAACGCGGCAAGCTTTAGTAGTAGGCGCTCATGAGGAACTTTGTCAAATGCCTTTGCGAAATCGATGAAGATGGCGTCAGTCTGAAGGTTAGAGTCGAGGTTAACATGCAGGTCGTGAACAAACGCAAACATCCTTCTCCGTTTTGTGTCTCCCGCATCTTTTGGGAAATGATAGAACGATACGTATTTATACTTCGACCGCGATGTCACGCACTGCGGCGTACTGCAATGATCTTCGGACATCGCTTTCTTCCTTTTCAGGCTCTCACTTGTGGCATGGTGAAAATAAAGGAACTATGAACCGCTTCTCGACGTCTGTACTGTGGTAACATATCTACTTTTAAACTTGGTCCTGTTAGCGTCGTTTTCAGGCGTGGCCGCTAGGTGGCGAGCGCTCAGTTGGAGCCGCGAATAAAGCGAGTTATATAACTTTTCCCAGATTTATAATACACTTACATGCTATGGTTATCTATGTAGATTGTGACCTTAAAAAAATCAAACACATCACTTCACATTCATCATCATCATCATCATCAGCCTGACTACGTCCACTGCAGGACAAAGGCCTCTCCCATGTTCCGCCAGTTAACCCGGTCCTGTGCTTGCTGCTGCCAATTTATACCCGCAAACTTCTTAATCTCATCTGCCCACCTAACCTTCTGTCTCCCCCTAACCCGCTTCCCTTCTCTGGGAATCCAGTCAGTTACCCTTAATGACCAGCGGTTATCCTGTCTACGCGCTACATGCCCTGCCCATGTCCATTTCTTCTTCTTGATTTCAGCTATGATATCCTTAACCCCCGTTTGTTCCCTAATCCACTCTGCTCTCTTCTTGTCTCTTAAGGTTACACCTACCATTTTTCTTTCCATTGCTCGCTGCGTCGTCCTCAATTTAAGCTGAACCCTCTTTGTAAGTCTCCAGGTTTCTGCTCCGTAGCTAAGTACCGGCAAGATACAGCTGTTATATACCTTCCTCTTGAGGGATAGTGGCAAACTACCTGTCATAATTTGAGAGTGCTTGCCAAATGTGCTCCACCCCATTCTTATTCTTCTAGTTACTTCAGTCTCGTGGTTCGGCTCTGCGGTTATTACCTGCCCTAAGTAGACATAGTCTTTTACAACTTCAAGTGCACTATTACCTATCTCGAAGCGCTGCTCCTTGCCGAGGTTGTTGTACATTACTTTCGTTTTCTGCAGATTAATTTTGAGACCCACCTTTCTGCTCTCCTTGTCTAGCTCCGTAATCATGAGTTGCAATTCGTCCCCCGAGTTACTCAGCAATGCAATGTCATCGGCGAAGCGCAGGTTACTAAGGTATTCTCCATTGACTCTTATCCCTAACTGTTCCCATTCTAGGCTTCTGAAAACCTCCTGTAAGCACGCGGTAAATAGCATTGGGGAAATTGTGTCCCCCTGCCTTACACCCTTCTTGATTGGTATTCTGTTGCTTTCTTTATGAAGCACTATGGTAGCAGTTGATCCCCTGTAGATTTCTTCCAGAATGTTTATATATACTTCATCTACGCCCTGATTCCGCAGTGTTTGCATGACGGCTGATATTTCTACTGAATCAAACGCTTTCTCGTAATCTATGAAGGCTATGTATAGGGGTTGGTTATACTCTGAGCATTTCTCTATTACCTGATTGATAGTATGAATGTGGTCAATTGTTGAGTAGCCTGTTCGAAATCCTGCTTGTTCCTTTGGTTGATTAAATTCTAATGTTTTCTTTACTCTGTTAGCAATTACCTTTGTAAATAGCTTGTATACTACAGAGAGCAAGCTGACCGGCCTGTAATTCTTCAAGTCCTTGTCATCTCCTTTCTTATGTATTAAGATGATGTTAGCGTTCTTCCAAGACTCTGGTACTCTTCCCGTCAGGAGACACCTCGTAAACAGGGTGGCTAGTTTTTCTAACACAATCTGTCCTCCATCTTTCAGCAGATCTGATGTTACCTGATCCTCACCAGCAGCTTTGCCCCTTTGCATGCTCTCCAAAGCTTTCCTGACTTCTTCTATCATTACTGGTGGGGTGTAATCTGGGTTACTGCTAGTTCTTATAGTATTAAGGCCGTGGTTGTCACGGCTACTGTACAGATCTCTGTAAAACTCCTCTGCTATTTTAACTATCCTATCCATATTGGTAGTTATTTTGCCTTCTTTGTCCCTTAGTGCATACATCCGACTTTTGCCTATCCCAAGTTTCCTCTTCAATGCTTTGACACTTCCTCCGTTTTTCAGAGCGTGTTCAATTCTCTCCATGTTATACCTTCTTACATCGCATACCTTACGTCTATTAATCAACTTCGAAAGCTCTGCCAGTTCTATTTTGTCTGTTGTACTTGACACTTTCATGATTTGACGCTTCTTAATTAGGTTCTTCGTTTCCTGGGAAAGCTTGCCAGTGTCCTGTCTAACTACCCTGCCTCCAACTTCCACTGCACACTCCGTAATGATACTCGTTAGATTATCATTCATTGTATCTACGCTAAGGTTCGTTTCCTCACTAAGAGCCGAGTACCTGTTCTGCAGCGACACTCTGAATTCCTGTACTTTCCCTCTCAGTGCTAGCTGATTGATTGGCTTCTTGCGTATCAGTTTTTGTCGTTCCTTCTTCAAGTCTAGGCGAATTCGAGACCGTACTATTCTATGGTCACTGCATCGTACCTTGCTAATCACTTCCACATCCTGCACGATTCCAGGTTGTGCACTCATTATAAAGTCTATTTCGTTCTTATTTTCGCCATTAGGGCTCCTCCATGTCCACTTGCGGTTTTCTCGTTTTCGGTAGAAGGTATTCAAAATCCGTAAATTATTGCGTTCTGCGAATTCTACTAGTAGCTCTCCTCTGGCGTTTCTAGTACCGATGCCATAATCTCCTACTGCCTGGTCTCCAGCCTGCTTCTTCCCTACCTTTGCATTAAAGTCGCCCATCACTATAGTATACTGTGTTTTTACCTTACTCATTGCCAATTCCACGTCTTCATAGAAGCTTTCAACTGAAGCGTCATCATGGCTGGATGTAGGCGCGTAAGCCTGTACTACCTTCATCTTGTATCTTTTATTCAGTTTAATTACGATACCTACCACCCTTTAATTAATGCTATAGTATTACTCTATGTTGCCAGCTATGTTTCTGTGAATTAGGAACCCCACTCCCAGTTCTCTTCTGTCTGCCAAGCCCCTGTAGCAAAGGACGTGCCCATTCTGTAGCACCGTATAGGCCTCATCTGTCCTCCTAACCTCACTGAGCCCTATTATATCCCATTTAACAACCTCTAGCTCCTCGAATAGTACAGCTAGACTTCCCTCACTAGATAAGGTTCTAGAATTAAACGTTGCCAAGTTCAGGTTCCAATGGCGGCCTGTCCGGATCCAGAGATTCTTAGCACCCTCTGCTGCGTTGCAGATCTGACCGCCGCCATGGTCAGTTGCTTCGCAGCTGCTGGGGACTGAGGGCCGTGAGTTATTTGACGTAAGCATGTGGGAGGTAGTGGCCAGATACTGCACCAGGGTGGCCAATCCTTCTCTGGTGAGGGAGTGCGTTCTCGGCAGTGTTTGCCGGTGAGGCCGCACCCCAGGCCTCTTAATGCAGTTCCATCAACACGCGGATTTTTTTTTAATCCGGTTGGGAACTGCGCGGTACCGGGATTTGAACCACGGACCTCTTGCATGCGAGGCGGATGCTCTAACCACTACGCCATCGCCGCAGCCCACTTCACATTACGTGTAACCATTTCTGTATACAGGAGAGAATACGAGATGGGTTGAAATGCCACATACGACGGAGCAGTGATATGACATTAATGCACTTGCGTACTTGAAAAATCAGCCCAAACACGACAGATACGCAAGACACGAATGATATAGTACTTGTCTGGATCTCTGCTTTATTAAAATATCCAAAATATCTATGTCAAAGACTACAAAAAACTCTAAAAGAGTATCTTCATTGTTATCATCATCAGCTTGTCTACGCCCACTGCAGGACAAAGGCCTCTTCCATGTCCAGCCCGTCAGCTCGGTCCTGTGCTTGCTGCTGCCTCTTTATACCCGCAGACTTCCTAATCTCATCAGCCCACATAACTTTCTGACCGCCCCTTAACCGCTTGCCTTATCTTGGAATTCAGTCTGGGATTCGTACGGTCTAACGATTATCTTGCCTTCGCGGTACGTGCACTGCCCATGACTATAGCTTCTTCTTGGTTTCGGCTATGATGTCCTTAACAACCGTTTGTTGCCTGATGCACACTGCTCTATTTTGTTTCTTACGGTTACACCTATCATTTTCCTTTCCATTGCTCACTGCGTCCTCCTCAACCTAGGTTGAACCCTCTTTATAATCCTCTAGGTTTTAGCTCCGTAGGTAAGTACCGGTAAAATGCAGAAGTTATATACTTTCCCCCTGAGAGATAGTGGCAATCTAGTAGTATGAGAAGGCCCGCTGAATGTGTTCCACCCTATTCTTATTCTTCTAGTTACTTTGTTATTGTGGCTCGGCTCCGCAGTCACTACATGTCCTAAGTGTACGTACTCCTTTACAATTTCAAGTGCACTGCTACCTATCTCGAAACGTTGTTTTCTTCCGAGTTTGTTGTACATTACTTTCGTTTTCTGCAGAATAATTTTAAGACTTACCGTTCTGCTCACTTGTCTGATTCAATAATAACGAATATTCATTCATCCCCTGAGTTGCTCATCAATGCAATGTCATTGCCGATCCAGAGCTTACTAAGGTGCTCTCCATTATGTCGTATCCCTAGCTCTTCCCATTCTAGGCCTATGAAAACCTCCTGTAAGAATGTGCTAAATAACATTGGAGAGAAAGTTTCTCCTTGTATTACACCGTTATTTATTAGTATACTGCCGTTTCCTTTATGAAACACTATGCATTTGATTTGCTGTTAATTTCTTCCATAAGGATGTTGATATATGCTGCGTCGGCACCCTGATTCTGCATTGCCTCCATGACGGCTGATATTTCTACTGGATCAGATGCCTTCTTTTAATCTATGAAGGCTAGTGGTTGGGTGTATTCTGTGCTTTTATTTATCATGTGATTTATTGTATAAATGTGGTCCATTGTTGAGTAATCCGTACGAAAACCTCTTTGATCATTTGGTTGATTGAATTGTAATGTTGTTTTAATTATGCTAGCAATTACCTTTGTGAATAGCCTGCACACGTCTGAGAGCAAGCTGAGAAGCCTGTAATTCTTCAAGTCCTTATCATCGCCTTTCTTATAGATAAGGATGATGGTAGCATTGTTCAAAAATTATGTTACCCTACCCGTCTGAGCACACTCTTTAAACAGCGTGGCTAGTTTTTCTAACAATATCTATTCTCCACCATTAGCTGATCTGATGTTACCTGATCCTCACCAGTAGCTTTGCATCTTTGCATTCCTTCCAAGGCTTCTTCCTGGCTTCTTCTGTCATTGCTAGTGGTATGCCATCTGGGTTACTGATAGTTCTTACATTACGGTCGCGGTTGTCCCGGCTACTGAACACATCTCTGTACACCTCCTCCCCTAGCTACTTTAATTATCCTATCCATATTGGTAGTTACTTTGCCCTCCTTGTCTCTCAGGGCATACATCTGGTTCTTGCCTATCTCAAGTTAACTCTTCGCCGCCTTGACGCTTCCTTCGTTTTTTAGGGCACGAAAGGAGTGTACTGCTGTACGATTCTGATTCGTGAGCTAAACTAAAGGGCTTGAAATGTGTAACAAGGATGGGAGTACTATGTGTTGGTCAAACTGGCGTAGCGCAGACGCATTTCTCACTATCTAGCCACGTAGGTTAGCCCGGCTGGGGCGTGAGACCGCAAGCCTGCAAATGGAGGCCTTTCGAGAAGCCTTGTTTTTACGGAAACACATAAGCCTTCTTGAGCGGTACACACCTTTGCCCGTATCCATACTTTCGTAAACAGGACCTCATCAAGTGTGAGGCTTACGGGAAGGCTTTATGCGCTTCCTTATAGTTGAGTACCTATAGTCGGTTACCGCCTAAGAAGAAACGCAAGCTTTGCCCACAGGAGTCCCCGTCCCACCGATGCCAGAATTAGTAGACATGTCTTACTCAATTATAGTCAAATGTTTACGTGACGTCATATTTTCTTGGTTTCACACATACTACTTGCCCGTGCCGGCTTGTGTTCTGTTTGCTAGATTTCGGTCGGAAAATTCTACTTTCTTGCAAGTTTCATCGAAAATTCAGACTTCACTGCACTGCGAAACAAAACGTTTTTCAAGTAACGACAAACTTTCAAGTTGCAACGTGCGTAGTATTTGCATAATTGTCGAAAACGTGTTCATCGTTCGAACGAAAACTGACAGCCGTTGCTCTGTTGCGCAGGCGAACGACAGGCTTGCTGCAGTACTAGGGGTGGAGCGCGTATTTATTTTTCAGTTGTAACTGGCTATATCACTCTAAATCCCTAACCACTTTTACTGAACACGCATTTAGAGTACTCTCACTGTGCCCCGGCAGTATAACGAACTTAGAAGGGCAGTGAATACACTGTATCTATTATAGTAAGTAGGCCCACTAATAAGAGGACGTTGATGCAATGTCGCAGTGGTGGCGCGAAACCGGAAGGAATTGCAGCTGAAGCCAATGTACGTCTACCGTGCTGTTTCTATGTCTATTTCTTACTCTTTCTCGCTATCAAGTTCTCTTTCTTCTTTCTCACTATTTCTTGTTTTCTCTTTCTGTATCTTTCTGTCATTGTTTCTCTTTATGTCGTGCACAAACTCTTTTATCTTTTTTTAATGCCGAACAGCTTATGGCTGAGTTCTATCCAGTATGCGTGACTACCCTTGCTGAGCGTGCGCAACGGCTGGCCCACCACTGCTAGAACGCGCTCATGCGCTTGCGCGTTCTGGTCTGTGTGGAATGAATCATAGAGCTTCCTAATACACACTAGAGGAAACTCTGGCGCTAGTTTCTATGGGAGCTGAACCACACGGCGCTTCAGCGAGCATGGGAATGATGAGTAGTACACACATTTGTCTAATCTTCGTACTTCTGGCCTGCTTTTGGCTCCGTGTGTGTTCGTGTGACTTGGAGTTGTCTTCTCACGAAACAAATATTAGGAAATGTTAAGCGGCTGCGCTTCACCATTTATTCTGTTAGACTTATCTTTTCAAATCGGGTCACTAAGTTCAAAAGGGTTGAATCTCTCCTTCAAAACAAAACCGAAACACGGCAATAAACGGAGCTGCAAGTACGATTTGCCATCCGCAAGTACGAAGACTAGGCAAATGTGTTTAGTAGCCATCATTTCCATGGTCGCTGAATGATCGCAGCGCCAGAGTCCCCTTTAGTTAATTTTAGGAAACTCTATGGGCTGAATAAGGTGCTGTGGCCTCTCCTACTTATCCTCTCTGAGCCATCATAGAATGACGTCGGGGAACGATATTCTGAAGACGCGCGATAAACCAACGCTATCTTTCCTCGTCGTAATTATAGGCGCGCGCTAGCGAATTCGGGCTTTCGTAAGAAGCTGCTTGTCGTGTTCCGAGATTATCCCACACAATGTATTTGCAGCCGACATCTGCCGCTGAAGTAACAACGTTTTATCAGAAGCTTAGGAGCAGTCGCAGCTGCGATGCGGATGAGTTAAAAATAAGTCTATCAAATACATTAGAAATTTAATTGCACCCCACTTGCACACATTTATAACTTCTCTCTTTCTACTGATATTTTTCCAGACAGCATGCACGTGGCTCAAGTTTCGGTAATTTACAAGAAAGGAGACCAAAATAGCTTAACAAACTATTGTCTGGTGTCAATCTTGCCCATATTTTCAAAGGGACTTGAGAAACTAATAAACTGTCAAACTGAAAAATTCTCAAGAAAGTATAACATGTTAACAAATCGTCAATTAGGCTTCAAAAAGGGCCGTGGCACTGGGACCGCACTTCTGGTTCAAGAAGAGGAAATAATATACAATTTTAGAAATAAACTCATCACACTAAGTATATTTCTACACTTCATTAAAGATTTCGATCGATTTAACCACTCAATTTTATGGGATAAGTTAGAACATTACGGGTTACGTAAAAAAGTACTTCAACTTACTAAATCTTATTTGAAAGCATGCTACAAATACGTCGAGTTAAATAAACATAAATCCCACCCTAGGCCTATTGAATTTGGTGTTCCCAAGAGTAGCATACTGGGACCAATGCTCTTCCTTTTACATAATAATGATATTGTTAGAGTTTATTATAATTGTAAGTATATAATGTATGCCGATGATTGTTCAGTACTTTTGAAGGAAGAGACTTGTAAACCATGACACGAAAGGGTAGTACATTCTGTTATAACTTGTAGACCCGGTGTAGGATAAATAAACTTATTTTAAGTGAATCGAAAATAAATGTGTGTACCATGCCCCCGGCAATTTAGGAAAAAAAGAGAGGACTTGAAAACTCGCAGGACATTTCAGATAAAAATACACAAGCAGATTGAAACTATTGGTGCATTTTTTTAGGAAATAGGAAAATATGTCCGGGAATCACCACGTTAAAGCTTTATTGCCAAAATTAAGCAGTGCAGCTGGCGTATTAAATCGGAACCGTCACCTTTTTACTCTTAGCTATAAAAGAATGTTAAATTTTCCCTTTTTAACTCACACTATTATTATTGTGCAATAATATGGGGAAACACGAGCTTATTTATAAAACCTACAGCAAATATTCGTGGTCCAAAAAAAAAGTGCAGCATGCACTAGAAAACTTCTTGTCTCTGAAACACGCATCTCCTTCATTCCTAAAACTTAAAGTCATGAAAATTCACAACAAGCATAATATGCTTAGAACATATATAAATAATATATTAAAAAGAAAAGAACTATTTGAAGCAAAAACGAATCTTTGAGCAAATATAATTTCCTACACTTTCAGGTATCACCTTTTACATCACGTTTCTTTCGCACGCATTTTTGATAGGGAAGAAAACCTGGATCATGTACTCGCTTTCACTCTAAACAAACTATACTAAGAAAATGTTGATGTATTAAACAGTACTAACAAATGCTGGCTGGATCTCTTTTTGTAGCGTAAGTCTTCATAAGAATGTATGGAGCAACATATGATTCCTGAGTAGTTCTTGGCAATCATTTCTTTCTCTTGCAGTGTTTTTTTCATTATGCACAGTTTATTTTGCTGTTAACCTGTTGTTATGTTTGCTAGTTTTGTTTTACAATACAACATTGTGGACAATAATATTTTTGATACCGATTTGTTTCGTACTGTCACTGCTGCTGTACGGGGGACCAGAGCCTAGTCAAGCTTTTTCTCTGATCTCCTATTCTCGCATGAACATTGCACTGTATTAGGCTTTGGGCAATGCGAAACTAAAATTTGGATTTGGATTGGATTGGATTGCTGTGGCCTCTCCCCCTTACGCTCTCTCTGCATTCACATGATGGCGTCGGGGAACGAGATTCTGCAGACGTGTGATGAACCTATGTGCTTTGATGTGGCGTAGAGTTGAAACCGCGTGATGTGTTCCAAAAAGAGTTCGTAACGAGTAACAACAACAGAAAATAAAGTGAATTCATGGTGTGCTCCACTTGCGAGGACGCGTTAACGTCCGGCAACTTGCCCGCAATGAACAAAACTTTAAATCAACGCATGCGTTGCTTCGCATGCTACTCACGGTTCTTTTTATTGGGAGATGGTGAAATTTGTTGTGCCTCTTTTCATACCTTCTTTTGTGTGGCTATATGTTTTTTTCTTTCTTTTCTTTTCCGCGATGATTGCCTTTCTTTCAGTTTATTTTTTCCTGTCCCTTTCTCTCTGTGTGTGTACTTTTTCTTTTGCTGACGAAGATCTTGTATCTCAAGCATGAAAAATTGGTGCTAGAGTTTTGGGAGCGAATAAGAAGATAGGCGAGCAGGAATACGAAGACGATGAAGGGAGTGTATCCTGATTCCTGATGGTAATAACTTTATTTTGCTGTGCACATGTAGACGGTCGTCTTCAGCAGCTGCTCTGTTAAAGCTCAGAGGTCCGACGTAAGCAGTGAAAGTGAAAGCAGTGAATTGGAATGTTATATCAAGGAAAGCTAGAAGCTAACTCACTTGGATGCTATTTCTATTAACTTCTCTGAAGAAGGCTGGTGTAGGAAAGTACGGCCACTCCAGGAAGTATAGTTTTCATACGGTTTTTGAAGAGGTCCAGCGCATACCGAAAAAGAAGAAACTACCGAGTCCGCCAACACAAAAGGACACAGCACTCTGTGATTTTCTGTCGGCTGGCTCAGCAGTTTCTTTTTTTTTCTGTTATTTGCTGGACCAATTCAAGTACAAGAAACCAACCGTGGCTAATCTTCAACATTTTTGGTCTCATGCCACTGCTATATCAATGAGAAGTAAGCGTAATTTAGCCATCTATCGAGATAGGATGAAAGCCAGCACCCGTTCCACGACACTTTGTTGCATTTGATGCTCGAGCAATGTAAACCGTTTACCGGTGCCTCGCCATGCTCATTTGGTGACAGAAACATGGGCGGCGCATCTTATCTCGCCTTTATCTGGCATCAATTGCAGGCCACGTACGCACGACCATGTTATCGCACACATTTACTTCGTGCAACTGAGGTGGCCGCCTCATTTGAGGTTCGTTTCCAACCCTCACGCCCGTTTACTCACACGTATAACGTACAATGCATTGGGTGATGTTATCGATTTAGGCCTTATAGCGAACATGACGGTGGCATTGACGACAACGCCTTTAAACCCCACCCCCACCCCTTCGAATCCTCCTGCGACAGTGTCTGCCTAATTCTATTTGCAATGAAATTTTATGGGATATTGAGGGGAGGCTGTGTGATGGCCAGCACATGTCAAACCAGGAAGGGAACGGATACTAATACTGATTTCGCGTGCGTTGTCTTCGCGGCGTCGTTGCTGCTGTGCAGCCACTGCATTTTCTAATCCAGAAAAAGGTACCTGTGCTTGGCACGACGTGCCTTGGATAAGGGCAGTGTCGTCTCTTCCTCTTTCCTTGTTTATATTTTCGTGCTGTTTTTACTTCCCAAGTATGAACCACCAACTAGCCCAACTTTCGCTGTTTTTGGATAAAAAATTGTCACGAGTGTGTCCAGTACTTTCCGCTACCTTCTTTTGTTTTGCTTGTATTTATCCGCAGTAGTGAGCCCAGTGCCTCATGAGGAGGAGAAGTAAGCACTTTTCCTCTCCACAAACCACTGTTTTTACTATTGTTATCCGTGCTGTTGCATCGTTTGACGATGCGATATGTCAACTATCTCAAAGCGAACATGACTCCTAAGCGGCCGAGGTTTGTCTGTCAGAGGTGAGGTACTAACCACAGATTTGTATCTTACTCTCATTTTCTTTTCGAAGAGTTTGGGGCACCATGAAAATGAGTATTGTTACGACCTGACGCAATACTGTCTGTTTGTGCTCTTTCAGATCCCGTTGGGTATGCGCAAGTGGTCTGCCTCGTTCGACCTGTTCTTGTGAGTGCCAGAGCACTGCTACAGACATGGTATTTTGAAATTGGGTGCTCTTGCTGCAAAAGATTGAACTACACTTTAGGCGCCGCAAGCACTAACTCATTTACGACAGAGACGAAGTGCCAACAGACGTGTCAACGCAAGTATTGCATATATTTTATGGTGAAAAAAAATTGATGAAAGTTTAGCAGAGCTGACACGCGTACACATATAAACAATGTTTATATGAACACAGTAGTCTAATGTCAAAAATTCTACGTAGTTGATGTTCAAGAATAATTACATAACTTGGGCCACGCCAATCAAGTTTGTATCTTGCACACTTTGAAGTTCGTGGTGTTGGTACTTATTAGATATTTCGAAGAATAGCTAACAGAGAGAGAAAAAGGAAGGCCAGGAGAGTAACTATTGACATCCGGTTCAGCCATCTTTGTATATGGCCCAATTCACGATTGCTAAAATGCTGCTTAACAAAGACTATGGAAGGAAACAGGTGTGATTACACTAATGGCAAAGCTTTTGTTTCGAAACAAGAGTTATTATGTGTGTATAGAATGAATGTACGTCATCCAAAACGAACGTTCAGATCTAGATATGATTCCACAATTTACACTCAGAAACGATTATTTCACTGAATCACAATGCATGTGGGAAAATCTTAAAAATAAAAGCACTAAAACATACTGTTACGGGTGAGAGATGTTTATTGTACTGGCGGGATGATAGATGGTTGCAAAAGTCTGGTGTGGCACAGAACGCATTCACTTCTTTTTCCTGGGTGCTCCGTCTGCAAGAATATGACTGATGTTTGCTTCAAGAGTGGCCGCCGTCATGCGGACGCTGACTGCCTATCGCAACTTCTCCTTCCCACGACTGAATGCGACGCCGACAATAGACCTCTACCGAGGTACGTCAGAGCATGACGTCACTGGTGCAATTGCAAGGCGGTGGTTGGCAAAACATTCCCGCCGTGGGCTGAGCGGAGTGCAGTCGCTCGAAGGCTTGGGGCAATTTTTTTTCTTTTTGAAAGCTTAATCATCATCTCACAGTGGCAACATTAGCTGTGGTATGCATGTGTCAGAGAAAATAGGTGTTTGATAAAGTGCGTGATGAAATATTCTCCACGCTGGCTGGCTGTTTATCTCAGAGAAGTGGACACACGTGGCGGCCTGTGCGAGGAACAGCGGCATCACCTTCGAAAATATGTAGTGTGACTGTGGCGTGAAGTGTGCGTTGAAAGGCATCGATAATATGGGTTCACCTTTACGGACGGTGAAACTGGAAGTAATGTGCCTGGTGTGTGCAGTGTGAATAACGCCATGCGTATTGTTTGCGAAAACACTGGTATTCCTTGTGGGCCTGTTTCAGTAACCAGTTGTCGATACAACTATACGATCTGACATTGTAGTCAAGATAAAAATACATTTGACGCAATCATCTGCAATTGAGTACATCTCAGCGTATGCGCAGCGTGCAGGAAAATAAAAGTTCATGATCTCCGGGTGATATATAGGACTACGCATGAGCTATAGGCCTGTTGTAGCGCTGCCGAATCTGCATATATGCTTCACCACGGCTATAACTTGTGTTATTGAATACCTGATACGTGTTATAGAAACAGCGGAGATTTTCGTTTCTTATCTACTATGTACTTTTTTACGGCTCGATCCTTATAAAGTGACAATGAGCATTAGAAGTGTGTATCAGGCCTAAAGGAGCAATATGTATGTACGAAAGCATGGTATAGGTGTTAAATGCAGCAAGGTAAGTGTTTCACATGTTATCATATATAACTGAGATGTCGGCTTTTACATCACATGAATTTTCACTGGGTTGTTAAGAACGAAGTGGCAGCATATCACTTTTATTTTGGCGAGAATATAGTAACCTCAGCCTATCCCACGGCAAGAAGTGCTTCTTTTTTTTTATTCATCTCCGATCAGACTTGTGGACAATGAGTGAGAATCTTATCCGTGACGTCGCGCACAGCAGCTCACAACCATGCTGCCGCCAATGCTGTACCTCGTTTAAAACTTCATTGCACATGCCACGATGGAAATTGAGTAAGTTTACATCCACGCCATGCAAATATTTCTCAAGGTGCCAGTAACCATGTACGTTGAAAACGTACGCGTTCAAAAAAGATCAAATTTTTTTTACGGCTGCCATCTACGTGGGTGAAGCCTACTGCGTGTTAGTCACGTCTCTCAGTACTCAAAACAATGTTTGTCCATCCATACAACTACGACGAGCAAATTTCCACATTATGAGTAGTGACCCTTCGGTGACCCCCTTCTTTCAGAATCTGTGACTTTAGAGCATAGCAATGCAGAAATTTCTGTCGAATAAATGCAGACACGCAGCTCTGTTATGCAGAAAGATGCCGCCGGAGGAAATTACTTGCCAACCAGCAGCTGCTCCGAGAGAGGGAGGGGGGTTGGGGTGGGGTGGGGTGCCTACATTGACGTCACACTCTATACAAACAGGGAGAGGTCTATTTAGACGACTGTCTGGCAGCCATTGACTCACGTTTTCCAGATTTGGAAGCGTTTCGTACATAGCGTCAAGACCGTAGCCTGGCTCATTTTTTCTCATCTGCCGTTAGATAAGCCTCATCAGAGCCCATTCGTCATGCAGGATGGGATTCTTTACAAGCGAAATTTCGCTGAAAAGGAGGCCGGCCTACTTTTGGTTGTCCCCAAATCATTGCGACCCAACGTGCTGCAAGCTATGCTTGACGATCCAACATCTAGGCATAAGGGGTTCACCAATACCTATCAACGCACACTGAAACGTTTCTACTGGCCCTGCATGCGTCAGGCTGCAGCTAAATACGTGACCAGATGTGAGCATTGTCAACGGTACAAGAGTCCAACAAGTGCGCGGCCGGGATTTTTCCATCCCATGCCGCCTCCATGTTATTCCTTTGAGGTCGTCGGCATTGACTTGATGGGCCCTTTCCCACAATCTATCACTGGGAACCGCTGAGTTATAGTCTGTGTAGGCCACTTCAATCGGTATGCTGAAACCGCAGCAGTCTCTGCCTTAACAGCCGATCACGTTTAGGACTTCCTGCTACGCAACATCATCCTCCGGCAAGGGCCCCCTCGTGCCATCATCAGCGACCGTGGCCGCCAGTTTGCAGCTGACGCCGTGGAAGAGTTGATCCGCCGGTCTGCTTCCCAGTTTCGTCGCGCCACTTCATACTAACCACAGAACAATGGTTTGACTGAGCGTGTCAACAGGACGCTCATTAACATGCTCGCTATGTACGTCGATTCCAAGCATAAAAAATAGGACGAAGTTTTACCGTTTATGACCTACGCCTACAGCACTGCACTACAAGAGACCACCGGCTTTAGCCCGTTTTACATTCTTTTCATCCGTGAGCCACGTACTACCCTCGACACAATACTACCAGTTTCAGAGCGAGAAGACCCATACTTGCAGAGACACTCTGTCGCGCAGAGGAGGCACGGCGCATCGCGCGTCTCCGGACTTTCGCAGCCCAAGACCGTTCAAAGGCTCGCTACGATAAGCGCCATCGACACGTGTCGTACAGCAAAGGTGATACGGTTGCCTGTGGACTTCATGTCGAAAGAGTTGTCTGTATTAAATGTTTCTGGCCCGCTATACAGGCCCCTTCGTCGTTTTGTCGCGCCTTAGCGACGTTACGTACGTGATATCACGCCTCACATTTTGTGGCCGTCGCTCCAGGAAAACTGACGTCGTACAACTCGCCCAGTTGACGCCATACCACGCAGTGACACTACCTCGCCCAGCGGACATCGTCTGCAACGGGGGAAATGATACGGGACTTTCTTTGAAGTGGGGTAGAAGAAAAAGAAGTGAATGTGTTCTGTGCCAAGCCTGACTTCTGCAACCATCTATCATCCCGCCTGTACAATAAACATCTCTCACCCGTAAAACTATGTACTCCAATATCTTCTAAACAATACTTATTAGCGCTACAGACGGCTGGTTTATACCAGCCTGCTAGCCCTTGCTCAAACGAAAGGCTTTCGTTGCCGTTCGACTTCCGTGTCTGTCAGCAATGACTTTATACAATGTTAATTTTGCGTGTAAAAAATTAACACCATCTCCTACTAAAAGGAACCATGTGTAGATGCGAAACAGTGAGCGCTAACGCTTAAGCCCTAACCACACGCACGCGATTTCATTGTGACAGCGACAAACGACAGCAACGAGCTAGAACATTTGGTGTCGCGTAGGCCCATCTGTCCCCGCCGCCTGTTGCGTCGCGCGTTTATGGAAAAAAATATGCTTTGTCGCACGGAAGCCAGCGTGGCGATTTCCGGCAACATCGCTGTGCCCTTGGTCCTCGCTCCGGTTGCAATTTGCTCTCGAGCCCCGCCGCGCTGGTCTAGGGGCTAAGGTACTCGGTCACTGACCCGCAGGTCGTGGGATCAAATGCCGGCTGCGGCGGCTGCACTTCCGATGGAGACGGAAATGTTGTAAGTCCATGGGCTCAGATTTGGGTGCAGGTTAAAGAACCCCAGGTGTTCGAAATTCCGTAGCCCTCCACTACGGCGTCTTTCATATTCGTATGGTGGTTTTGGGACGTTACACCCTACATATCAATCAATCAGTATGCCCTAGATGCTTGTTTTCCACGCGTACTTCAAGAAATGCAAGGTATCAGCTACATTTTTTTTTCATAATTATCTAACGTGGAGAGTAAGCGGCCGTAATTTGTCCTAAATCTCGTTTCAAATATTAGTTTTGATGTCTCTACGCATTGTAGCAAGTGGGAAATTTGTCGCTCGCCACAATGAAAAATCGTCGTGCAAAGTGTGTCGTAGCCGTAATAGTGTACGTAAGGCGTACGCTTCTGGACAGCCTCTTGTGGTTAGATCAAAGATTGCGAAAAATGGAAGGGGCGAATAGATTTTGTGGCTTCCTTATTTCAAACAAGACAGTAATATATTTGTCATGTTGTCATCGACCAATTTTGAAATTTCTGTTCGCAATTTATGGGTATGCACACGATAGTTTTTATTCAGCAGCAATGACACTTTGTCTGCGACACGCTGTCGCAGCCGTCGCAACACAAAGGCGCGATGGAGCAATTTTGTCGCTGCCGCTTGTCGCTGTCCCTAAGAAATCGCGTGCAGGCGGTTAGGGCTTTACACTGGCAGTGATGTTGACGTTGGCACTTATCGCGGCGTTGCGCAGGAAAGAAACCCGAGAAGGTGCGAAGCACACGGTGACGAACCGGTGTTTCCCACTGGAACATGCCAATCGCTGCTAGTGGCAATGAGAGACAGAAGACTGTAATTTGACACCGAGACCCGCAGTCCATTTTTAGCCAACGTGCACGCTGCATTTTTTTTTCATTGTTCAAGAACACACAGGAGAAGTCTCCCACCAGAACCACCAGCGCCAACTTGGTGGTCAAAATCCAGTGCCTATATATACGAGCTGGTCATTCAGTGGTTGTGCAGTGCGCGCAGACTTGAAATCACAACAGATAAATTAAAAGAAATACGAATATCTTACTGGTGTTAGCTGCATTCTGTCTCAAATAGCTCCACATAGAAAATAATGGAGAAACTTCTATATTTTACGTTGAAAATACGGGCGCAACTTAGGAACTACATTGCGCAGCCGTGGTGGTCTGGTGGCTAAGCTACTTGGCTGCTGACCCGCAAGTCGCGGGATCAAATCCCGACTGCGGCGGCTGCATTTCCGATGAAGGCGGAAATGTTGTAGGCCCGTGTGCTCAGATTCGGGCGCACGTTTATGAACCCCAAGTGTTCGAAATTTCCGGAGCCCTCTACTACGGCGTATCTCATAATCATAGGGTGATTTTGAGACGTTATACCCCATATATCTATCTATCTTAGGAACTACATTCACTCGTGGTTGGATGCACGTGATTCGGCTCCATTAGTTTTCTCTTCAGTGCCAAGAAAAGTTATCGCCGAGTATAGAAGACCCTGCCTGCGTCGGCGTTGAGAGGCGAAAGATGAGGGGTACAGAGGAGTGGGAGGGGGCGCGTGTGCGCAATGGGGGTGCAAATGCCGCGGGAAGGGATGCCTAGAGGAGAGAGAGGGATGGGTGGGCGAAAGTAGGCAAGCAGACGCTGCCAGCGTTGGCGTTTCGAGGCGAGAGAGAGAGCGCAGATCAGGAGAGTGATCAGGAGAGATCAGGAGGGTAGGGGATGCACATGCGCAGTATGAGTGGTCACTTCGCACACCGCAGAGAGCTCGAGCACAAGGCGCTCGACCACAACGTTGCTTAATTGTGTATGATTTGAGAATGCCTAATTGGTATTTCATCTTTATTATTCTTATTTAAAAATCAAGAAGGAGCGTCGCCTTGCACCAGTGGTGGGGCGCTGATGTTGGGTTGTGTCCCACTACTGGTTCGAGCTACCGTTGCTTCCGTCGCGTCTACTCGAGTCACGCGAATCGTCCAGTCAAGCGAAAGCCAAGTAACGATGCCCATGACTGTATTCGAAGTGCGCGATTCAGTGCCTACATATACGGGGTCACCATTATAGTGAACTATAGTCGGCATTGAACGGTTGTGCAGTACGCACAGTCGGTTTTTACTAGCAGACGGTGCCTGCGATAGCCTTCTGAGGCGAAAGAAAGAGGGCAAAGCGACAGTTGACGAGACACCAGCATGCGGTATGAGCTAAAATTCTCCTTCGGCACGAGTCGTGAGACACGAGCATGCGCAGTGGGGGTGTAGACGACACCGCCAACGCCGGATTGGCGAGAGGGTGCGACTATAAAATGCTTCCAATTGGAAACAGTAAGCTGATGGGTAATGCTCATACTTGTCCGCCATATTGGAGAACGCACGCGCGTTTCCCGACCCCGTATGCATGTGGAGGGAGGATTATTGACACTTATGAAAGGTGGTCTTCATTACTGAGATCAGTAATCAGCAGCTACACAGGAATAGTTATCGAATCAGTTTGTTATCGTGGCTCTGAGGGGTCTATGTCTAGTAGATTAAGAAGTGCAGCCGTTGGAAGTCGTGGGTGCCTGTTGAAAGAATTGATGCATGATGCTATCATTCCAAGGCGTCTGCACGAAGTTTTGCAGTGCCATGTTTACACCGAAAATGTATTTTCAGTAGTGTAAGAAGCAGGCGCTGCTGTGCTTTGATAAATCAATTTTCAAGACACATTATCGCTTCCCCCGTTGCGCAAAATATTCCGGAAATTAGACTACGTGGGTTCGGTGTTACTGTGTTGATTTAGACAGGCACTAACATGTCACGCATACCCGCCTACATTAGCTGCGTTAGGCAGGTGTGCGTCCGCGAGACGTAGAGAAAGAATTTATTGAAGGGCGCGATAAGCATTTCGCGTCGTTCAAGTAATTACAGTAAGTCATTTTCGTCACACACTGACCCTCTGTTATGCTGATTTCGGTATATTACAACTTATGCAGACGAAGAGGAGCACGCTGAGACGTAGGCTGATTATAGATAGATAGATAGATAGATAGATAGATAGATAGATAGATAGATAGATAGATAGATAGATAGATAGATAGATAGATAGATAGATAGATAGATAGATAGATAGATAGATAGATAGATAGATAGATAGATAGATAGATAGATAGATAGATAGATAGATAGATAGATATTGGCAGATCCTACGTACAGCGGGAATGGATGATATGTGAAGCACAAATGAGACAAATGGATAAGTCACGTTAAAATCAGCACAACATTACGAGGTGAAGGTAAATGATGTGGTGCATGACTTTCGTGTCATGATAATCATGTCTGGATGTGTCGTTTACCTTTGTGATCTATTCACGTCACCTGACACCAAATTTAGTATAAGTGGAGCTATCGAAACGGCCGCGAGCATGCTATTAGCGTGGTATGTTGTCATGTTCTTACATGACACGCGTGTCAGGACTATTATATTTGTACGAGTCACTTATATCGTCATCTATCGACGTCGCGTAACACTCTATCGTCTAACGACAGGCGCGACTGGCGTGACTAGCGTCCGTCGGTGCGGCGCGATGGCAACCGGCGCAAAATGCGACATGCTGTATTTCGCGCCGATGTGTTTAGGCAGACAACACTGCATCTCCCTCTTCTCGTGACGGGGGGGATGCCGGACGCGCTGACACGCGCATGCGTCAAAGCAACGCAGTGCGGCGCGCACCTGCGAGTATATGTCAGTACCGGCGCCTGGCATGGCACCACCGGCGTGACGCGACGAAATGAACGCCGGTGAGCACGCGCACCGCGTCACGTTGAAATGCATTGGTGCCTTGACTGTGGCATGTAGTCATGTTATCACATGACACGCATCTCATGATTATCATGTTTGCACCAGTCACATACCTTCGTCATCCAGTGACATCACGTAGTACCGAATTTGGCATATGTGAAGCTAGCGAAACGGCCGCCAGCGCATCATGAGTGTGGCATGTAGTCATGTTGTTACAAGACACGCATGCTGTGATTATCATGTTTGCACCAGTATCATGCCTTCGTCATGCATTCAAATCCCGTAGTACCAAATTTGGTATAAGTGAAGGTAGCGAAACGGCCTCCAGCACATCATGAGCATGGCATCTAGTCATGTTGTTACATGACACGCATCTCATGATTATTATGTTTGCACCAGCCACATATCTTCGCCATCCATTCAAGTACCGTGATACCAAATTTTGTAAATGGGACGCTAGCGAAACGGCTGTGAGCGCATCATGCGCATGGCATGTAGTCATGTTGTTACATTACGCACATGTCATGATCGATTTTCATGTTAGGGTCTGTCACTTGTGTTCGCCATACAATCATGTCATACCATACCAGTTTTGCAACATGCCAGGTGAATGAAAACAATGCAAGAGCTTCAGGACCATGACATGTATATCATGACGTTCATGACATACATGTAATGATTTTCATATTGTTACGGTGAGATGCCTTTATTTATGAGAGATGATGATGATAATGATGATGATCCTTGGTACTCTGGCGCACACCCACAAAGGGGGAACGGCTTAGACCGGGCGGCAGAATCTTAACTAAAAGGCTAATGGTTTTTCAAACAAAACGTAATTTTGGGCTGAAAAAATATATAGAAAGAAAAGCCGAAAATCGAAAAAGGAGTATATCTGAGCAGGGAGCGATGCAGGCTATCAGATGCGATTTCAGACAGAGGTAATGGTGGGTCTAAAATGATATATATATATATATATATATATATATATATATATATATATATATATATATATATATATATATATATAAATAGGCAGATTAACATGGCAATCGCTTTGTTTCATGCATGTATTTAAGTACCGCAGAGCAGACGTCCCTGAGACTATAACCGAATTTAATGCTCGCAAACGATAAAATTACTGCCACATTTCATTCTAATCCCAATTTTTCAAGTGGAGCTACCAGGTATCTTTTCCGCTGATGAGAATATCGGCGACAGAACAAAAAGAAGTGATCTATCGTTTTTATTTCTTCGCAAGTCTGACATAAAGGTGACGCCTTTAGACCAACTTTATGCATATATTAAATCAGTTGCGGAATTCTGCAACGCAATCTTGTAAAAGTAACTTCCAAGTGCCGTGTTGCACACCACTGTCTATTCAAGCGGCATCTTAGATGTGCGAAATCTCGATATTTGTCCAATGATTAGCAGTCGTATTCATGCAATTAGAGGTTTCTAAACCTTATTGCTGTCGCGTAAGCTGTATCAGGCAAAATAGGGGTAAGGGGACCGCTAAGAGATACTGTGGCTAGTGCATCCGCCATCTCATTGAGATATATGCCACGATGACCTGGTACCCGTAAGAGCTGCAGTTTTTTCAAGTTTGTCGGTATGAGTTGTCGAAACATGTGCATAAGTGTTAAGTCGGCTCCTGAAGACAGAGCAGCATATACTGAAAAAGAATCTGTAATTACGACTGCTTCCAATTCGGCCAAAGGAAGTTTCCGTAGTGCCAGTACAATAGCAAATATTTCTGCTATGAATATTGGTGTGTAATCTGGGAGTCTAACCGAAAAGGACCAGTCAAGGGAACGTGAGAAGATACCTGCCCCTGCCTTTTCATTTGATACGGATGCATCAGTCGCAATTATGTTGTTCATGTTCACATGTGGCAAGTAATCCTGCAGCCAATCATTTAAATATTGAAATGGCATTTGCTTTGCGTTAGAGGAATAAATATTCTCAAATTCTATCTTAATATTTAAATTAACGTTTCTTAATGAGAAAATATGTTTGATTTTGACGTTGAGGTCTGGTAGATCCCCACTCGCGCTCAACTCGTTCTTCTCTTCTTCCACCCGTCCCCTCAGTATTGTAGCGATTCCCCCTTTGCAGACGATGCCCACCGGGTGAGTTAGGCTTCGTTGCGATGATGATAGCGCTTTAAACAGGCGACATGAACGACGTTGGTCTTGCTTGAGCGGCGGCCAGTTGACAACAGCCGAGATATCACGTATGTGACATCACTGAGACGTTTCAGGACAACAAAGGGACCGGTGTAGTTGGCCAGAAACTTTTGGCAGAGGCCTCACCTGCGAAGCGGCGTCCAAAGCCACACCAAATCCCCTATCTCAAACAATACGTGCCGGTGACTTGTGTCGTAACGGTTCTTAGAGCGTTTCTGGGAGACGAAAGTTCGAAGACAGGCGATGCGCCGGGCCTCTTCTGCACGGCAAATGGTTTCGGTGAGAGTAGGTTTTAGCAGCCTCGGAAAAAGGAAGAGTAGTGTCAAGAGCTGGGCGGGTTTGGCGTGCGTACTGCAGATAAAACGGACTGTATCTCGTTGTTTCGTGCTGTGCAGTGTTGTAGGCGTAAGTTATAAATGGCAAGATTGCGTCCCATGTTTTATGTCCGGAATCAACATACACGGAAATCTTGTTGACCGGAGTCCGATTAGTTCGTTCTATCAAACCATTAGCCTGCGGGTGATATGGAGTAGTGTGACGGAAATGGCACGAAGCGAGGCGAAGGAGGTTTTCAACTAAATCGGCGACAAATTGCCGCCCGCAATCACTGATGATGACACGGGGGGATCCATGGTGTAATGTAACGTGCGACAGCATGAGCTGTGAAACTTGAGTGGCCGTTGCCGCAGGGATCGCCGCAGTTTCGGCGTAGCGTGTGACGTAGGCAACGCCCACAATAATCCATCGGTTGCCGTTAGTTGATCGCGGAAAAGGGCCGAGCAGGTCGATACCGACGACATGAACCCGGGGGTGCTATGGGATGAAGTAGTCCAGCTGGCGGAGTTGTAGGACGCTTGTGGCGTGGACATTTCTCACAGCTCGCAACATATGCAGTGACACTTCTACGCATCTTCGGCCAGAAAAAAAGCGTTCTTGCGTGCGATAAAATGTCCTAGAAAAACCCGCATGGCAGATGTAGGGTCATCGTGCATTGCTCGAAGTACGTGCTGTCGCAGACAAGTACACACAGCTAGAAGTAGGCGAGAGCCTACACCGGAATAATTCTTTTTGCAAAGAACGCCATCCTTTACGACGAAACCACGTTGACCGTTCGTTCCGGAAATGAATAAAGAAGCGAGACTGTTGTCCCCGCGTTGCTCTGCCCGAAACGTTGTTAGGTCAGGAAACGAAGTATCTACTACTGCCAAATATTCAACAAAGTTGTCAGCGTCACACTCAGTTGTCGGAAGGGGAAGCCCTGAAAGGCAATCGGCATCAGCATGACGACGACCGCTCTTGTAAATGACTTCAAAGTCGTGTTCTTGCTTGCAATCGTAACACCCAACGAGCAAGACGACCAGATGGGTCCCCTAGTCCAGTGAGCCAACATAAAGAATGATGGTCCATGATAATCGAGAATCGGCATCCATAGATATAAGGCTGAAATTTGTGCACAACAAATATAACCGCGAGACATTCCTGCTCTGTGACAGTATAGTTTCACTCCGGTTTACTTAGACAGCGACTGGCATGGGCAACGACGTCTTCAGCAGCTCCATGGCGTTGGACCAAGACGGCGCCGATACCTACACCACTGGCGTCGGTATGATTTTCTGTGGCAGCAGATGGGTCATAGTGGCGATGTACGGGCCCTGACGTAAGAACAAGCTTGAGTTGCGAAAAAGACGACTCGCAATCCGCTGACCACCAAAAAGGTGTGTTCTTGCTGAGTAGGGACGTCAAAGGGTAAGCGACATCGGCGAACTTGGGCACGAAGCGACGGAAATACGAGCATTGGCCCAAAAAGCTTCGCAACTTTCGTACCGACTGAGGTTGTTTGAAGCTGCTGACTGCAGCGACTTTCTGGTGGTTCGGTCGAACGATCGATGACGTCTTCAATCCTGGAAAGCGGGTAGACATCCTTTTTAGTGACAGAGTTGAGCCGTCTGTACAGTCCACGCAGAATCGCCATTTACCATCCTTCTTTCGGACAAGAATCACAGGGGCAGCCCAAGGGCTACACGACTCTTAGATGACCCTTTTCTTTAACATCTTTTCTACCTGTTGAGTAATGAACTTGCGCTCCGCAGATGAGACACGGTATGGTTTCTGCCGGATAGGGTGAGCGGATTCTGTGTCAATCTCATGGCGAGTACGCGACTCGGGTACACTTATTTGCTCTTCATTTTGTGCAAAGTCAAATATGGTAGCGTGTTTCGCAAGGACTTCGACCAAAGCTCGACGTTTTTATGATGATAGCGACTTGTTTACCATACTCAGAAAGTTGGCTTCAGTATTGTGCGTTGCAAGAATATGATTTACACTCACGTCACCTAAAGATGCTATAAAACTGTTCGCATTTTGTTCGAAGGAGGCGAGTCGCAATCCGCAGGGTAGCATGACAGGTTCACTTGAATAGATCGACACCCATAAGGCTTTCCGTCTATCACTGATCGACAGAACACAATGTAGAACGAGCACGATTTTCTTGGCGCACTTGAGAGGAATGGGCCCCACAAGGACATCAAACGTGCCGGCATCCGAGGCAGAGGCGTCCACGCGTACGTTCTTCATCAAGTTGGGCGGCAAGACAACATCCTCAATGAGGGTGATAGATCCTTGACAGCGTCTGAGATCGTGAGTAAATGCCGATAGCATAATCTCGCCAGCACCACAATCTACAGTAGCACCGCACCGGCGTAGAAAATCAATCCCCAAGATGATGTCATGGGTGGAGCTGGTCAGGACAGCGAATTCGGTTTCGAACACCTTGTCGCCCAAAGTGACACTAACAACACACACACTGATCGGGCACAGCGTCTCCCCGCTCACTTCACAAAATGATGCACAACTGTCCCAGCGAAACATCACTTTATGTCCTAGCCGCAATTTGAACTTAAGACTTATCACTGAGACAGCTGCTCCAGTATCTATCAAAGCCGTCGTAGGAAGTCCATCCATAAGCACGCGGACCTTATTTTGCGTCATAAAAATCGGTGGAGGCATAAGTGGATGCAGTGGAAAATGTTCGGCAACCTCACCTCCATTGGCCGCACCACCTAGTTTCCCAGAGGCGGGGAGGTGACGCGTCAACCAGGAGACGGGGAAGGGAACCGGCGTGTTGCGGGGGGCGTCAAGCTTCGCTCGGAGGAAGGTGAGTCGTTGCGTGAATGCCGGCAGAAATTGCGTTCCACATGTGTATCACTGTGGGTGGTTTGCTAGAAGCCGTCCCCAACGTACGTTTCCCTCATCGAGCGCATACCACCGCGCCAGCGGTTTTGTCGAGAAGCTGATAATCCCTCGTAGTAACGCTGCTGGGGGCGAGGCCTCTGATGACAGAATCGAGCCACATGTCCACGGAGACCGCAGTTATAGCACACAGGGGCCTCACGCACGTCGCCAAACCTTCCACGAGGCGCCATGTACCCACGATCGTACCACGAAGACACCATTGTAGGTGTTTGGCAGGAGACGTTCTGGAAACCACGGCGTTGATGTAGATTGTCAGTTGGGGGCTCTGGTGCTCTTGATTGGGGCACATCATATAGCGTGGCATCAATGGCAGTACATACCGCGTCGTATGGCGGGGAGGTGTTGCTAGCATGTACCCTCGGCGGGTTGACAACATCACGTCGTCCAAGTTCCTCACGTACGATTTGCCTAATCATCGAGGCAAGATCACAGGATGATGTTGGAGGGACGTCGACACTTGCAACGGTGGTGACGTTGGCAAGTCTACCAAATTTGGGAGTGATGTGCCTAGCCTTTAGGGTCTTGAACGTGCGGCAGTGTTGAATTACGTCCGCTACAGACGCCAAGGTGTCCTTACCGATGAGGAAATGGTAGACGTCCTCAGCAACCCCTTGGAGGAGATGCCCAACCTTGTCATCTTCTTTCATGCGTGGGTCTACAGACTTGCACAATTTTAGAATCTCTTCAATATACATTGTGCATGTTTTACCAGGGACTTTCAGCACGCTGCATCAAAGTTTGTTCAGCGCACTTCTTCAGCAATGGGTCCCCGAAGCAGCTCGCGATTTCTTTTTCGAACGCTTCCCAGGTCGTTATTGTTTTTTCGTGGATTTCAAACTACACCAACGCCGTCCCTTGAAGAAACAATCTAACTTTGGACAACCGGGAGGCCGCATCCCAACAATTGTACTTACTCACACGGTTGAAGTGTTTCAGCCATTCGTCGACATCTTCTCCGACCCTCCCAGAGAAGTTTCGCGGTACCATGTGTCGGGGCCACGTAGTGCCAGAAGAAGAGTGCGTGGTGTCGCCGTCAGCAACCGGATCCATATAGAGCGGTGGTAGACCAGCCAGTCGGCGGCTTCGGCGTAGTTCTTTAGGTAGCGCTTCCGTGATCGTTCTCCTGGGATCGCTCCACTGTACCTCGCACCTTCCACCAATTTTGTTACGGTGAGATGTCTTTATGAGAGATGATGAATGCGAGAGTCCAAGGTTAGTTGGTTGGTTCCTCAACACCTTGGCGCAACCCACCTAGGGGGATAGGCCATGAATGGGACAGTGCCTTGCTTTTTAAATTAATTCACTTCTTGAAAGAGAGGGTTGGATTAATTAGGTAATATAGGTAAAATAAAAAGGTGTGAAATTTCTAAAAAAACCTTGAAAAGAAAACATATAAACATACAAAAAAATTATACATAAACCAACTGAAGTTACTTATTTTTAGCATTCCATTCTTTTAGATTCTCGTAAGAAATTTGTAACAGCGGTAAAAACGCTCTTGTGGCTGATTCGAGGAATCTGGTTGATCACCGCTCGTGCCCACCTCGTTTTTCTCTTCTTCCACCCGTCCCTTCAATATTGTAGCAATATTATGACTAGTCAAATATGCTCTTCATACAGTCATGTCATACCATACCAAGTTTCATATCGACACCATTGTGGAAATGGCCAGGAGAGCTAAACCTCGTAGGTGGCTTAGATAGATAGATAGATAGATAGATAGATGATAGATGATAGATGATAGATAGATAGATAGATAGATGATAGATAGATAGATAGATAGATAGATAGATAGATAGATAGATGCCTGTGGTTCGCTAAAGAATGCTTCTCATTTATTATTTTGCCCATGCATTGTTCAATAGAACAGAAGCCGTTATATAGCCATGTATAGAATGAGAACCTGTGGAACTGTAATCTGTGTGCACGTAAGGTCTAGTCAGGGCTCACTCATTTATGTTAGTCAGTGAGATCTTGCAACCATTCCACAGCATGGTCTCAAAATAGTGCCAATCAGCGCTCGAGACTCCTTAAAACACGCGTCTGAAAATTATAGATGCAGACGTGGCCTGCAATTAACAAATAATTCTGAGAGTCGGGAGGAAATCACTCCCTCGTTTCTCGGCAACTGATGCCATATACGCCAATTTCTGTGACGTGTACACAATACCCATGCCATCGGCTGATTTTAGCATCGTTATCTTCATAATAACCATGGCCGCCGTAAGATACTACGTGAATGAAGTCCAGGTCAGCTCACACTGGTGAAGGGAACAACCTTCTTTCTTTTTCATCCTCGTCAGTGCCTACCTTTCAGAGTAGGAGGTGGTTTCAAATGATAGTAAAAGTGCCTAAAATGTGCGGTAGATCACTCTCACTGGACGAATAAGTTGACAAACCCTAAAAACGATTCGCCGCCATTGATTCGTCAGGCAATATGTTGTTCTTGAAGTCATTCGATGAGTACTCGAATAAGTGTGGCCGAGCCTCTTCAAGACGAAGAGCTAGAACAATGGCAACAATGTAACAGAGATAATGAACTGTTTCGCAAAGTCAGTGCGTTGTCTTGCATGCTTAACTTGTCGCATTTTCTCTGCTACATCCCCAAAGAAATCTTTGAATAGCCTAATTGTTAATCTCCCTTTCCTTCACCCCAAGTGTAAGGTAGCCAACCGAGCCAAGCTTGGTTAACCACCCCGCCTTTCCTCTCTATTTCTCTATTTCTCTCTCTCTCTCTCTCTCTCTCTCTCTCTCTCTCTCTCTCTCTAGGAATATTAATGCCCCCTGATCTACAAATGTTTGAAAACAATATTACGCCTTTTTATTTCAGCGAACATAAAGCAAAAAGCGATATGCAGCGTGAAAGCGCAGTCCGAAAGGTGCTTGCTTGCCAGGCATCATTGGTTCTTTGATGCAACGAAGAACGACTGCTTTCGTTTTCCTCATGGTCGTTGCGCAAAAAACAAGAATGGCTTCAGAACATACAATAAGTGCATGGAAAGATGCAGCTGTAAGTCACAAATGTTTAATTGTAATCGCTAGTTATTTACATAAATACCGCTGATTGTGCCTCCTGGTAGAATGTCAGACTTTTCAATGCGATTTGTTTTGCCGTGTAATACCAATTATTTTGATGCACTGGTGAGTGCGCCATGTTAACAATTGTTTCCCGGTGAGCTTACTAGAGCGAAGGACTTAGATGCCTTGTCAAACACGTAAATTTTACTATGATTGTCCTCGAATGCGGTACCACTAGTGATGGTGAATATCGTCATTTGAAAACGTCATCGTAAATCATCAACCTTACCTATTGGCAATTTTTGTGATGCCATTGTGGTGTCATACAATATGACTTCATAGTGACGTCATAACGCAAAATTGTCGGTTTGCACTGCCTTCGTGTACGGCGGACCAATCATGAACTCGGTGCCGAGATAGTGAGTCGCAGAAAACTCACAATTCAGCCGATCCTAGAACGAGTGCGAAATGGCGTTACGTGCAAGAATTTTCGGGAGCAGGGTAAGAGAGGGTAAATTCTGAACACTAGACTGACATATTGGTCAATAAATGTGCCAGAAAAAACTTGCACCTTCTAGTAATCTTAGGTGAGTGCTTAATACAACCTCGTAACTTACATGTAATATCTCCTGTCGTAAATGGGATGCGGCAGTAGGTGAACGAACATTGTAGTGAAGCAAGCTTGATACCAAACGTAAATATGTACAACATCAGGTTTAGCGTAGATATGCTATAGACCCAGCTTGTATGCTTCACTTGGGAGTCCTGATTCTTACACTACCCTGGGTAATTCATTGTTACGTGGGCTACTTTTGGGGATTACAAACACTGTTCTAGTAAAGTTTCATTGCCAAAGCGTTTCAGAGCTCGTGTTGCCGAAATTCTGGTGTCGGCGTTAGCGTCAGCATTAGTGACGGCGTCGTTGGTTCTGAGCGAAGGATCATCATCGTGTCCTTAACTGAAGAATCAGAAAACATGCACACAAAATAAGCGATAAAAATTTTTGAGCCCAAATAGGGCTAGCACACAGACCGTCTACGTGGCAAGGAGGTTTTCGACGACCGAGTCACAATATTGCTTGAAACTGCTTTAGAAAAAAAAACTTATGAATTTTATGTTTCGAAATGAGTCTCCTTAACGCATGACTTACTGTGTGACAGGAGCATTGAACCACGCCAGGTGTCTAAACATATGAAAAAAAAAGCCACAAGTGCCACAGACATGGCAAACGCAAAAGACACACACAAGGCAAAAAAAAAAAACATGTACTACACATGTGATGGCCAATTTTTGTATTGCTCCTTCGCGCTGACTATCTGCTTTATTCTTTTATGGGCTAAGGATTCTTGTCTAAGTCTTCGTTATTTTTTTCATGGTTCCCTCACTTCTTCCTTGTTTTCTCTTCCTATCTTTCTTATCCTTGTCTATTTGCTCCTCTCGGAAAAATAAGCAGGCGTGAAGACACTCCAAGCGGCAGTTGCCAGCTTGCTCTCTCTTTTTCTCTGTCTCCTTGAGTATCTTTGTGTGCAAGTGAAATAAATGAGTGAATAAAAGAACGATAATGCATACATAGGCCCCAGGCAACCTTACCTCACGCGCGCCTACAACAATAGCTCCTAATCAAAATCTGTAGCAAGAATAAAGGCGTATTAGGTACACGAAAAAATGAAACAAAAACTTTGAATTGGTGCAGGAATAAAAACGCCAGGTGTGCGCGGAAGACGCAGCACAGTCACAGCAAAAGCTAGAAGAGCGGCCTTTCAGAGCCTTGTGAAAAGACTAATTGGGTAACTACTGCAAGCACACTTGCTTGGTACCCACTAGGGCATTATTTATAAACCTTTAGGTAGTAGGTGTCATTCGCTATGCTATTTTTCGTCATTCTTTTGAGAAGCGTGGTATCCGCTAAACACTTGCAAGGAATTTTGGGCCAATTGTCCATGCAGTGGCTGACGACGACGAAGAATTACGGCAGAAGTGAGTATGCGCCACAGTAATAGGGGAACAAGAACAAGCGTTTGTGATGATTTAGGCATTGGATGGTTCACTCATTATGCTTTTCTCATTGTGCGGTGACTGGTTGTTCTTTCGCTGTTGTAAAACGCTTTATAAGTGGCAATAACGCGATTGCTTTCCCGACATCAAGCCTGCCTAATGCAAGTTTGTCAAGTCGCAAGCACCGGTGTAGCTCAGTGGCAGAAAGCGGACCCTTGTTCAAGCCCGACTGTGTCATTGGTGCAAGGTTTTTTTTTTTAATTTGCTCGATGTGGTTACGGACACTGGCGGTGACGGCGGCGACGGTGAACAACTGCGCGTGACCCGAAAAGTGATCTCGTAACTGCTTGCTCTGTAAAAAGTTAACAAAAGGACAAAGAAAGTGTCATTGTGGTAGACTTTGTTCAGCATATATATATATATATATATATATATATATATATATATATATATATATATATATATATATATATATATATATATATAGTGTAGGCATCTATTAATCTATTATGCACTTCATCCTCATCTGGACAGCAGTCAATCATCATCACCTGTTCTGGCTGACAGTCATCAACGTCTTAGAACGTGCGCTTGATCTTCGGGTCCGTTGCGCTTTTCGTTCCCGAGTTCACGGCCAATAAACCTTGTTACAACCGAGTCGTCATACGTGGTGGAGGTGGACTGACGATCCCAGTCCTGTCCTCACAGCGCCTACTCGGTGAAGCACCGTTCAGGCCGCCGCTTGGACCCTCAGTCGGCCAACATGTGTCAGAGTGAGTGGCTGGACGCCCTTTGTGCTCCCATCCCTGCGCCGCAAGCCCCTCGTCTTGACGTCGTAAACCACCAGCGTGACCCTCCAATCTTCGCGGCGAAGATGTGGAGGACTGGCTCAATAACCACGAGCGAGTAAGCGCAACTAATCACTGGGACGACTCTAACAAGCTCCACCGAGTATCGCTTTATCTCACCGGCGTCGTCAGGATCTGGTTCTTAAACCATTAGATTGACTTCACCGACTGGCCTGTCTTCAAGCAGCAGCTTCGCCAAGTATTCGGCAGACCAGCCGTTCGATCCGCTCTAGCGAAGAGAACCCTAGATACTCGCTAACAACATCCCGGCGAGTCGTACACATCGCACATCGAGGGTGTTCTTGCGCTCTGCCGGCACGTCAATTCTTCGATTTCCGAGTCAGACAAACTGCGTCACATCCTGAAGGGCATCGGAAGCAATGCCTAATACGCCCTTGTAGCCCAGAATTGTACTACTGTCGCGGACGTAGTCTCTACGTGTCAGCGTGTCGAAGAACTTGATTCTGTTCGCCTTCAGCCGGGCAATAGCGAACACCGTCCAGCAGAGCGGGACCTGCGTGACATGATACAAGAGATCATACACGAAGAACTGCAATCAATGGTCTTCTCACCACCTTCTCCATCTGTCACAAAGCCTGTTGGGCCGACATTGGGCTGAACTACCACTGCAGCGCATCGCATTCAGACCGAGGGAACACCTATTGCGCATCGTTGCCCGTACCGCGTGTCTCTCGCTGAGCAAAAAAATCATCAAAGAAAACGTCGCTGACATGCTGCAACAAGAAATAATTCGTTCATCAACTAGCTCTTGGTCATCCCCTGTTGTTTTGTTACGAAAACAAAGATGGAGCCGGGCGCTTTTGTGTCGATTACCGGGCACTTAACAACATCACACGCAAGGACGTATACCCCATGCAATGCATTGACGATGCCCTTGATTCACCGCAAGGCGCCGAATACTTTTCAAGCCTTGATTTGCGTTCGGGATATTGGCGAATTTCCATGCATGACGACGACAAAGAAAAAACGGCATTTGCAACCCCCGATGGCCTATACGAATTTAACGTGATCCCTTTCGGGCTCTGCATTGTGCCCGCGACGTTTGAACGCATGATCGACACCATTCTGCGTGGTCTGAAATAGAAGACGTGTCACTGCTACCATGACATTATCATTTTTTCGTTAACGTTTTCTCAACAACTAAGGCGCTTGGATGACGTCCTAACGTGCCTCACCGGCGCGGGTCTGCAGCTCAACACGAAGAAATGCCTTTTCACCACCAAATCCATCAAGGTTCTTGGTCATTTTGTGAGCAAGGACGGTATTTGCCCTGACCCCAAAAAGATCGCTGCCATCCTTCGATTTCCACGCCCACAAGACCTAAGGACTGGTGACGTTTTCTTAGCCTCTCATCCTATTTTTGTTGTTTCATACGAAATTTCGCTTTAATAGATGTGCCACTTCACAAACTAATTGCTTCTAATGCACTTTTTGTGTGGTCTCAAGAATGTCAGTCGGCGTTTGACCTATTGAAGGAAGTTCTCACGTCAGAGCTTGTACTCTGTCATTTTGACGACACCGCCCCGACACTCCTGCATACCGACGCCAGCGGTTGCGGTATAGGTGCTGTTATCCGCCAACGCGATAACTCTGGATGGGAAAGGGTCGTCGCATACGCTAGCCGAGTGCATACTTCTACCGAAAAGAGTTACACCATCGCTGAGAAGGAGTGCCTCGCTGTGGTTTAGTCCCCACAAAAGTTCCGTCCTTTTCTGTACGGCCGTCGATTCACCATCATAACGAACCACCACGCCTTATGCTGGCTTTATACAAGTAAGAACTTGTCCGGACGCTACGTTTGTTGAATTTCACGCTTACAGAAGTATCAGTTTGAGAATATTTAAAAATCTTGCAAAAAACATCAAGACGCTAACGCTCTTTCTCGTTGCCCACTACCTACGGCTTCGTTCGACACTCCAGCTGCCATCTCCAATGACACCAGTGCGGAAGTTACTCCCAGGTCTGTTGCCTTGCTCGCCTCGCTGTACCAGCCACCAATTGACGATGAACGACCCTTCAGTTCTCGCCAGCAGGCTGACCCGTACTGTCGTCGCATTATAGACCACCTCTCAGGAGCTACGCGTTCACCCAATGCACGGCTTCGTCGACAACTCGAGCACTTCAAGCTTCAGGACGGTGTACTGTATCGTCCCATTTATCATTCTGACTGTCAACGCTGGGTACCTGTTCTGCCACACGCTCTTCGACATCATGCACTTAAGGCCTTTCATGACAATTTGACTGCTGGCAACCTCGGCTTTCATAAAACCTATGACCGCATTCGAAGCCGCTTTTATTGGCCTGGCCTTTCTACCAGCGTAGCAAAGTAGGTGAATTCTTGCTCGCCGTGCAACCTTCGCAAACTTCGGACATCTCCTTCTGCTGGTCAGTTATAACATATGACGTGCCCTACATCATCTTTCGAAGTCGTTGGTGTCGATCTTCATGGGGCACTTCCCGTTACTAGCACTGGAAATAGATGGACAGTCACCGCCGTAGACCATCTAACACACTACGCCAAGGCAACTTCAGTAGCTACTCGTTCAGCATCGGAAGTTGCTGACTTCGCCCTTCAGGCCATAACTCTAAGTCATGGTGCTCCTCGTGTACTTCTAAGTGACCGTGGAAAAGTGTTCTTATCACAACTTTTAGGTGAAGTTCTTCGCGTTTCTGGTACTACACACAGGATGGCGTCTAGCTGCCATCGTCAAACAAACGGTCTGACCGAGAGATTTCATCGAACCCTTGCCGACATGATCGCCGTATACATTCAACCGGATCACAGAAAATGGGATAAACTTCTATGGTTCCTCGCTTTCGCCTACAACACCGCTGTTCAGTACACAACTGGCACCGTTTTATCTCGTTTACGGACGTTCACCTACTTTCTTTATCGACGTTTCCTTCTTCACCAGTAATAGCCCTCCATCACTGTCCTCTTGCGATTATATTTCTCGCCTTGCCCAGTGCCGCCTGCACGCTCGTATGAACACGGAAACTACGCAACAATCAAGGAAGACCGTCTACGACCCCTCTCATCGTGTGGTATCATTCCGACCGGTTGACAAGGTGCTGCTATTGACACCAATTCGCACACCTGGTCTGTGCCGCTGTGCGACACGTTCCAGCCTCGATTCATCGGCCCATATGTAGTTTTAGAGCAGACTTCACCTATCAACTATCGTGTGACGCCTCTTGTCGTGCAAACTGACCGCCGTTACCGCAGCACTGACCTCGTAGACGTTTCCCACATGAAGCTTTTCACACGACGTTTCTCGTCACCTTGACTACCCGCCCGTAGCGGCCATGGCGGCCGTTTCCACGTGGGGCGGGGGAATTAGTGTAGGCATCTACTTCGCACTTCATCCTCGGGTCCGTAGAGCTTGTTCGTTCCCGATTTCACGGCCAATCTACCTCGTTACAACCGAGTCGTCATATATATATATATATACGGGATATAACAGACAGTAATGCCAAGGAATGTACAGGGGAAGTTATTAGAACCAATGGATTGATTGATTGATATGTGGGGTTTAACGTCCTAAAACCACCATATGATTATGAGAGACGCCGTAGTGGAGGGCTCCGGAAATTACGATCGCCTGGGGTTCTTTAACGTGCACCCAAATCTGAGCACACGGGCCTACAACATTTCCGCCTCCATCGGAAATGCAGCCGCCGCAGCCGGGATTTGAACCCGCGACCTGCGGGTCAGCAGCCGAGTAACCAATAGAATGTAAATAAGAAGAAAGAAAAGTGGATGAAAAAATAACCAGCCGTGAGCAGGAAACGAACCTACGACCTTCGAATAACGGGTTCGATGCTCTAACCACTGAGCTACCAAAGCGGCCTTCCCTCCATCCAGTTTTTTGGGTTTATATGTGAATTTAGAAGTAGGAGTGACAGTCAGCGCCATCTATAAGCCAAACGGCGAGTGTGAAAACAATCTTATGCGCATGTTTTGGCGTCACGTAGCACGTGAACTTCTTATGAGCGGGCAGCTGATTATTTGTCCCTCTTATACAACCTAAACACACCAAGTCTGCCAGTACGAGACCCTCGTTCAACGAAATAAGGGAAAGAAGAACAATAATAATATTAACACAGTACTTACAAAATACACAATATTATATTAACACAATATTAAGACAATACTCATTAATATAGTGTTAAAACACGGATAAACGAGCCCTTAGGCATACAATTCGTTTCTTTATATGTATTGTAGGCATCTATTATGCGCTTCATCCTCATCTGAACAACAGTCAATCATCATCATATGTTCTGGCTGACAATCATCATCTGCTTGGCACGAGCGCTTCTTTGTCGGGTCCGTTGCGCTTGTTCGTTCCCAAGTTCACGGCCAATAAACCTCGCTACAACCGAGTCGTCATACATGGTGGAGGTGAATTGACGTTCCCAGTACCTCTACTTACAACGCCTACTCGCTGGAGCTCCGTTCAGGCCGCCGCTTGGACCCTCAGTCCGCCAACATGTCTCAGAGTGAGTGGGTGGATGCCCTTTCGGCTCCCGTCTCTGCGCCGCAAGCCGTCACTGCGCCGCAAGCCCCTCCTCTTTACATCGTAAACCACCAGCGTGACCCTCCGATCTTCGCTGGTCTCCGCGGCGAAGATGTGGAGGACTGGCTCGATAACTACGAGCGGGTAAGCGCAACTAATCACTGGGACGACTCTAACAAGCTCCGCCGAGTATCGCTTTATCTCACGGGCGTTGCCAAGACATGGTTCTTGAACCATGAGATCGACCTCACCGACTGGCCTGCCTTCAAGCAGCAGCTTCGCCAAGTATTCGGCACGCCAGCCGTTCGATCCGCTTTAGCGAGGAGGGCCCTAGATACTCGCCAACAACATCCCGGCGAGTCATACACATCTTATATCGAGGATGTCCTTGCGCTTTGCCGGCGCGTCAATTCTTCGATGTCCGAGTCGGACAAGCTGCGCCACATCCTGAAGGGCATCGGAAGCATTGCCTACAATGCCCTTGTTGCCCAGAATCCTTCTACTGTCACGGACGTCGTCTCTACGTGTCAGCGTCTCGACGAACTTGATTCTGTTCGCCTTCAGTCGGGCATTAGTGAACACCGTACCACAGACCGGGACCTGCGTGACATGATACGGGAGATCATACGAGAAGAACTTCAATCAATGGGCATCTCACAACCTTCTCCATCTGTCACACAGCCTTCAAGCATGGCCCTCCGTGACATCGTAAGGGAGGAACTAACATCATTCACCGGTCCAGCCTACGTCCAGCCACCTCCGTCTAGCCCTCCAACGTACGCACAAGTTGCGGCCGCGCCTCCTCGCAACGTAAACTCTACTTCACCGCTGCCATCATTCACGCCGGTTGCTGCTGCACCACCGGTCCACTTCCGGCCAATCCCACCCGACCCTCCGTCAGTCCACTTGAGTGCGCTATCTCCCGGTGTGCCGAACAACCTCTACTACCCGCCTTGGCGCCCGTCTCGCCTAACATGCTTTTACTGCGGATATCGTGGCCATATATCGCGCTTCTGCCGCAAGCGCCAGCAGGACGAGCGTCGCGGGTACGACATGCGCGAACGGGACTTTTCCAGAGGGGATTCTTACGCTCGGCGTTATTCATCTGGACAGCAGCGGTCTCCATCTCCGCCCGCGTCGACTGAGACGCGGAACACTTACCGTTCAAGCCGACGCCGATCACCTTCGCCCTTCCGTCGCTCCTCCTCTCCTCTTCGGCCAGCCTCGTTTACTACTGATAACCGGTCAGAAAACTGAATGATGCAGTTTTCTGAGGAGAAACTGCATGTAACAGTAGGACTCATATTCCTCCAGCACACCCGTTCAACATGGTTTCTGTTACGGTGGAAGGAGTTCTCGTGGACGCTTTGGTGGACACCGGTGCTACAGTTTCTGTGATTAGGTATGATTTGTGCAAACGCCTGAAGAAAGTAATGACACCTTATAATGGACCCAATCTAGTCGAAGCCCAGGGGAACGCTATCCGCCCTTTCGCTCTTTGTACTGCTCGTGTGTTTATTTATGACATTTTGCATTACATCGAGTTCACTGTGCTTACCCGGTGCTCTCACCAGCTAATTATAGGGTGGGACTTCCTATCTTCTTCTTCAGCCGCTATATGTTGTGGTGAACGGATTCTGCACCTAACTTATACGGACTCCATGTTCGACAAAGGCGTCTACAAGCCTCTACGCCTGTTCGCTCGCGAAGATCTCGAACTACCGCCACACCAAGAACGAATTGTGACCCTGATCTCTAAGGACATCGACCACGGTGACGTCTTGGTGTCCCCTTCGTCGACTTGCGTCGCAAAAGGCATAGCCCTTGCATCAGGTGTCGTACGCTTTCACCATGGCTCCGCGCTCGTCATTGCTACGAATGAAACGCCAGAGAAAGTTCTCCTGCCAGAGGGCACTGCAGTAGCCTGTGTTGTGGATGCTGAGCCTGTCAGCGTCACGCCACTTAACCCTGCCTCTACCAACGACCGTTCTATGAGTAAGCCTTCCTCATCCTCCCCCTTCACAGCTGTTATCAGTGATGACTTAACAGCTATGCAGGCGCAGCAGTTGCTTGCGTTATTAACGAAACACGCCGATTCTTTCGACACCTGCTCTTCAACGTTGGGCCGAACTACCACTGCAGCGCATCGCATTCAGACGGAGGGAACATCTATTGTACATCGCCGCCCGTACCGCGTGTCTCTCGCTGAGCGAAAAATCATCGAGGAAAACGTCGCTGACATGCTCCAACGAGAAATAATTCGTCCATCAACTAGCCCTTGGTCATCCCCTGTTGTTTTGGTACGAAAAAAAGATGGCTCCGTGCGCTTTTGCGTTGATTACCGGGCACTTAACAACATCACACGCAAGGACGTATACCCCATGCCACGCATCGACGACGCCCTTGATTCACTGCAAGGCGCCGAATACTTTTCCAGCCTTGATTTGCGTTCGGGATATTGGCAAATTCCCATGCACGATGACGACAAAGAAAAAACGGCATTTGCAACCCCCGATGGCCTATACGAATTTAACGTGATGCCTTTCGGGCTCTGCAATGCGCCCGCGACGTTTGAACGCATGATCAACACCGTCCTGCGTGGTCTGAAATTGAAGACGTGTATCTGCTACCTTGATGACATTATCCTCTTTTCATCAACGTTTTCTCAGCACCTGAGCCACTTGGATGACGTCCTAACGTGCCTCGCCGGTGCGGGTCTGCAGCTCAACACTAAGAAGTGCCGTTTCGCCACCAAATCCATCAAGGTTCTCGGTCATGTCGTCAGCAAGGACGGTATTCGCCCTGACCCCGAAAAGATCGCTGCCGTCCTTCGATTTCCATGCCCCACAAGACTTAAGGATTTGCGAAGTTTTCTTGGCCTCGCATCATATTTTCGTCGCTTCATACAAAATTTCGCTTCAATAGCGGCGCCACTTCACAAACTACTTGCATCTAATGCACCCTTTGTGTGGTCCGAGGAATGTCAGTCGGCGTTTCGCCTATTGAAGAAAGCTTTGACGTCAGAACCTGTACTCTGCCATTTTGATGACACCGCCCCAACACTCCTGCATACCGACGCCAGCGGCTGCGGTATAGGTGCTGTTCTCCTCCAACGCGATAACTCTGGACGGGAATGGGGTCATCGCATATGCTAGCCGAGTGCTAACTTCTACCGAAAAAAACTATACCATCACTGAGCAGGAGTGCCTCGCTGTGGTTTGGTCCATACAAAAGTTCCGTCCTTATCTGTACGGCCGTCAATTCACCATCGTAACGGACCACCACGCCTTATGCTGGCTTTCTACAATGAAGAACTTGTCCGGATGCTTGGCTCGTTGGATTTTACGCCTACAGGAGTATCAGTTTGAGATTATTTATAAATCGGGCAAAAAACATCAAGACGCCGACGCTCTTTCTCGTTGCCCACTACCTACAGCGTCGTTCGACACTCCAGCTGCCACCTCCAACGACACCAGTGCGGACGTGACTCCCACTTCTGTTGCCTTGCTCGCCTCGCTGTACCAACCGCCAATCGACGATGAACAACCCTTCAGTTCTCACCAGCAGGCTGACCCGTATTGTCGGCGCATTATAGACCACCTTTCAGGAGCTACGCGTCCACCCAATGCACGCCTTCGTCGACAACTCGAGCACTTCAAGTTTCAGGACGGTGTGCTGTATCGTCACATATATCATCCTGACGGCACACGCTGGGTACCTGTTCTGCCACGCGCTCTTCAACATCATGTACTTAACGCCTTTCATGACGATTTGACTGCTGGCCACCTAGGCTTTCACAAAACCTACGATCGCATTCGAAGCCGCTTTTATTGGCCTGGGATTTCTACCAGCGTAGCAAAGTACGTGGGTTCCTGCTCTCCATGCCAACTTCGCAAACTTCCGACATCTCCCCCAGCTGGTCAGTTACAGCCATTGACGTGCCCTACAACACCTTTCGAGGTCGTCGGTGTCGATCTTTATGGACCCCTTCCTGTTACTGGTGCTGGAAATAGATGGATAGTCACCGCCGTAGACCACATGACACGCTACGCCGAGACAACTTCAGTAGCTACTGGTTCAGCATCGGAAGTTGCTGACTTCGTCCTTCAGGCCATAATACTACGTCATGGTGCACCTCGTGTACTTCTGAGTGACCGTGGAAAGGTGTTCTTATCACAGCTTTTAGGTGAAGTTCTTCGCGTTTCTGGTACCACACACAAGATGGCGTCTAGCTACCATCCTCAAACAAATGGTCTGACCGAGAGATTTCATCGAACCCTTGCCGACATGATAGCCGTATACATTCAACCGGATCACAGAAACTGGGATAAACTTCTACCGTTCCTCACTTTCGCCTACAACACCGCTGTTCAGCGCACAACAGGCTACTCACCGTTTTATCTCGTTTACGGACGTTCACCTACTTTCTTTATCGATGTTTCCTTCTTCACCAGCAATGGCCCTACATCACCATCTTCTTGCGAAGAATATATTTCTCGCCTTGCCCAGTGCCGCCAGCGCGCTCGTATGAACACGGAAGCTACGCAACAAGCAAGGAAGGCCGTCTACGACACCTCTCATCGTGTGGGATCATTCCGACCGGGTGACGAGGTGCTGCTATTGACACCAATTCGCACACCTGGTCTCTGCGACAAGTTCCAGCCTCGATTCATCGGTCCATATGTTGTTTTAGAGCAGACTTCACCTGTCAACTATCGTGTGACGCCTCTTGTCGTGCCAACTGACCGTCGTTACCGCAGCACTGAAATTGTACACGTTTCCCGCATGAAGCTTTTCACACGACGTTCCTCGTCACCTTGACTACCCGCCCGCAGCGGCCAGGCTGGCCGCTTCCACGGGGGGGGGGGGGGAATCAGTGTAGGCATCTAATATGCGCTTCATCCTCATCTGAACAACAGTCAATCATCATCATATGTTCTGGCTGACAATCATCATCTGCTTGGCACGAGCGCTTCTTTGTCGGGTCCGTTGCGCTTGTTCGTTCCCGAGTTCACGGCCAATAAACCTCGCTACAACCGAGTCGTCATAGTATATGTATATATATATATATATATATATATATATATATATATATATATATATATATATATTAGTTATACACTTGGGGATTGTGCAGTATAGGAATCAAAACGATAAAATTTTTATTGAATCCTACCAGTTTTGGCTGGTGGGCCACCCTTCTTCGGAGGATCTAAGTGAAATAGTACAAGTTCCCGTAGCAGAGGGTCACCCTCACAGTTTGAAGATGATTAAAAAAAAGGGGGGGGGGAAACGGGCGAACGAGGTAGCAACAGACAACAAGAAGCAGAAGAAGAAGAGGAACTAGAAAGGAGCAACGGAGAGCCGCCGGAAACGAGCGGGTAATTCTGGCATTGTTACTGGGTATAGGTAAGACGCGCCGTCAGCGGAGGCGACCAAGAAGCGCAGACAGCGGATTGCAGAAGCGCAGATTGCAGACTGCGGAAGAAACTTTATCAGCGTAATATCCGACTGAAACAAACGGGAACAGCGTTAACTGCGGCGTGCCTTGGCTGTGACAAGGCAGAATTTGTGCTGTAAGCCGGCGTCAACGTATCGCGGGAATCTTGCTCCGATTTACGCTCATGCACCACATGTGTATAAATCGCCAGTCCTGCCGGGCACTAGGAACACACACGTGCTGCAAAAGTCCCAGCCAGAACACGATTTCAAAATGCTGTGGCGGTACCGGCCGAAAGCACATGTATATTCGCCTACAGTGACAGACAAGGCATGCAGCTGTTACCCCGAGTCGAAATCCATGCTTTCCGGGCCGTTCACGTCTATCTGCATCGTGATAGCTGGCCTTTACAGTTGCACTAAGCATGCGTCGTGCGTGCATCTACGCTTGAGTTGTAATACGTATTTCCTATTATTAACATGCGGCCTGCGAAATAGTACGGCAACAGGTTTGTACCGCTTACTGCAAGCATACTGTACGCATATCGCTGCCGTAAAGTGGAAGAGCTGGAGTCGCGCATGAATAAACGCAATAAGTTTACTTACTCGTGCGTTTCACTGGGCTCGTAGTTTTTCCTGCTGGTTGCGATTATATCCTAAGGTGGCGGAGCACAGCGCTTTTCGTTGTGGACGGAAATCTGTGCAATCGCAGAACAACGCACCGGCACGACTCCCGCGATGCACTGTGAACTAAGGCAGTGCTCAGCAATCTCTTCCTCTTGCGCTGAATTTTCGGCGCATCAGATAACAGTGCAGTGATACGCAGATGGCATTTTATAAGCGGGCGCATCGTGAACAGGCGCTTTTTTGCAATTTAAACTCCCAGAGCCACTGCATGCCATGCTAGCGAGGCACGCCTTGGAAGTTCCAAACAAATTATGGCGTCTTTGGGAGCGGCAGTATGCCGTCAAAGGTGCCTGGGTGCGAGATAAGCATGATCTCATCTATAGACCGCGCAAAAGTCGCCTTGCTCAGTGAAGCAATTGCGTGCGAGAAAGAAGCGAACAGATATAGCTAGCTAGCAGAGCCAGAGTTAGGGCCAGTTCAAGTGACATATCTTACACTTCACACTCCTTTCATGTACATTTGTGAGTGTGTCCTTTGTGCTTGAGCAGCGTGCAGCACATTATACTTCGAGAGCTGTTATGCGATCACAACTTGGCTCTCGCGCTGCGCCGTAGTTGTCCGCCGCCGCTGGTGTCCGTAACCACATCGCGCGAAATTTAAAAAATAAAGACTTAGTACTAATGACAAAGTGGGGCTCGAACCCCTGTCCACTGGGTGCCAGCCCAGGATTCTACCACTGAGCCAAGCCGATGCTTTTTTTTCCATGGTATTTATTTAAGTACTTGGGCAATAAAGACAAAATCAAGCGAACAAAAGTACAATCAAATCGCGAAAGTAAGCGTTCAAGCGTTACTCGTAAACACTAAATGGCTAACACAGCGCGAGTTCCTCACATGGAGAGTTCTTCACATCGTGTTATACAAACAAAAAAGGGGTGAGGTCAAACAGTTCTCTAAGACGGAGTACCAGTCCGGTCTAAAGTCTAGCTCGTCGTAAATGTTTTTTAGGTGGATAGCCAAGCCGATGCTTGGGTGTTGTTAGCAAACTTGCCTTAGTTAGGCTTGATGTCGGAAAGCAATCGCGTTAAGAATAAGCAGTCGTCACGCGATGCGATAAACGTAACAAGTGGGTCAACCAATGCTCCAAGCCATTACAAAAGCTTGTTTTCGTTCAGCTATTAACTGTGGCGCGTATCCACTTCAGGCTCCCGGCGGCGGTGGCTGCATTTTTGATGGAGGCGAAAATGCTGCATGCCCATGTGCTCAGATTTGGGTGCACGTTGAAGAACCCCAAGTGGTCGAAATTTCCAGAGCCCTTCACTACAGCGTCTCTCATAATCATATGGTGGTTTTGGGGCGATAAGCACCACATATCAATCAATACCCACTTCAGGCATTATTCCTCATCGTCTTCAGTCACTGCATGAACAATAAAGAAAGAAGTCAGCCACTGCAAGCACGAACAATTGACACAAAATTCATCACAAGAGTTTAGCGGATACCACGCTCATCAGAAGAATGACAAAAAATAGCATAGGGATTGCCAGTCTACTATCCTAAAATTTTAAATGAAAAGCCCTAGTAGGCATAAAGCAAGTGTGCTTGCAGTACGCCTACTTGATGCTGATGCCCACTACGGCTCTGAAAGGGAGCTTTTCTAGCTTTCGCTGTGACTGTGCTGCGCCTTTTGCGCAGGCATCACGTTTTCTAGCTGCTTGCTATTTTTCCCGTGTCATTTCAAATTCATGCCATCACATTTTTCCGATTGAATTGGTTGCTTCGACACCGGAGGCAACATACTGACTTTTTTATTCAATATTCGAAGCAGAATCATTCCTAAAATGACCAGCTGCTTTAGTTCGCCTCTGCGCTACGGACGCATAGTGGGCCCCTAAATGATTCGCAAGAGGAATAATTATTACTTAGTCACATCCTTAAAATTTTATGAATCACCATTAGGACTTTCAAAAACAGCCTTTAATTCCCCTTGTAATCATTTTTAGGTGCTAGATGGCCGAGATTTCACACCCCAGAAATTATATTTGTACAAAATTTGCTGGAGCATCTAAACGTACTTATATGCAACATGATGATGAGTCGTGATAATTCATACCTTGTGGAAATTCAGTATGACAAATTTTTTTCGATACCGCTAAATTACTTTCCCATAATATTTTGGATGGTTTACTATAAGATCATCTGCGCATTATTACAATGAACGTTATTATTACTACAGACACATCACCATGTGACAACAAGTCAGGAGTTGGTATTTTCAGCCCGATTTTCGATTGGTTTTATTTACTTAGACTACTCAATTTTATACTCACTTTTGTGGCTGGATTTCTGGCAGTAGTGCTCGCCTCACGCATGTTGGATACAATTACATCAGCTGTCATAGTAACAAATTCTCTATCTCTCTGTAGAGCACTTTCGGTTGGTGCTGATAATCAAGTATTAAAGGCGTTCCGTGCACTATAGTGCTGCACATTTGAGAAAAGCTTGATTAGTTTGGGTGTCTGGACATGAAGCTTATTTCTAAATGAAATAGCCGATTCCTTAGCCGCAAGTCATCAATTAGTTGACCGATTCTATCGCACTGTTCATCATCCGCTTATGTGACCGCTGCTCGATTTCACATACCTACGCTTATGGAAGTCTTTAGGGGTATATCACAAACAAACTCTACCGAATATCGCCATTTATTATATCCCTGACGAAGAGACTTTTGCCGCGCTCGTAAACAAGAAGTAGCTATCACACTGCTGCGTTGGCGGGTACCGAATCTAAATTTCTATGAACACAGGTCTGCTCAGGCACTTTCGTCACTGTTCGCGTTCTCTGATGAACTTGAAGCTATAGATCATTTCTTTTTGACCTGCAAATGGTTTAACTCAATACGTGGTATTGTTATGGATTTATTTGTTCCGGTAATTTCCCCTTTTGGAGCTTCCATTTCGGGACTCTCTAGTGCGAAAATATGCGCGGCCATCTGAAACTATATTGATGAAATTAATAGGTTGACAAATAATCTGTTTTATTATCTTAACGTGTCTACAAAATTTTATACGTGTAAAAAACAGATTATTGCTCTATTTTTAGAATAAATTTGTTTTTTATTAACCAATTTTATGCATTAGATCAAGCACCACAAGTTCCTAGGTTACCGGTAACCTTTCTATCATATATCCATTACTCTAAATCCGAACAATAATTTTCAAAACCACACATTTCTTCGCCAATGCCACATAGTTGGTGTGCGCCACGAACAATAGGTGAACAAGAACAAGAACTAGTGAACGCTGATCAACTTGGCTTGTAGTAGGCATTGATTGATACTGAAAAGCACCGAAAGGTACATACACAGTAATTCATTTCCCTGCGGCACGATTTAAACATGCCCTGACGGTTGGAACGTGGGATTTACCGTCTCAAAACCAGCCTTGGATAATAATAGACGCCGTAGTGGAGAGCTCAGGAAGTTTAGACTACCACGGGTTCTTTAAGGTGCACCCAAATCTGAGCACACGGGCCTACAGCACTTCCGCCTGCATTGCATACACTGAGAACCACAGCAGGCTAGTGATTGAAAAGGTCATGCTGTTGTGACTTTTCATCCGTGAGTGCCATGCTGGCCGTGAGAAGCACGGCCGAGTAGTGTTCCCATGCCCGGAACCCCAGTTCTTTCGGAACGAGCGTCCAGCAGCGGAAGCGACGAAAGGATTAGAACGTGGCAACTTCGACGGTCCGTGAGCCCTATTAGCCTTTCCTCCAGGCTGGCTTGTTTGTGTAGGTGGCGAGGCAGCCCGACCACGTAGGTCGAGTATAAGCGATTAAAGTCTCTACTTTTTGGCTGCCCTTCCAGGGAAAGACAGCAGCACTAACCCAACCGCCACCTTGTTCCGGGAAGGAACTCCTTTCCTTCCTCCTCAATGAAACTCGGACCGGAGGATCATTGCGTCAGGAGATGTGACCCCTATGCGGAAACCATGTGCATTGGCAGATGCTTTGGAGAGTGGTATCTTGTGTGTGATTGGTGTTTCAATCAACAAGGAGGAGCCCGAAAGGGCTTAAAATTACGCTGCAAAGTGCTGGACATTCCTATGAACCAGGCTTTAACAACTCAACCACCACGCTCGTGGTTTGTGAAATTGCTAACCTCTCTAAGCTGTAAATAGGTGTAAATAGTTCTATAAACATGTGTGTTTTTCGTTCCCCAACTTGTCAGCTTTCGTTTCCGTTACCCTAAGTTGCGCCACGCTACAACAAGAGACCGGGTCCGACGTGACCCTGACGTCTCGGCAACCCATGTTATCGGGGACGCATTGGGTAGACCCTTGTCCGCAACTATGAGCGCGAAACTGGTTTACGTATCGCGCTCTGCTCTTGAAGGCGTAGCTCAAGTGTCCTGCAATTTTTTTATTACTCATCGCAACAACAACATTTCAGAACCTTTAAAATTGGTGTTGAAATGACAGAACATGAATACTATTAAGCAGAAATAAGCACCTTAGTCTCCCGCCCCGCCGCGGTGGTCTAGTGGCTAAGGTACTCGGCTGCTGACCCGCAGGGCGCGGGTTCAAATCCCGGCTGCGGCGGCTGCATTTCCGATGGAGGCGGAAATGTTGTAGGCCCGTGTGCTCAGATTTGGGTGCACGTTAAAGAACCCCAGGTGGTCTAAATTTCCGGAGCCCTCCACTACGGCGTCTCTCATAATCATATAGTGGTTTTCGGACATTAAACCCAACATATCAATCAATCAATCAATTACCTTAGTCTCCCAAATTGAACGCTATAGTCATATATTAAATTGCAACAAACTGCAGAAGAGAAAACACGTTAGCATCTATGTCACTAAGGCTACAAGTACATCAAATTTGTGACATGAAAAATAACTTTTTACTAAAAAAGAAATGTCATTAAAAACTAAAAGAATTTATATGCTCACTTTCTAGGTTTCAAGCCACCAACAGCTTCCAACACAACACGTGACCGGTGACATAATGAAGAAGTCCTGTGTCATTTGCCTTAGTTCGTAAAAATCACCAATACGAGTGCAATGCTCCCCATCATGGTATACTTCAATAAAAATAGAGTGAACAGCAGTGTTACGTGAAGGGTTTGTATTATGTGTTTCTTATTCATGTTATGTGAGTAAAATTGTATGAATTCTGCCTATAGGTGACCTTGCCCGAAATTTTCTTTTTTGCGTTCCTGTGGCTGTCATGTATCCTATGCCCTGCTAAAAATAGTTGCCGGACCTATACAAAAGCTCTGACATCTTCAAAGCATTATGTAATAATAATAATAATAATAATAATAATAATAATAATAATAATAATAATAATAATAATAATAATAATAATAATAATAATAATAATAATAATAATAATAATTTTACATTATTAGTAAGATGCCGTGGAGGTGTCTTGTTCTGTTGGCAAGTGGTGCAACACTGAACCTATTTCTGCACAAAGTGATACATTGCTCGCCAGTAATATCGTTGGCGCAGCCTTTCGTAGGTTTTCAGGACAGCTGCGTGAGCACTTTGGGGTTATGCATGGAAATTCATGCAGATGTCAGAGCGCATATGAGTTGGGATAGCAAGGAGTCACTTCCGACCACCAGGCATGTAGTTGCGGCGGTACAGATTGTCTCGTAAGGAAAAGTGGACTGTTTGCCGGCGTAGCGCTCTCGTAGAAGCGACAGCAGACGGATCGGTAAGGTAGTCGACTAACAAGGCAAGGTATGGGTCTTTACGCTGCTCCGAAAGCATGTCAGTGGTGTCGAGTGGTGACAAGGTGGTAAAAAAGGGTGACAGAGAAGCCACATCTTTTGATAATGGCGCTCGGGAAAGTGCATCGGCGTCCGCATGCTTGTGACCGGACCGATAAACGATACGAATGTCGCATTCCTGCAATCAAAGTGCCCAACGCCCCAGGCGTCCGGACGAGTTTTTCAAGGTGGACAGCCAACATAGAGCGTGGTGGTCTGTGACCACGTCGAAAGGACGGCCGTAAAAGTACGGGCGAAACTTCGTCAGCGCCCAGATTATGGCCAAACACTCCTTCTCTGTCACGGAGTAATTCAATTCAGCCTTCTTGAGAGCGCGACTTGCATAGGCGACTACGTATTCAGCTTGGGTGCCTTTCCGTTGTGCCAAAACTGCACCAAGACCGATGCCACTTGCATCGGTGTGAATTTCTGTGGCAGCAGTGGGGTCGTAGTGGCGAAGAATAGGTAGCGTGGTCAGCAGGTGGCGCAGCTGGCGAAATGAGTCGTCACATGCAGGTAACCATGCAGATATACCTTTGCTGTTGGAAAAGAGACTCGTGAGAGTTGCGACGATGAATGCGAAGTTGCGCACGAAGCGACGAAAGTAGGAGCAGAGACCAAAAAAACTTCTTAGGGCTTTCAGTTATGTGGGCATTGGGAAGTCAGCGACAGCTCGAAGCTTATCGGGATGCGGAAGACAACGTTTCTGCTGATGACATGTCCCAAGTTGGTTAGTTTCCGTGCTGCACTTCTTAGTGTTAAGTTGTATGCCTGCAGAAGTTAGACACGGCAGAATCACGTGGAGACGACCAAGATGTGTCGGGAAATCAGCTGAAAATACTACGATTTCATCCAGGTAACACAAGCAAGTTTTTCACTTGTGGGCACGCAAGATGGTATCAATCATGCGCTCAAATGTCGCAGGCGCGTTGCAGAGCCCGAATGGCATAACTTTAAACTCATATAGGCTATTCGGCGTTACAAAGGCGGTTTTAGCGCGATCACATTCAGCCATTGGCACCTGTCAATACCCAGAACGCAGATCCAAGGATGTAAAGTACTCGGCGCCTTGTAAACAGTGAAGAGCATCGTCTATTCATGGTAGCGGGTGAACATCTTTCTTTGTAATCTTGTTTAGGCGGCGATAGTCCACGCAAAATCGAACGGTGCCATCTTTTTTCTTTACCAGAACCACAGGTGACCACTAAGCGCTTTGAGAAGGCTGTATGACTCCACGTTTAGGCATGTCATCTACTTGCTCCGTAATGACACGGCGCTCTTCGGCAGAAACGTGGTAAGGACGTTGTCGCAGAGGCGATTGTGAGCCGGTGTCAATAGTATGAGTGACAGTCGTGGTGCGGCCCAAAGCAGGTTCCTGAAAGTCGAAAGAAGAGCGAAACTTGTTAAGGAGAGCAACAAGTTGGCGGCGATGCGAGGGGGGGAGGTCTGCGTCAATAGCATTGTCGAAGGCTGACGAACTTGATGGCTCAGACGCACGAGTGATTGCGGCAAAGTGACATGAGGTTTCGTCGGGAAGAATAATATCATCGATATGTTCGACAGGTTGTACATATCCCAAGGTTTCACCACGTAGTAAGCCAATGGGGTAGTTGCAGTTAAACCAGACGCAATTGTAAGAACGGCAAATGAGAGAACGATGCCCTTGCGTTCAGTAAAAACCGGAGATGGCGTGAACACCACCGTGGCGTCAGGTTGCACTGCACATGAAAGGCTAATAGGGAATGAAGCTTCCGGACGCAAGGTGATGTCGTTGTCAGCAATGAGTTGGCAGAGCCGAGGAGAACGATCGGGTGATGGAAATTCACACATTGGCACAAGGGACACTTCTGCACGGGAACAATCGATGATAGCTTCATGACGTGATAATATAACTGAAAATAGCAAGGTTCTAGTGTTCATTCACCAAGACCTCATTTACATCATTCAAGCTGTACCACCTCATGACGGAAATCAATGCGTATGCTTAAGAGTGAAAAAGAGGAGCCTCAACATCACTGTGGTTGGCGCATACCTATCACCATCAACTCAGTTCGATTAAAAAAACACTACGAGACATCATAGCATCAACGCCTGACACGTGTGTTATCATCGGAGATTTTAACGCTCATCATACATTATGGGGAAGTTAGAAGACCAACATTAAGGGCAGAAACTTGGTGTCTTTTGCCTCCAGCAACGAACTTTGGTTACTGAACGATGGCGGTCCTACGTTTTTACGTGGCTCCTCATACAGCAGCTGTCTCAACTTGACTTTTGTTTCGTGAAGCCTAGGGAAGCATACTGAATGGTTTATGGATATAGAAACACATGGGAGTGATCACATTCCAACAAACGTCAAGATCAGTTGATTGTCGCCCCCTAAAGTTAGCGACATGATTAAAAGAGTGGACTGGAAAAAAATTTGTCTCGTGTGGAAGGTCAATGCCAAGAGCACATATTTGATTTACATGTGGCCATCAAGAGCACTGTACAAGAGGCTGTGTGTAGGATCCCATGCTGTGTAAAAGCCATGGACATCGACATAGAGCTTGAATGGCTTCGAGTCTTACGACGATGAGCTGAAAGTAGGTACCGGCGCACGATCGACATCGAGGATTTACGGACTTTAGACGTATGCAGAAGAAGATCCAGCTTTGGTTGGACAAGCTAGAATTTCAACGCTGGATTACTTTCTGCGAGTCACTCGACCCTCGTAAGCCTTTATCGCAGTTATGGAGGATGGTATGAGTTTTGCGTTCATCTCCCATTTAGAAGTCACTGCTCAAGGCCTTAGCCTTTTACCGATATCGACCAGGTGTTGACATGCTGAAGAGTTCTGCGCCGGATTATCAGGGCGAACTGCAGCACTTAACAGCTAATTAACAGCTCACAACTTTCGCGCAGTTGTCTGCCCCCTCGTGATTCCTGCATGGACCTCCCGTTCATCATTCAGGAGCTTATGGCAGCACTCGCTTCGTGCAATCGTACCTCCGCACCAGGACCTGCCGGAATTTTCTACAGAGTCCTGCGTCATCTGGATGAGCACGCGAGAACAGCTCTGCATCAAATATGTAATGATTGTTGGCTAGAGGGCACAGTCCCATTAGGTTGATAAACTAATCGTCTACTACTACTGCTAAAACAGGGCAAGTCACCATTGGCGCTCTCCTCCTATGGCCTGATCGCATTGGCTAGTTGCGTGGGTACAGTGATGGAGTGAATGATCCTCGGCCGCCTGGAGTGGTATTTGGAGTATCACGAGATTTACCCGAATGGCATGGTTGGCTTTTGACGTTGTCGATCATCGATCGATAGCGTCGTCAAGCTAATCACGTACGTTGAACACGAGAAAGGTCATAAGCGTCTTTGCCCCTCTCTGTTCCTTGGCCTCAAAGGAGCCTACGATAACGTTACTCATGAAGTCATCCTTGTGCACTAGAAGAGATTGGAGTGGGTGGCCGAATGTTTAACACGATACGCAGTTATCTCATTATGCAATCTTTTTTTTTTCAGTGTGGAGGCCGGGTAGACATCTGCACATTTCAGTTGTGGCGTTCCTCAGGGTGGTGTAGCGAGCCTCGTGCTATTCAATCTAACACTGGTCGCTCTCGATACGCACCTACTAAACAATATTTGTACATCAACATACGCAGATAACATCTGCGTCTGGACATCTGCAGTTATTCGCCTACAGTTACGAGCGAGAATCCAGAGATCTGCTACTGCAACTGCTTTGTACCTGCGCAATCGAGGCCTGGAAATTTCCTCCGAAAAGTGTGCTCTTCTGGCATTTATGCGCAAACCTATGGCAAAATACACAGTGGTAATTAATGGTCAAATCGTACCCTATTGTCGATCTCACAAACTTTTGGGTGTCATAATCGACAGAGACATATCATGGAGCCCTCTTGTGTTGTATTCGAAATAGCGATTGATGGGCATATATACGCCATATTTTCGCGGGATTGAATCGCGGCTGCGGCGGCTGCATTTCCAATGGAGGCGGAAATGTTGTAGGCCCATGTGCTCAGATTTGGGCGCACGTAAAGAACCACAGGTGTTCAAAATTTCTGGAGCCCTCCCCTACGGCGTCTCTCCTAAGCATATGGTGGTTTTGGGACGTTAAACCCCACATATCAACCAATCAATAAATATGCCATCTTTTCAAGTTTCTCGCTAGAATGACTTGGGGAATACAGCCCAATGCTATTTACGACTGTACAGGGCGTTTTTCCTTGGCTTTCTATGATACAGTCTGCCCGCATTATCAAGTGCCAGAGACAGGTTCACGCATGACACAAAGCGTTCAGGCACAGGTGCTTTGAATCGGTACAGGTTTGCCTCAGAGTGCCTTAACAGTGGCGACTATAACTTTAGCCAAATACCACCTCGTGCAGACCCTTATTGAAATTGAAGCTCTGAGAACAAACTTAAGACATGTGGTCCGGACTCCCCATCACCACCTAGCCTCTCTACCAGTGGTTAGGCCTCTTACTTACTTTTGTCGAACAGTAACTGCACATGGCGACTCTCTACCAGCTAGTTTCACGCCCGCGGCGAGACCTTCATTTCCTCCATGGTGCCTCAAACAGCCTGCCATCAACCTGACAATACAAGGATTCAGAAAAAAAAACGAGATTTGTCAATACCAGCGCTCGAGCAGCTCGCCTTACTTCTGCTGTAGGAGAAGTACCAAGACTGCACCCACGTCTACACAGATGGCTCCATCCTGCCATTCTAACGCACGCCACAGCCATCAAATTCAGAACAGCTCATGTAACTACATCAACGGCAGCAAAGCTTGCAGCGGCTCGCGCTGCGTTGCGTTTAATTAACAACCAAAGCACGCAATGGTGGACAATCTTCTGCGACTGCAAGGCGGTACTGCAGTTCTGTCAAATCTACGCCGTCGTCCGCACGAGCAGTTGGTATTTGAGACAGCGGAAATGCTGCACCATGTAACAGAGAAAGGACAACATGTTATATTTCAGTGGTTGCCAAGCCACTGTGAAATTATTGGTAATGAACGGGCTGATCAAGCTACCCTTCCAGCCCATACGGAAGACAAGGATCAGTCAATACCTCTCTCTAGGACAGATGCTGCTAGAAGGCTCCGCATGCTTGCTCGTCAACGCTCCATGTCACTTTGGAATGAGCCTCTTTTCACGCATGCAAGATTACGGTACCTTGATCCTACGTTAAACTTGTAGCTTCCAACAAAACATCGACGAGCTGGCGCTACTGCTCCGTGCAGACGTTTGTTGGGAGTTGCGTTTAACCGTGCTTCACCGTTCCGCATAGGGATGGCTGACACCACCGCCTGTGCACACTGCGGCGACGAATAGAGAATTTCATACGTCCTGTGTGATTGCCCGGAATATAACCTAAGAAGACAATATTTTTCTAATACACTAAACAAGTTGTTAGGTGACCAGCCGCTGTCAGAAAAAAGTATACTGCGCCTTCGTCATGACTCATCATCACAAAAGAAGGCCGTGCAAGCTCTAGTGGGGCTTCTTGCGTACTACTGGCCTCTCGTAACGCCTCGGAGCGGACTGATTTTGTGTGTGCATGTGTGTCCGTGTTTTTCTCTTGTTTATATTTTTAACTATCTCTCTCTTTGAACCCCCTATTCCCCGACCCCAGTGTAGGGTACCATACTGGATGCTAGCATCTGGTTAACCTCCCTGCCTTCCTTTTTTTTTCTCGTTTTTCTCTCTCTCTCTTGAGCGTATCTATCTGTATAACCACTTAAGTTTGGGTGCTCTCGTGGTCACCCTCTTAAATTGAAGTGCAGCAAAATTAGCATGGGAGGGTAAGATGCTTTGACGAATATGACGCGCTGGTCAAGACATGAATAATTTCAAAATCTTGTCGTGTACGTCGTCAAACACTTCCCGTCAGACAGTGGCACATACCCACGGGCGAGTATGTGCCATTGGTATGCGGGTATGTGCCACAAGTGATTGACACTTAGTGTCTACACAGGAACTACGAGGACACACATGGGCAATTTCAACGCACGAGCGTTACTGAATACCCGACATCGGTAGCGTCGACATGACAAATGCATAGAATCATTGTCAGAGTCCCAGCTGGAATCAAACCGAAGCATTCTGCGTGGCAACGAAGCAAAGTACTACAAGGCTACGCATCTCTCGGAACTACTTTAAATTTCAAACAGATGCTAATCTTCGTGAAACATCAATAGTGGTTGCCGTGCTGCCTATCCAATTCTATAAACACTACATATGCACTCCTTTGATACAACCGTCACGTCGGGTAAACGTGAAATGTGGTTAGTTGCCATGCGCTGAAGTTGATTTATGTAGCAGTGTCCACGGCCAGCATCCTCGCGAGCATCAGCACTTCATATCAGCATTTGGTGTTGCTAATACGCATGTTCCAGTTGGCATCGTTGCACAAGTGAAAACAACTTGTTATATAAACATCTGCAACTCTTCAACATACGTCTGTGCTTGCAAAATTTGTACATATATTTAGGGTCATTTCATGACGTGTCGCTCAATTAAAAAATTGCCACATGAGCACCTTTTATCCGCATGCTTCGCGTAACGTCGGTTCTCAGGTACGTGAGATTTGCCGATTTTTAAAGACAGTAGTCTTTCTTGGGGACCTTCGACGCAAAAATTTCGGTCTGTCTGTCTGTCTGTCTGTCTGTCTGTTTGTCTGTCTGTCTGTCTGTCTGTCTGTCTGTCTGTCTGTCTGTCTGTCCACCTTTAACGATATTGGGCACTTTAAAAAGCTGCAGTGGAGATCTTCAACGGCCGACCCCAACCGCATGTTGCTCAAGGTTCAGAGTTCATACTTGTGCGATTTTCGATTAAAAAGCAATTATGGCGCATATGTCAGGCAGCATAACATTACGTATGTATATTCTGCATGTGAGTTTTTTACTAGAAAAGATATACATACGTAATTTTATGGACCACAGTGCTTTTTTTACAATCTTGTTTTGGCCACAAATTTCAATTGCCGATCGAGAAAATCAAAGTAGCAGACGCCAAAGAATACACCGTATTCAACGTGATCCGGTCTTTTTTGTGCAAACAAACGCAAACAACGTCATGTACACAATTAACAATGGCCCTTTATTTCAAAAAGTACAAGTCTTTCCAGCAATGTGGCTGAAACATAGCGGCTATCTTATGCCTTCGGTAAAACATGGAAGTATGGGGACGATGTATTGCTTTCATCGCGTTCACTGCATGTGCACAAGGTGAGTGCAGTTTGCTCGTGCGAAGTGAGTTCTATGTATATATTTTATTGTATCTCATCGCAGGTATATAAATTCACTCTGTAGAACTCCTAAAAACTGATCAAAATTTTGTTAAAGTTATGGTCTATGTGACCTCTACGCGTTTTCATGCGTATTATAACAGTTTCAAATTACTTACTGCGATTCCTTGAACTGCCGTCCTTTTTCTAGCAAAAAAGCGCATTCGAAAGTGATCGCACCGTCATCACGGTCACGAGCCGACGTCGTACATTGACTGTATCCTCCCAAGAAGCAGCTTTCCAGGCGGTGAAGTGTGTCTGATATCACTACCACTGCTTTGATGATAACAATGTCTTTCGGCATTTCCTCGGACTACAGATTGTGATGGAGTGCGCGGAATTGAAAGAGGTTGGAGTGCGCTGAATTCGAAATGGATTGAGTGAGCACAATTTGAAGTGCCCGCCGTGAACCAAGTTGAAACTCGGCAACGAGGAAGAAGCTGGCATGGATGTGAACCAACAAACGATAAATGATGGAAGCGCCAGTTCAATGCAGCGATTGTTTGAAGCACGCGCGAGAAAGAGAGGAAACAAATTGGCCCCGTATCTGCATGTTAATTTGCAAATGTCGTCGAAAGACGATAGTCTTGCGTGTAGAGAGAGTGAACAAAACATTTATTTGATGTTCTGTGCTAGAAAATCGGTGAATGGTATTCTGGAGGCGCTGCGTTAGAGCGCGTGGCTCTAAAATCACTTATGTAAAGCCTTTTCTAGTAAAAGACGCACGTGCACAATATATTGTGTCGTTATGGCGCCCCAGACATGCGCAATAATTGCTTTTTATTTGACAATTGCACATTATGAACGCTAAATCTTGAGCAACATTGGTGGGCACTGCGGATGGCGTCGACCGTTTCAAATACCCGGTGCCGTTAAGAGTGGACAAACAGACAAACGTACAGACAGACAGACAGACCAAAATTTTTGCGTCGAAGGCCCCCAAGAAAGACTATCGTGTTTAAAAGAAGAGTCGCAGTGGTGGCCAGAGGAAGATGGGCCACGCATCAGGGCGGTCGGGTTTAGGACCTGAGCCAAGGCTCCTACCTCCATCGTCCAGTGACCTGACGGGCTCAAGGACTACCAGGCTGCGCTGACGTTCCCGTGCCGATGGACAGGTCTGAGCTGTCGATCTTTGTGCTCGAGCTCAGGCGAGGCTGTCAGGCCGGGACTCTACCTCGAAACCAGTGCGTGAAATGCGGCGTCAGCTAGTGCAGCAGCGTCAGCTTGTGCAGCGTCCACCGGCAACCTAGGAAGGCTGCTTCTCCTACGGTTCGTGTAGCCGCCCAACGCCGATGCTAACTACGACAACTTCATTGACCCCGTGATTCGCGCCCAAGCTCCTACGCAACGACGTGAGTGAGATGCCACTCCTTTAACGTTCCGTGACCCACTCTGTGAATAGAAACTGAGTAATAAGGACTTTTGTTTAGGGACTAATATACACCTGCTGTATTTCTGCATTTATAAGTTTGGGGGTCAAGTGGTATCGAATTAGTTATTAAAACGGACTCGTCCTTCGGGAAGTGTCCTGGGGTGGCTCCTCGGACCTCCCAAATCAAACCTGCACGTTGTGCGAAACAAAAACCACAACGTTACACATGCATTAAATTCCCACTTTGTTTAAAAATACCGTGTATTTGTATGGGTTATTCAATGTATTATATTTTCTCAGTTGCATTGACATTTTATATTTTGATATTTGCTATTTGTGTCCTAGTTTGGAGTGTTACTGCTCTCTCGTGAGGGACTTCAGGCACATTAAAGCTGTATGGTGCCACTTTTCCCCTGAATGACCTCGAACAGTTTTATTGGCAGATAAAACCATTTAGGATTCTGTTTTTCTAGATGAATAGATATGGAGGCAATATTTTCCAGCCCAGTTTTTTTCTTAACGTGTATGTTGGAAACACGATCATTCTTCAAAATCTTCCCAGGAAATTTTATTTATTTATTTATTTATTTATTTATTTTTAGTACCCGCAGGGCCAAAAAGGCATTAAAGAGGGGAGTGCGTAAATACATGAAAAATACAAATAAACAGTGCACTAAATACAAATAAAACAATACAATAAATACAAATAAAATAATACATTAAAAGACAGATAATATTAACATTTCTGCAGAATGTATAAAAATAGTTATTTCCAAATATACGAAAACAGAACCAAGAAGCATAGGTAACAGATTTTCTTGGTTATACAATGTTAGCTAATGTTTCGTGAAAAAGTTTGAAGTCAGTGATGGTTGCGACATTCGAGGGAAGGCGGTTCCAATCATGAGATGTGCGGAGAATAAACGACTGAAAGAAAGACCTAGTGTGACATGATGCGATTCCTATCTTATCGCGATGATCAACACGGTTTGAGATGTACAGAGGCTGGAGTATGAGGTCATTATGAAGTGTAGGGTGATAGAAAATTTTATGAAACAGTGAAAGACGGGCGATTTTTTGTCGGTGAGCCAATGGAAAAGTGATAAATTATTTTTCACTGAAGTCAGACTTGCAGTGCCGTCGTAGTTAGAGAGGATGAACCTAGCAGAGTTATTTTGTACTAGTTCAAGAGAGGTGATGAGATTAGCATGACTGGGATCCCATATGGCGGATGCATATTTGAGTTTGGGGCGTATGAGAGACTTATAGAGCACTAGTTTCAAGGAAGAGGGTGTTTTGGAAAAGTAACGTCGTAAGTAGCCGAGCATGCGATTAACATTGTTAATCACGTACTCTACATGAGTTGTCCAACTTAAGTTATTTGTGATTTGCACGTAAGATATTTATAAGACAAGACGGAATCTAAAGGAGCGTTGTTTAGATGGTAGGTGTTAGGATTCTAGTTATTTCTTGATACGTGCATTATCTTACATTTCTTAATATGAAGTTCAATTAACCAGTTATTACACCAATTAGCTATATTATTTAGGTCAGTTTGAAGTGTTTTAGTATCATCAACATTGGTAATTTCGCGGTAAATAACACAGTCATCTGCGAACAGATGTATGTTAGAAGTTATTGAAGAAGTTAGATCATTGCTATATACAAGAAATAATAAAGGTCCCAACACTGAACCTTGAGGCACACCTGATTGTACTTCAGTGAGTTGTGAATGATGGTCGTTAGCAGTTACGAATTGGAAACGATTAAAGAGAAATTGTTCTATCTATTTAGGAAGGTTAGTGTCGATATTTAGCAAGCTAAGTTTTAAAAGCAGTAATTTACGGCTAACCTTGTCAAATGCTTTGCTAAAATCTAAAAAAAATACTGTCAGCGCAATATGATCGATCCAGAATTTGATGCTACTTCATGCGATCTCTGATCGTTTGATTACCTGTGACCTTTTCGTTGTGCCTTGCAGTTTTTAGGGAGCCCTTGAGTAGGAGCAATAAAAACTAATTGAAATTAGGCATAAAATAATTTGGGACGTGAGATCAATGCCAGCCACCGTCGGTTCTTCGCATGGCTTAAGCTTATGCGAACAGCTGTTCGCTGCATGTCGCCTTCATCGAAACACAACCATCGTAGCTATGAAGCTAGTCCACTCCATCAAACTTAGCAGAGTGACACTGGTCGGGCAAAGCGATCCCCGGTGGTCATGAGGAGTTTCAGTGGGCCGTGTTTGACGATGTGTTTGTAAGTGAGCCAGCAGATTTTAACTCTCCAGCCACGCCAGCATTGAAGAGTTCAACATCTCAGTTAGATGGATAAATTTATGTCTTATGTCTCATATTATTGTTATTCGTGAATATTATCAAATTTCTAGGTATCGTGTACTTAAGGAAAAAATGATACCAGCTGTCTATCACTTCTTGGTGCATAACGAAGCGGCTTAGAAACCACAGTGAACAAATATAAAACTGAAAACACCATTTTGTACGTCTTCAGGTGCTAATTACAGCTCACTTATGTCAGTCTTGCCGATTTGTGATTCTGTTTAGCGATAATGAAGTGGCATGTATCTCTTATATGTGTTGGTACTTTCCAGAGTCTGCGGCGACGGTGCACGAAAGGTATTATACAATAGCACGATACTGCTTTCAGCCACGTCCCTCCCCCTACTGCGAGCCGTTAAAAAATGCTTGGTACTACCAAAACGGATGCTGTAGAAAGGCTGATCCCCATCTTTGCGGCGGAGGTGAAAACATCTTTGCGTCTAAGCATCAGTGTCTCAAGAAATGCAAATGTAAGCGAACAAGTTTTCGTGATATATGACAAAGCTGTTCCTACGACTCCCTGTATGGCGTTATTGTTCCACCGGACTTACTTCACGAAAATGTGATGGCGCTGTCTTGGTAGGCAAAAGACGCTCGGCCTACCGCAGTTTCTGCTGCCTTTTCAATGGTGCATGCGGTGTTCTCAGTCAAGCAGCGAGAAAAAAAATTTGCAGATCTCACGTACAGTGGGAATCGATGATATGCGAAGCACGAATGAGGAAGGTTAATACGTCATTTTAAAATCACCACTACCTTAAGAGGTGGAGGTAAATTATGCCGTACACGACTTCCGTATCATGATCATCTTGTTTAGATGTGCCGTTTACCTTCGTCATCTATTCACGTCACGTGATGCCAAATTTAGTATAAGTAAACCTAACGAAACGGCCACGAGCACTCTATGAACGTGGTATGTTGTCATGTTCTTGAAGGACATGCGTGTCTTGATTAGCATGTTTGCACCAGTCATATACCTTCGTCATCCAATGACGTCACGTAACACAAAATTTGGCATATGTGAAGCTAGCGAAACGACCACGAGTGTATCATGAAGGGACCAATAGACTCCAACGTAACGTTGACGCACGCGCACGCTGGGCACAGCGATGCTATATGCGTTAGCAAAACGTGAGAAATCTATAGTCTGCCGCCAGGCCCGACCGGGGAAACCAGCGTCTGTCAGCGTGGCCCGATGCCAACCGGCCCGAAATGTAACGTGCTACATTTCACACCCCCTATATACGTTACCCAGAAAGCGCTGCGTCTGCCTCTTTTCGTGACGGAGGGACACCGGACGCACTGAAACGTGCATGCGTCAAAGCAACGCAGCGCGGCACGTGTTTGCGAGAACATGGCAGGACCGGCGAGTGTAACACGTCGAGAAGCAAAAATACGAAAAAAAACGAGAAAAAAGTATGACAACTAAAAAAAAGGAAAGAGATGAAGGAAAGAAGAAAGACAATATACAAAGAAAAAAAAAAGACAAAGCAAGACAACGGAGGGGGAAAATTGGGGAAAATTGATAAAGAAAACGATATGGGCGAAAAAAAAGAAGGGGGGGGGAATCAAATAATCAATTCGATTCCACATACAAACTCATTTTATTTCTTATGTCAGGTCTATGTCATCGTGCGAATCCATGTGTATAAATATATTAGGGGAATAATAAATACGTGTGCATGTAGACGTGTTTATGTTGAAGCTAAGTTGTTTATTTTGCACATAAATACAGAATTGAGAGCCTGAGCAATAACAAGGGGACCTTAGAGAAAGGTAAATTAGATAGAAAGTAAGACACCAGCCTAGAAAAAGACGGGAGGAAAGACATCATGAAAACAAACGGGAAAAAGAACAAGATTGACGCGACGACTTGAAGAACAAGGAAAGGGAAGCTTTGTTAATCAAGAGGAACGAACATACAATCAATATGTATTGGTTTACACCAGGCGACCAAAGAAGAAGAACCACTGTCAGTCAAAACGAAGACTAGGCATAAAATGTAAATTAGTTTATGTTACAACTACAAAATAAATACCCTGATTTTGCCGGTCCGCTCCATCGGTTGTCGTTTCGCTGGTGGTGGTGCTCTCTTTTCTTTTATTGTTTTCTTTTATTTTATCAAAAAAATCTTTGACATATCTTGTCCTATTTTTTTAATTAGGCAGCCTGCGATACTTCGGTGCAGCTGGTAGGGCTTAACACTTTATGTTATTGTAAGTAATTTTAAATTTCCCAACACCACTCTGTAACGCAATGAAATGAACGCCGGTGCGCACGCGCGCCGTGTAACGTCGAAGTGTATTGGCTTCTCGACTGTAGCATGCTGTCATCTTGTCACATGACGCGCATCTCATGATTATCATGTTTGCACCAGCCACAAACCTTCGTCATCTGTAGACATCACGTAATACCAAAGTTGGCACATGTGATGCTGGCAAAACACCCGCGATCGTATCATGAGTGTGGCACATAGTCATGTCGTTAAATGACACGCATGTCGTGATTATCATGTTTGGATGTGTCATTTACCTATATCGTCCGTTCGCGTCTCGCAATGCCAAGCTTGGTTCTTGTGAAACTATCGAAATGACCGCGAGCGCATCAATAGCATAACATGTAGTCATGTTACATGACACGCAGGTCATGTTAATCATATTTGCATTAGTCTTATACCTTTGTGATCCATTGACGTCCCGTTATAACAAATTTGGTATAGGTGAAGCTAGCGCAACGGCCACCAGCGCATCATGAGCGTGGCATGTAGTCACGTTGTTACATGACGCTCAACTGATGATTATTATGTTTGCACCTGTCACATACTTTCGTCATACAGTCACGTACCGTAATACCAAATGTCGTGCATGTGACGCTAGCGAAACGGCCGCGAGCGCATCATAAGCGTGGTATGTAGTTATGTTGTTATATGACACGCATGTCATGATTTTCATTTGAGGGTCTGTCGCTTGTATTTTCCATGCAATGAAGTTATACCATACCAGTTTTGCAACATGTCATGTGAACGATACCACTGCAAGAGCAGCAAGACCATCAAACCTAAATCATGACATTATAATACATGTGTTGATTTTCATATTATGACTAGTCAAAGATACTCGTCATACAGTGATGTTATGCCATACCAAGTTTGGTATCGATACCATTATAGAAACAGCCAAGAGAGATAAAAGTAGTACGCGGCTAGATAGATAGATAGATAGATAGATAGATAGATAGATAGATAGATAGATAGATAGATAGATAGATAGATAGATAGATAGATAGATAGATAGATAGATAGATAGATAGATAGATAGATAGATGCGCTCAAAGTCGCCGAAGTTCGCTAAAAAAAGCTTCGCATTTAATATGGCATGCCGACGAGCTGCGTCGTGGTTGGATGTGAGCCGCGTCTCACAACTTAGTTTTTTTTGTTGGCGCACATCGCAGCTCTCAGCGCTTATGGCTTTCAGAACACTTATGGCATCTCAGAAGGCTGTTTTGTTAGCGCACATTACAGCCCTCAGCGCTTATGGCGGAAGTTACATGTGGACGTCGCTATAACTTTAACCATTTTGTAGACATCGGCCTACCTGTGTTTACAAACACAGAATTGGTCTACATAGGATGTTTTTCAAATACGTTTTCCTTCATTATAACCTCATAACCGTTATGCCAGTACGGAACAGGAGCCTCAACTTCACTACAGACAGCGGGCCGCAGTCACGGAATTGATTTAGAATCAGGCTGAGACACAAAGTATATAAGGTCAAAGCAAGGGGGAGGGTGGGGGAGAAACCCTGTCTTGTATCTCATATAGGAGTTATTTCTCCAGAAAAAAATGGAGGCTTAGGCGTCATGGTACGATATTTCATAAGGAGCTTAGAAGGTAATTTCTAAAAAAGATTTGGTTCGCAGGATTCCAACAACACACCTATAACTATCGCCAGAGAGACTAAAATCTCAACACCGATACTGAAACATATAAAGTTTTGTTGGAAGAATATGTTTCCACACATGATGTCCCTTTAAATAAGGTGCCTCACGAAAACAATGGCTTAGACCAGTTATTATCTGTGTAGCAAAAGATCTTACTAAATCAATAACAAAAAAAATGTTGGACAAACAAATGTTGGCTGCGTAATTAAGACCCCTGCTATAAAAGGTAGTAGTAGAAGGGCAAACTGGTTAATACAGTGAACAAGAGCTCATCAAAACCTTGGGTACAAAACAAGTGACACCTTAGTATGCGACATTCGCTATGACTTCCACGAATAACAGGTAATCAGCGAAGAAAAATGTCGACAAAGGAAGGTGGTTCCACTTCATCGAAATGCGCGGCATAGATGATAACAAGAAGACCATAGTTCTTCAAGTTCATGTGCCAACATGAGAAACCTTATCTAGTCTAGGTGATAGATACGGAGGCGGAGAGATAACCTCCATGCTTATTTGCGGATGAATAAATATCTAGTTGGCTTCCGACATGACAACTTTATCGTTTACCACTTTTTCTAATCACACTTTGGTGCCGTTTAGGGCTCGTTTCAGGGCGTCCTTAGGCTTGTGGGCGCCCATAATGGTAAACCAGCCACCGAAGACGACATTAGCCTTCGATGCCGTCATCCCTGAGTGGGCTCGTCTTAAAGAAGTCGTTGACGCGACGTCTTTAATTGTGGGAATTGAAGAAGTGTGCTGTGTTCAGCACTTTGGAGGCAAGAACTACCAAGTTACCGTCAACAGTGAGGCCACACTGGCCCAAATAGTGGACGCGTCGCACCTCATCTTCCGAGGAAAGCGCGTCGCCATCGCACTTCTGGGACCCCAAGTGACCCAAGTGACCCTCCTGTTCCTGCCGTGCCACGTACCCAGCGAAGTCCTCGCACAAGCACTGTCCCCCTACGAGAAGGTGCTGCACATCAGCAGAGGACTTATGGGGTCGAGTTCAACCATGACCACTGCAACGCGATACGTTTGCACGGAAATGAATACCTCGTTCCAGGTGCCTAACTACCTCAAAGTCGCAGGTCACCGGGTTACCTGTCACTGCAAGGGAATACAACGGATGTGCCGCCGATGTGGTGACAGTGGGCACTTCCATTTGCACTGCACAGCCCCCTTTTGTGAATGGTGCGGCGTCTATGGTCATGACAGGAAGGTATGGTCACCTCCGTGCCGCCGCTGAGGCGAGCCACATGCAACCGTCGCCTGCACCATCTGACAGTCGTACTCTGAGGTGGCATCAAAGGACTTCCCACCACTACAGCCAGGAACGCTGTCCAAGAACAAGGGCGAGGATTCGTCATTAGTAGCCCCGGTTAACGGCCAAAAAGACCAAGAAGCGGAAATGACAACGCTGCTCCAGGCGGCTACTGTGTCCTCGGCCAGCCCGGACCCAGCAGTTCCTCCAGGTTCGGTGGAGTCATCCAGTGCCCCATGTCTAATGATCATGGTCGCAGAACAGGCCTTCGCCAGACAAGGCGCCTCTTGGGGAATTCGCCGCAGAACTAGATTCGACATCTGCCGCTAATTCTATAGCTGCAGAACCAAGCGTAAGTCGACACGTCATCAAGGAGAGTCCATCCCAAGGTGACGAGGTCTCCATTATTGAGGAGTCGAGCAGCACCACGAGTGAGACTCCACTTCAGATCAATGAAGACGCCAGCCCCAGCGACGTCAGCCAGGACAGCTTAGATTCCTTTGTTCCGACCTCGCTCAAGAGCCCTGGAACCAAACGCCACAGAGTATCTAGCAGTCATTCGGAAGCCCCCTGCAGAGACAGAAGTCCCCTACGGACTTCATCGCGGCCGAAGCACTGTGCTTTCGGTAGGTCACGTGGCCATAAAGAATACTCAGCTTCTCTTGGGGCACGCGCTCTCACGTCTGCTAAAGGTACCCCTGCTTTTCAGCGCAATCATATTGCATTTTACTTCTCGCCATGGCTCTAACCTTAAAAGTTTTAACCTTTAACGTTCAATGTTTCCGCAACCCACAAGAACAGGCTGAAGTATAGAATTTCGCACTTTCAGTGTCGTGTGACTTGCTGTTCGTGCAAGAAACTAATTTTTTTTAATTTTCTGAAGTACTCGCTTTCAAACTAGCGTTCGTTGTGGATTGTTTATAATTGTTCGCCAGCACGCGTTCAACTGGCGTCAGGGTTATTATATTTAATCGAGGTCTTTTGCCTGATCATCATGTTTTTTCAATGCCTTCGGATACGTACTGGCGTTCCACTGCAGCTTCTTTCGATACTACAGATATCAAAAGACTGAAGTATAGAATTTCGCACTTTCAGTGTCGTGTGACTTGCTGTTCGTGCAAGAAACTATTTTTTTTATTTTTCTGAAGTACTCGCTTTCAAAGGAGCGTTCGGTGTGGATTGTTTATTTTTGTTCGCCAGCACGCGTTCAACTGGCGTCAGTGTCATTAAATTTAATCGAGGTCTTTTGCCTGATCATCATGTTTTTTCAATGCCTTCGGATGCGTACTGGCGTTCCACTGCAGCTTCTTTATCGCAACTTTCACGAATGGTGGCGCCACCTTGCGTCATCCATCGTAACTGTTGTTTGGGGGATGTCCACACAGCCAGCCCATACCATCGTTCAGTCGGCCTCACTTTGGCGGTTCACTGGTGCTTTATATTTTGTCGCTGGCAATTTATACTACGGTGATTCTGAAGTCAGACAGGTACTGCGAGTCGTAGTAGCAATGATTCACTCTTTATTGCTTGCTTTGTGAGCTAGAAGGATCACAAAATATGTTGGATGTCACTGTGCAGACGCTGTGCAGTCAAAGGCGAGGTGTCCTGCTTTACATGAGCGCGGCCGCTTAATCTTTCCCGGTGATGGCACGAGCGGCGTTCACAAAGCTGTACGTGAATTCCTTCGCACCGCAGCAAACGATGTTCCCAGCGTTCAAAACTTCCTTTTCTTCAATATACGCCACACACGCATTTCTCAACACCCAGTGTCGAATATATTACATGCTAGAGTCAATGACCTTCTCAGCAAAGCCTTGACATCATGGAGTCTGCAGCCGAAAATCCTACGCAGTTTGAAGTGACAGGCACACCGGCGGCGGCTGCCGGCACGCCAGCTTCACGATCCCCCAAACAGCAGCCATGTCGGGCTTGCACTAGTGCCTCCTCTAGGCGGTCAATGTTGCGATCGCTGCGTACGCCCCAGCGGCGTCTGTTAATTCTAGCACTTTTTTTTGCTCTCTCGATGCATTCCTTTTAAATTCATGACATATGGTACTCTTAGGGGACTTTTATTGCGTCTTAGACTCGCACGCAGACGTTCGATGTCAGGGTAACAGCCAGCCAAACTGGAACGCCAGAGTACTTGAGCGTCTAGTGCAGCAATTGGCATTGACGGACATGCACGAAAGTGTACATGGTAGTAATTATGCCTATATTTGGCGGTGACCAGCGCCGAACAGCATAATTGATCGCTCATACGCATCCTTTGGTCTCACAGCCTATGTTCAAAACACTGGGGTATTTTCATTACCACCGACACCAGTGTACAATAGTGACCACCGCCCGGTCACGCTTTTTCTCCGCCTGCCAGCGCGCACGCCGATGATTCACAGATTGTCACGTCTCCATTGCCACATCCTCCAAGACTCTGTCTATTAAAAAATAGCAGCATATCCACGGAGTGAATGATGGAGAGTGGGGCGAAGCATACATTCGTCCATTTGTTCTTGCTTCCGTCTGTCCATGCGTCCGTTTATGTGACCATCCGTGCGTTCATCCGCCCATCCGTGCGTGCGTATGTTCGTGAGACCACACGTTCATCCGTGCGTCCGTCCCTGTGTTCGTCCATGCATACACCCCTGCGTCCGTCCGTGCATCCATCCGTCCGTGCAGCCATCCGTGCGTCCCTCCACGCATCTATCTGTGTGTCCATTCGTCCATGTAGTCAACACTCCAAGAACCAACATCTCGCATCTTTTCATCATATATTCCGCATATATAAGCACCGCCATCCAGCAGACATTCCAAGGACTAAACAAGAGGTGGCAAACGCACACTTTCTTATGACTTCCGCTTCGTGCCTGCTTCCCACCTTTAACCGCCTCGAGTTCATGGTATATACTAGTTCACTGTATTCATGGCTCTGCGGCCGAACGCTCGCTAAAGCTTTCTAAAACCAAGGAGGTTACGCCAAGCGAATATAACGTAGCAACCCTTTTGTCAGATAGTACTCAATGTACATGCCAATGGCTGCTAATGGGAAATGAGAGGCAGGAGAATTTGGCTTTTAGTTAACGCGCACGCTGCGATTTTTTTATTGTTCAACAACGCACAGGAGAAATCTCCCACCGGCACCACCTTGCAGGTCAAAACATAACAATGGTTACGCACTACGACTACAACGAGGGGCGAACGGTTGCCGCTTATAAGGAGCTTCGCCCCTAAAACATACGCGTTGCCCACCGTGATCCCAGCCCTTCCCCCGTTATGCGGGCATGGCAAGAGGAGCTCGTTGAACGACACCAACGATCTATGCGCTCTTCTTTGGTCTCCGCAGCAGCTTAGCACCGTAGACGTGCAGCGTGTGCGCACCCTGAGGTGCTAAGATACGCATGCAAAGCTCTGCTTCGTCCACCAGGCTCTCCTGCCCACTCACTAAACTCTACCGCGCCAGCTGCTGTGGGTACACGTGACTTTCAGGTGTTCACTCAACACTTTCAGACAATGGCTCAATCTGTTGCTGGAGTAAGTTACGCAGAATCTCTTTCTTCGCATCCCCTGTTCAGACTTACCACATGATTTGAGCATCTCATACGACGTTCTGCTATCACCACCATCCGACGACGAAATAAAGGGTGCATTGGACCCAATGGAGAAAGGTTCGGCCCCCGGGCTTGACGGACTCCCTGCAGAATTTTATGTACAGTTCTGTCATTTCATTGGTCCATTTATGTCACGGGTCATTCGCAAGTGTTTCCATGGTTTTACGCTTCTAACCTTATTCCACAGAGGCCGTATAACACTAGTCCCCAAGAAAGACCAAATCTTCACGTGCCCAGAAGATTGGCGTCCTATTACCCTGCTTAATGTAGATTACAAGGTCTTGGCCGAATTTCTCGAGCGCCGAATCAGACCGTCTCTTGCAACATTATTCGCTCCCCACCAAGTATGTTCCATTCCGGGCGAGAAATACACACCCATACATGGTTGACGCGGGACATCATTCAATACACCATTAGCCGATGCGCGCAAGGACTGTTGGTTTCATTAGATCAAGAGAAAGCTTTTGATTTCATAGAACATGGCTACATACTAAATGTTTTACATGCATACGGATTCCCGGATAAGTTCATTGACCTTATCAACGCGATGTACACTAATTTAGAAAGTACCCTTTACTTAGATTCCCGTGAGAGTCACGCATTTAGAGTCACGCGTGGGGTCCGTCAAGGGTGTCCCCTCTCCCCAGTGTTATTCATCCTTGCATTAGAGCCCTTCTTAAGGGCCGTTGAACATCACCCGCAGATTCGTGGCTTACCTCTACCCGGTAACACTCAAGTAAAGGTCGCTGCATATGCAGATGATATCACTCTATATAACCATAAGGAACAGTCCTTGCAGCATGCTCTTGATACATTCCATGATTTCGGTATTATCTCCGGTGCGAGGTTAAACTTTTTTAAAAGCCGATATTTTTTCATTGGCAACCCGAACGGTCGTATCAACATCACGTCGCCTTTACAGTGGTCTCCTGAGATTTCAATACTCGGAGTTACTTTCACTGTATTTGGTATACAGGATAGCATCTGGTCATCCGTTGTACAAACTCTTCTAAATGATATAAAAGCAGCCAGGCACTTCGAATTCCCCCTCTTGGAACGTCGATACTTAACTTAACGGTGTACCTAGGAAAATTTTGGTACCTTTGCCATTCTGTTAAACCACCGCTCCACGTCTGCAGGAAAGTGCAAAGCTGCATCAGTTCATTTTTTTGGTCTGGTGGCACAGAATTGGTATCGCGTCCAGCGTTAGCTCAACCGCGAGATCAAGGCGGTTTTGCATTCCCTGACGTTTCCGTCGTGGCTTCTACATTGTGCCTCCACACTCTATTGCGAATACTAGGCAATGATGACATGCCCGCTCAGACACTGGCTCGCTACCATCTGGGGCCATCACTTGTCTTCTTGCCGGATAGCCAAATAAACAAAGGTCCCCAAGCAACTGAATTACCATATTTGTATCGAGCCCTTCTGGCATTTCACCGACGGTTGGAAGCTACGTGCCCAGAGATAGAGGTGGCCGATTCTAAAGTGGTGGACACAATGGCCGCCCTTCTACGGCCCTTGGTGCCTCAGCATCCTCAATCTGTATTGAACCGCGCTTGGAAATCAATAAATGCCGCAGTGTTACCAGGGCATCTCAGAGACTTTGCCTGGAGGTTGGGCTGGGGCTTGCTCCCCACGCGAGATCGGTTGCAGCGATGGCAGGTGGTTCGCACTTCCACTTGCCCCAACTGCGTCATGGTAGAGACCAATCGACATGCGACGTTTGAATGTGTGCTTTCCCGCCTTTTTTTGGCGTGCGGTTAATGCTGGTTTTCGGGGACAGAGTGTGCGAACTTTCGTGTCCAACGGCCGATTTCCGCGTAGCCGCTTCTCCGCTCTCTTAATAGTTGCGGGGCTGTTCAGCCTTTGGAGAAACCGATGTGAGGCCGTAGCTGCCAATTGCCGCCGGCGTGCCTTGTGGCCGATACTGGGGAAAATGAGACGAGCGATCCTCGCGTTCCTCTCCGAAGAGCTTTTCTTCCTCGGGGAGCAAGAGTTTCTGCGCCATTGGTCATGCCCTTTCGTCAAGGGGGAACACGAAAGAATACAACTCATTTTTCGACCGACTTGGTGCTAAGCAGCGCCTGTTGAGTTGTTATATATGATTTCATTTGTTACAAATTGTGTTTCATTTGGATCTATTGTATCGTTATACCCTTGTATCGTGATATCACAATGAATTTTTGTGTACATGTATGCTAACATAATCATGTATATTAGAGCAAATGTCTTCCCTGTAACGTAGTGATGTTAGTCGTGAAATATAGATGTGCCGAAGTGTATGTGCCCTGTTACTGGAATGGTATGAAGCCTTTGTGTTCTGTACATGCTGTAAATAAACTTTTTTCTAAACAACGAGCTTCGCCCCTAAAAAATTGGCAGATCCCATGTTCACTGGGAATCGATGATATGCGAAGCACGAATGAGAAAGGTTCATATGTCACTTTAAAATCAGCCCAACTTTACGATGTGGAAGTAAATGATGCCGTACATGACTTCCCTATTATGATTATCATATTAGGAAGTGTCGTTTACCTTCTTCATCTATTCACGTAACGTGACACAAAATTTAGTATAGCCCCGCCGCGGTGGTCTAGTGGCTAAGGTACTCGGCTGCTGACCCGCAGGTCGCGGGTTCAAATCCCGGCTGCGGCGGCTGCATTTCCGATGGAGGCGGAAATGTTGTAGGCCTGTGTACTCAGATTTGGGTGCACGTTAAAGATCCCCAGGTGGTCGAAATTTCCGGAGCCCTCCACTACGGCGTCTCTCATAATCATATGGTGGTTTTGGGACGTTAAACCCCAAAAATCAATCAATCAAAATTTAGTATATGTGGAGTTAGCGAAATGCCTGCGAGCGCTCTATTAGCGTATATATTGTCATGTTCTTACATCACACGCGTGTCAGGATTATCATGTTTGCACCAGTGATATATTTCGTCATCAATTGACGTCACGTATTACCAAACTTATTGTATGTGAAGCAAGCAAAACGGCCGCGAGTGCATCATGAAGGGCCCATTATACTTCAATGTAGCGTTGACGCTCGCACATGCTGGGCACAGCGACGCTACATTAGCGAAACGCGAGCACTCCACAATCTGACGCCAGGCGCGACCGGCGCGACCAGCGTCCTTTGGCGCGGCGTGACGGCAACCGGCACGAAATGTGACTTGCTCCATTTCGTGCCGATGAGTTAGCCAGACAACACTGCGTCTTCCACTTTTCGTGACGGAGGGACGCCGGATGCGCTGTAACGCGCATGCTTCAAAGCAACGCAGCGCTGCGCGCGCCTGCGAGTATATGGCAGGACCGACGCCTGGCTAGCAAAGCCGGCGTGACGCAACAAAATGAACGTCGGCTAGCACGCGCACCGCACCACGTCGGAAGGTATTGGCGCCTTGACTGTGGCACGTAGTCATGTTCTCATATGACACGCATCTCATGATTATAATGTTTGCACCAGTCACATACTTTTGTCATCCATTCACGTACCGTAATACCAAATTTGGCATACGTGAAACTAGCGAAACGGCCGCGAGCGCATCATGAGTGTAGCATGTAGTCATGTTGTTACATGACACGCATGTTGTGATTATCATGTTGGGATGTGCCATTTACTTATGTCGCCCGTTTGTATCTCGAAATACCGAGTTTACTACATGTAAAGTGGCGAAACGGCCGTGAACACATCAAGAGCATAGCATGTAGTCATGTTGTTACATGACACGCATCTCATGATTATCATGTTTGCACCAGTCACATACTTTCGTCATCTACTCATGTCTCGTAATACGAAATACCGTCGAAATATTTTAGACACGATATTGATGTAGGTAAATTGAGCCCATGTTTGGTAACAGCAATAATTGCGGTCCTGTTCCAGTTAAAACAATTGGAAAGACTAGCAAAAATGACATGGCTCTACACCATTTGAAATAACTACGCAAGGTCTGATTTATCTAGACATCATATTTACGCACCATACTCAAGTTTTGCTATACTACAGTTACGTCACGTGTAACTAGAGTGTCCCATAGCGAGAAGGTAATGGATGGCAAAAGTTAACAGAAGGAGCGGGACCAAATATGTGGGCGCTTTTTTTGCTTTCTTCGAATCTCTTTCTTCGAATCTTCCTTTATTCGAATATGTTCGATATCAGCTCTGGAATAAACATCTCCCCTTTCCACATGAACAGTACTGTTCCTGTCTCCATACCTTTTTTTTCAGATGGTAAGATAGGAAACCAGCATCGCTGCGCAAAACCACCGATCTTTGGAAGCTGTAAGGCATTACTTCAGACTTGGCGCTATGACAGAAGGACTGGGTACTGCAAAAGGCTCAACTACACAATCTGTGACTTTGGTATTGCGGAAATCGCAACAGAAGAAGGGTGTATTCTTGATTGCGAAGGTAAGTGTATCTCAACTTGTCCCATATTGGGGGAATTCCATAGCTTCAAAGCAGACCTGTTTACAGATGTGCTGGTAATACTTTCGATCTTCATAGTTGATGCCGAATTTAGATACTAGTAGTACAATCCATATAAATATCTAGATGTAGCTTTTTAGCACTTTGTAACCTGCCACTATACAAAAGTAGGCATACTGTGCGATTGCGTGAATTACCCGTGTCACGCGCAGTGAGACGCATTGATGGTCATTTTTCTTGAGTAGCGATTGAATAGCATTGTGGTTGACGGCTTCTACTGGCTTGTGCCATAGATAATGATTTTTTTCTATGTCGCCAATAAACTAACTTTACCGTTCACTATATGGAAGCTGCATACTCTGATTAGAGATTAAAAATTTTACATACTTTTTTTGCTTTGGCAAGGTAGCTGTTTCATATGATGTGCTGATATTTCAAAAAAGCTAGCAGACAAACCGAAAACTGTGGTCAAATATAAGCTCAGGTGTGGTGTCAAACTATTCGCGTTTCTAACGTTCCAGTGTTTTGCATACATTAAAGTTGTGTTTTGAAATCATGGACTCAATTGTTTTGTACAAATGTATTGTCATGCGACATTTGAGCGATTACGTGCTGCGTTACGTCCAACAATGATACTTATAAAATCGTCAAATCGCATTTATGTAGCCGTAAAATACGCTCTCTTCTTCAAATTGCAACAAAATCTTGCCATATTGAGCCCACTTACTTTTTTTTTTGGAACTGCCATGTACTAATATAGCGTTCGCATACCGACACTAAAAGATTCACAAGCTGTAGTAAGCACGTCAACATACAAAGTTACATTAACCTGAAAGTATTTAGAGCGCTTTTTTTTCTTTAGCTGTTTTGCATTGGACTCAAATATGCTTCTATATTATTTGCCTAAGAAATCAACACATGTGTCAGATATTATTAGGCCACGCAAAGCACAATGCGCTTATCACAGCGATAGCAGACGGCGCTCGGTGCGTGTCTCGCACCTTCGCACGAAGAAAACAAAGCAGAATTTGAGTATTATGATATGATTCCGTGGGGAAAATTTCCGCACTGATAAAAAAGATTGATGCCGAGCTCCCGCGAGCTCGAGCAACTTTGAGAAATTAAGAAAAGGGCCTGGCAGTATCTTTCTGGTATCTAATGTGTTCTGCCGGATTTCTTACGCTGCCTCGGAACCCCATATATCCGACGGCCACAACGACCCATCACATTTGATAATTGATTTGTGGGGTTTAACGTCCCAAAACCACCATATGATTATGAGAGACGCCGTACTGGAGGGCTCCGGAAATTTCGACCACCTGGGGTTCTTTAACGTGCACCCAAATCTGATTACACGGGCCTACAACATTTCCGCCTCAATCGGAAATGCAGCCGCCACAGCCGGAATTCGATCCCGCGACCTGCGGATCAGCAGCCGAGTACCTTAGCCACTAGACCACATCACATTTGATAGTGAATGAACTGCGCCCCTGTGAATTATGAGATTGAGCTCGCAGACATGGAAAGGGGCATTATACACGTAGAAAAATTAAAACCGTGTCTAAGCATAATTGCGCATATGGAGCGGCATAATGCTTCGAAATAGGGTACATGTGGGTCGTCGAGTCTGAATAATTTGTAGTCTTTGTACATAATTTGGTGTGCGTGGAAGCGGAAACACAATATTTGTCGACTTTTGTAAATAGTTGCAAACAAATAGGACTGTTGAGGTGAGTTTAGGTAGGTAGCAACTGTATTGTGTTACAGTGTTAGAATATGTATTTCGATGTGTTTCGCGTATTACGTTTAATTCAGTCGGGACGACTTCCGTCAAAGCCCGGACACGTCACGAGCGATAGCAGACGACGCTCGATGTGCGTCTCATGCTTTTGTGAGATGAAACGAAGTAGATCAGCACCGAGCTTGTGCGTGTTCGAGCAGCTTCAAGAAAGAAAGAAAGAAAGAAAGAAAGAAAGAAAGAAAGAAAGAAAGAAAGAAAGAAAGAAAGAAAGAACGAAAGAAAGAAAGAAAGAAGGAAAGAAATAAAGAAAGAAAGAAAAGAAAGAAAGAAAGAAAGGAAGAGAGAGAGAGAAAGAGAGAGAGAAAGAGAAAAAGAAAGAAAGAAAAAAAGAAAAAAAGAAAGGGGACTGGTAATTCCTTCCTACTTTCTAATGTATTCGGTCGTCTTTCTGCTTCTGAACGCTCGGACATCTGATGGCTACAATGGCACGTGACAGTTGCCAAAAGATTTCGTCCTTCATCGCTAGTTGGTCATCAGCAGCGCAACAAATGGTCGACAGTGGATCAAATAGTCGTGGTCACGTTATATTGACACCGATACTTTCTGCACGTTGAAGAACATGATATAGCACGAAACACGTCACCACAGTAGCCGTGTTTGTGGCTTGTATCAATTAGCATACTCTCAGAAGAAGGTGCGTTTTTAAAATGATCTAGCATACAAGAGCCTCTTCAGGTGCACGAAGGTGCCCTGATACCGAAAGCAATCCTAGTAATGGTGTTAAAGATCTGTATGCCAAGTGTTCCTAACATTTTTGCCAAGAGTTCAGGAAAAAGTATGTGCCGTACAATTTAGACGATTCTCCGAACTCGTCATTGGCTAGCCTAAAATGTGTGGTATTATTGCTTTAAAAGTCATTGTTCAAACAAAGTCAGCTGTTCAAACAATATCTTCTCTCGCTACTTTTTCAGGAAATAAAGATCCAAAAATCGTTTGCAGCCTCACGCCACGTTCTACATTCTGCAACTTATTTAATAAACTACAGTGGTTCTTCAATGCGGAGCTGAACAAGTGCTTTTCGTTCCCGGTCGGCCTATGTGCAAAAAACTCAAACGGATTTACAACAAAAAAAGAATGCTTGAACAGATGCAGGTGTGAGTTGCTATTTTATTGCATTTCTTCTTTACACGGTCATCCTTTATTCTCGAAAACAAATTATCTAACTGACGAAAATCATAAACACAGTGGCCTGCAGCTCATTTAAAATTGGCATGCAACTTCTCAAGCAACTGACACCACCATAAGCTTAGCAAAGAGTGGTCTGCTTTATAATCACACTGGCTAGTACATTATGAGCAGGATTGAGTTAACAAAGCGTTCGCTTCTAAGCGCGGGAAAGATGTGCATGCTAAAATTAAAATAATGTACCAGCGCACTCATTACAAAGCGTGCTAATCAAAATTCATGAATATTCTAGCTATAGTGCACTGCGTGTAAAGTGAAAGAATATGAGACTATAAAAGGCTACATATATTATTTACAGGAAGAACTAGCTGACGCTGTATTAAAATAAACGAAGCTATACTATCGTTTTACATCGCGCAGAAAAACTTTATTTCTTTTAAACTTGGCCCTGATACATGAAAGATCTGAAACGTCATTTTAGAAATCAATCGCAAGGCTTGTGAATCTTTTTATACCCTCAAGTGCTCGTAGTCTTGTCTGCAAACACAATATGAAGCTTTGCCTTGACCGATACTTATAGACAAAAATATATTTTTAGCGATGAATGTGCCCTATTTCAAAATTAAAAAAAACGATTATAAAATTGCTACTACTTGTATCTGAATGAAACAATATCGTATTGTCGGTATGTTCTGCATAAAAAACATCAACCGCATGAAGAGTTTGCCAAAAGATGTGATTAGTTTTTGGTGCAAATAAAAAGGTAGAACGCTTGCGCAGCGAAGCGCTGGAGACAAACAAAACCAATTATGCGCTCATCTACTACTGTTTTCAACGTCTGCTTCGTACACTTGTAGTCACGAGACATAGAGAAACCACTTGTAATATCTATTATGGGGTGTTCGTGCCATTACCATTCCGTGATTAGACGCTCTAACCGGTAAGATTTCCGTTGCACTCGAAAAAAAAAAAGCGTGTACTATAATAAATGCTAGTTGGTCTCTTCAGGACGTAGTTCTATTTGTTTCCTCCTGCAATTGCTTTGAAACTCTTGCATATGTACTTTTTGCTGTACACTGCATGCAAAATTCATCCAAGCTTGGGGTTTTTACAGCTCATGACCTCTGAAAACTCTCTCGCGTTTAAAACTACTACCGCGTGTGGGAGTAAACGGTGGTACATGAGATACTTTTCCACCACCTCTGAATAGAAGAATGTCAAAATCTGGTTTTAACTCCGGGGGGAGCTTTCTATCACGTGATGTTTAACCTGCATTTCAGAGTTTATTACCACGTGGCTGCAAGCGACAGCTGCTTCGGCGAATTTTGCCCAATACCCCCCCCCCCCCCCCCCGTGACGCTCTAATTGGATCCTGAAGGTACGTGAGGACCTCACGTACCTTCACGTACCTTTTTTTTCGAAGTTTGGCATGGCATCGTCGCGCCTCATGACTGACCTCGAGTCAACGCACTTTCACTGGAACTGGGAGAAGCATAAGCACAACGAGCGAGAAAAGCATTCTCTGAACGAAAATAAAAGAGGCTCATTTCAAGGAAGAGAAAAAAAAGCCTGCTGGAAAGTTTCTGCATATTTTCGCAAATCGTTGGCTTTTGCTGTGCGGCGGCCCTGGAGACAAATGGTGTAAGAAGCTCGGAATCTATGTGTCTGGTTTAGCTGATAAATCTCACGTGATTCTACATTGGTTGAGCTGATGGATCTCACTTGATTATACATCATCGAGCGACCTTATACACTTTCGAGCGTGAACCTCCGAACCAGTGCGTTGGGGATACCTCGTTTCCGTGCCGAATCGTGAAGTGCTGCCAGCGGTAACAAAATCAAGCTGGCGTCATCGTCCGTGAGTTGATTGATTGATATGTGGGGTTTAACGTCCCAAAACCACCATTTGATTATGAGAGACGCCGTAGTGGAGGGCTCCGGAAATTTCGACCACCTGGGGTTCTTTAACGTGCGCCCAAATCTAAGCACACGGGCCTACAACATTTCTGCCTCCATCGGAAATGCAGCCGCCGCAGCCGGGATACGAACCCGCGACCTGCTGGTCAGCAGCCGAGTACCTTCGCCACTAGACCACCGCGGCGGGGCCATCGTCCATGAGTGCTTCTTGCAGAAGCGATAGGCAAATCACTTCACTATGTCGTCGGCACCAAACCGGCCAGTGGTCACTGTGAGTGCATCGATTGTTGCCATGCGCCGCCGATTATTGCCAAACATGTAGCGCGAAGGCGAGCACCGATACGAGGCAGACGGAACCAACAAGCGGCTGCCGGTGAGCACCAAGAAAACCCAGACGGTATAGTACGTCTCTTTCGTTGGAAGTACATACATCCCCCCGTCCCCGTAAGACTCCGCAGATAGCGGACACGTATTCATTTGTGTCTGAAATGACAATGACATTCGCAGAGGAGATGTATTCTGTGATCGCCAGCTGTCTTTTATCGCATAGCCGTGCCCTTCAACAAGGCCTAGTACGCCGTCGATAAGAAGCTTGTATACAGGCGTGCACCACTCTTCTACGCCCGTTGTCATGAATACGTGCGGCTACTGTGTTTGTGCGCCGTCGCTCAATGAAAATCATTGAGCTGGCGTGGTTTGTGTGTACGTAAGTATATTCCATGGATTGTGCATCAGCATTGCTAATACGGGTGGAGCCAACGGGCCTGTTTGCCAAGTATATAATGAATAACTAAAAAGGTGAGATCGGATGGATTTAAAATAAAAGGTTTGGCTGACTTCTAGCGACCTGCTGCCCACCTTAAGTTTACGCTTGCACTTTTAGCCGTTATTTTTAATCATTGCAAAAAACAGCTCTCCTACCGGCGCTACATGGTACATCAAAAAGTCGTGTCTATATATCGTATTGTTGAAGTAAAGTCGAGTAACGTGTGCAGTCTGTTGAAGCGGTGTTTTTTCTCCATTTATTGTGTGTGCATGTTCATCTGTATGGCAATGTACGTGTCATCAGTTCTGCCGTCATTTGATAATTGATAAACTTGTCGACTTTTTGGGCGAATGCAGTCCAGTCATCTTCTATTTTTTAACCACCTGAAATAACTCCAAGAATTTACCTTGAAACCATTGTAAAGGCAGTAAAAATTTACTCTCTCTATACACGCTCGAAACCTCAGTGAGGTAAATAATTACTACCCTTCATACGTTCAAAAACTCGGTTAATACGAGAGTAAAGTTTTACTTCAAACTGGTTGGGGTAAAAAAAAAACAGAAAATGTAGTGTGCTAGAGGACAAGTGGTCTACCCAGCTTATGGGGCTATTTCAGGTTGATTCTGTTTAGTGTGCCGTTGTAAGCCTTTTCATGTGATGAAACAATAGGCGTTGACATTCGAACAAATAAAATAAAAAAATAAAAAGGCAGAAGATTCTTACACTGTTACTTCTAGTGTATGGCTGTTTTTACTGCTACTAATAGTACACATGTCGTACAACTTCATTTGCCAAACTTGCTTTCAGGAGCTTGCTCGGCAAGCTTCTTGTGCTCGCACCTTGTCCGGCTGCGGCGGGTAGAATTCTCCGGTGATTCCTGAAATGTTCTCATTACGTGCGCTTCCTTTCTCTTCGCCGGGAACTCACGAAGTAAAACAACTTCGTTACCAATCACTGCACGAGCACCTCAGAAGGCAAGGCTGAAATATGGCGGGCTCGCAACGTAGCAGCAGCTCGGGCTCTATGGACCCTGCGGTGACCGGGAAGCTGAAGCGGAAAGAGCTCACCTTTAAACAAACCCGGACCCTTGGCGCAGCGAAGCTGTATGGAACTGCTACGATGTATAAACGTCCTAGATACCAATTGAACCGCGTGTGGCCACGGTCACCCTCTACCGGAAGAAGGGCATTTCCTGCAGACGCAAGCAGTTCCCCCTCGTGCAAGCCAGTACACAAACCTCAAAGGAAGACGGACTGGCGTAGCACACTAGTACAACATATTCGGTTGTATAGGAGCCCAGCTAAATGCCCCGGCAGACGCTCGCGTACTTGGCACTCAGTCGCTGTACCAACGTCGACAACTTGTAACTGAGCAACACCAATGGGTACCACCGCTGTTTCCACAAGATTTCCAATGAACACAAGGACATGCTCGGCGACTCTCAGCGTCTCGAGCCGCCCAGGTGGCTCACGTTAACGCAACTGTACTTTCGTTCCCTGTGAGAAGTGCCCATCAATGGGATCGTTCCAGTCACCGGCACTCAAAAAGCGGCCAGTGTTCTGCAGGAAGTGTACTTTGCAAAATATATGCTCTTACGTATGCGTAATATATACAGTTCATGCATAATAAAGCAATCAACTTTAAAGGAAACTGAGTCCCCAAGCTCATCAAGGAACGCCCTTCTTGTAGTTTGCAAAACCTCTTTTCTCGTGTATATATATTGTGTTAAATTCGTCAGAATCTATGTAGGGCATTCAAACATTATTTGTATACATAACACATAACAAGGTTGCCACGTCTATATATGATGGTAGGAGATCTGTAAGAAGGGTTCATGGGTTAGGCAACCATTTTCGAGGAAGCTCCTATAACATCATTCACTTTGTATAATCCGGTGTTTTTTTCAGTTGGTATTGCGCATGCAAGAATGAAGCAAATTTCAATCGAGAGTAACTTTTCATACTCTTGTTCATAGCTTCGTAAATGAGTGCTGCGAATGTCACGAACGAAATCCATCAGAATGAAATCTGAATTATCGACATTTCATTATTTCCATAATGCTATAAGCACCACTGAACAACCAAGGAGCCCTCCCCCTCCCACTATATCTATTAGCACATATTCTCATCTGTTTTAGCATGAAAGTATACGGCCAGTAGCAGATGATGTATATCTGTAGCTGCAGGACTCATGCTGGAGGTTGTACTGGAACGTGGCAGCATTGTCTGACGTGGTGCGCTGCGGAACGAGGTGTCGAGGATTCGAATGTCCTGTCCCGCTAACAATTTTTTTTGAATTTCTTGTTTTTGTTGGTATAAAGGCACAATACCTATCCATGCCCAGATTATGGCACCGGTGGGGATGGGAGAAGTCCACCGAAGATGTTCATATAACTGCTATGAAAAGTATACAACACTGGCTTAGCCGTGCTCATATATAGGAAGAATAATAGGGTCAATTCAATTCAATTAGGTTAATAAACAAGTACCTTACAATGACATTATTACAAATATCACTGCCTGATAAAGCTGAAAACTAATGTGATTTCTAACAAATACATTTGAAGTCCTAATATTTTGTATGTGTTTCTTGAAGCTTTGACTAATAGCCAGAATAAAGTGCCTTACTGGAAATAATTACTTTAAGACAGCAATTTTTACGATAGTGCGGTGGTAATACGTTGTGTATTGTTTTTACTTTTTGTATTTGACCCTGCTTCATAGGATTACGTTTGTTTCACATGTATCGGTAAGTGCGAATACTATTTAAACCATAATAAGTTATTCACGAAAAACAGTTTGGCTCAAGAGAACATCAATGGTTTTCTGTTATTCATAAAATTAATTTGTCTTTGCTTCTCTTGGTTTCAGATAAAATTTCATGAGATTGGCCGCCTACAACGGCAAGAAAAAGATTAAGTAGCTGGACGTCAAGTACTACTCATGGTCCCTTACCCTGAATCAGACTGTTGGCATGACATCTGTCTTGATCTGATGGCCTTAGATGAGGATAGAAAGCTACCACTTAAAAATAGTGACCCGAATACATGTATCTGTGCATGTTACCCTATCGTTCATCTGTTCCCACTCACATATTTCTTGAATGGTAGTGTTCCTATATTTTTCCTGATATAGCACCTCAAATTCTGCCGATGACACGTTTCCACTAACATAATGACTTTACAGCAAACCAGGTCACATGGTAGTGATAATTTAATAAAGGATTTTTTCCTATTGGTTCTGAATACGGAGAAAACACTGTGTGGTAGGTGTCACAGCTGGCATACCTGTAAAAGAAGATTGAAGCTTCAAATACAAAAAAAAACGACACATACCATTGTGAGAATGAGTTTCTTGAGAAGCAGTTAAGGAGTAGCTCTCTATGCTGCGCTTCTTAGCTTTGACTGCCGCTTTATGAGGTGGATCGACGTGTTTTCGGAAATGAAGTAGTTTTATGCATATTGTGTGCTTATCAGGCTCGGGACTACGTTACTAAGGGTACCTTAGTCACGCTGAAAATTATTATAATGCTAGTTAATTGTGGCCTGACTTATAACACTCCACGGGCAGATTTTATTGTCCCGGGCCCGACCTGGCCCAAAAATACCATCATCGAATGCACCCAGACTCGGCCCACAAGCCCAAAAACTGGGGGTCAGCCCGGCCCGGCACCTTTCAGCCAATCATGCCTTGAGCGTAAACGAGGCACTGTCCAACCTTCGGTTACTGCGAAGGTACCTGCAGCAAATAATACAATTTCTAGACTGTTCGAAGAACTTCTTTCAGTGTCATGAATTTCGCTGGTACTGTGTATACGTTTGGTAAGTTGACACCCGTAACATTTTTGCTGAACAATTGCAGGGCATTAAAAATAATTATTAAAGTCACAACTGGTAGTGTAATGTACTCAGTGCTGACCACGAACTTCTATTTGTGCATTTCAAAGAATGGCCACGAAATAGAATACGCACATAAAGTTAAAAATTGGCAAATATTACTAGTTTGGGTCTACAAACACTGCATGTGAGCTGAGGCTATTAAGGAAAATGTGTGGCCTGGAACCAGACAGGGCAAGAGCCTGACTAATGAGAGTGAAGGAACCAGACAGGGCAAGAGCTTGACTAACAACTAAATATTAATAAAGAAAACCCAGCCCGTACGTCCACGAATTATCGGCGCATGCGTAAATAGGCTATCTGAGCCTAGCAACGTTGCAAATTTAACAGTAAAAAGCCAATAATTAAACATGTAAAGGTGTTGCGGAAAGCGCATTTCCACAAAACGCCAAAATAATAACGCCATGTGCACGCCTTGACTGAAAACTGAGAGATCACATCACATCTGTCACTTTGCCCTTTTTTATTATTTCGAAAGGCTTCACGACTTCATGTTTTATCTTATTTCTCAATTCGTTTTTTATGACACCCTGATTTGAAATCAAGGGCGAAGCTACAGCCTTTGCAGCGCAGACGCACGCAAGTTTCGAAATTTCTGTGTCGTGCGGCCGTATCTACAAATGTAAGAAGGACCTACCAGCTTCAATGACAGTTTTCGTGAACAAGCCATTCTACTCCCTACGGGTACTAATGGAAACTCACTTCTGCACTGCAATGGCTCTGCGTCCTTGAATTCAAATCAACAGGCGTCATTGGCAAATAAATAAAAAATAAGCTTGAACGTAAATATCTTAAACATTCAAAATAAAACAAAGCGTGACAAAGTGTCATGTGTAATCATCTATCAGTGTTTCTTCCACATAAAAAAATCGCGCTGCTACATAGTGATTGCATGGTGGCGTCGACATTCTAGTGTATGAAAATGTGCCGTTTCTAACACCTTAACACCTGTGCATTGTTAGGCGTGCAACTATGAAATGACTAAGATAGCCTATTTATGCACGCAATGCTGGCTTGTGTGTGGGTGGGCTTTCTGCAATGAACATTGTGTTTCAAGTTCAGCGCTTGTTCCCTGTGGTTGTTCTCCTAGTTTTGCTTTCTTTGTGTCTTTAGTTGGTTCGCTCTTCTGAATGTTATGAAGCAACTCGCACAGCAAGCTTCGTTAGTGATGTCCTGTTCCAAACATCATTGGTACATATCGGCATCTAGATATAGTTAGTCGATTAGTCGGAGGTAGACAACGGACGAATTAAGGCGCGGATCACTCGGTTTGATTGTGTGGCTAGTGCATAATAAAGCGGAGAAAAGGAAACACAAGACATTACTCTCCCACACTTTAGTGTTTTGTCCGCATGCATTCATGTTCTGTGCAGTACTTCACACGAAGTTTATGGTGAAGCCGATCTCGCCCAACTGTTGACCTTGCTTAACCTACAAACTTAATCGTTTGTTTGATAGAGCATATCCAATCTGTTTTTCTCCCTTTTTCTTTCTTCATTAAAGGATGCGTTCTTATTCCTTTACGTACTTTTCCTGAATACGTATGCCGCATACAGCTATCTCTTGCTCGTTTGGAATACTAAAGAATACGCACAGAAGCGCTTCTATACGTATACATTACCTGGCGCCGATCTTCTCCTTTGAATTGTAACAGTTCCTTCCCTCGCTTTCACAGTCGTATTGATTGTTGTTAACATACCGACTTTCCACACCTTTTATTCGTACATATTGTTTGAAAGGGAATATATATAATCGATCGTCAACCATGGAGTATGTTGGTATGTAGTCATCGCCAAACAATGACATTGACGCTGTTACTGACCTGTATTCCCTTAAACACAATGAGCTTAAAAGTAGCTTAAAGCTAACGCTTATTTTGAGTGCGAGACTACCTTTATAAGTTATCAGGAGCACTGAAAAAGTTTTTCTGATCAAGTTGTTTAATTGTAACTGGCAGGCGAATCAATAGCGAGGCGTTGGCTAGAGGGCAGAATTAAAAAAGAACCGACGATTTTTTGGTGACAGAATTAACTACCAAGGAAACGCAGGTCTACTCAAAAAATTATTCGTACATAAATGGCGCACAGAAAAAAACACAGTTGCAAGCCAAGCCAGTTACAGGGTTGAATTTCAAGAGCGCAGGGTGTACGTGAAAAGGCCACCACGTGGAAGCTATTTAACTGCTTTTCAGCTCTGCTGTTTAGGCACTTACGTTTCTTTTTGAGCCCGAAGACCATTCGGTGTGTGGGCCATATCCTGCGATAAATTTTATACATCTTTTCTTTGATTCGTTTTCTCCTCAGTACAGCGCGCGCAGATCTCGCCTATAAATTGGGAAACACATGGTGCGATTCGGCAACCGATGCGGTGCAAGATGCCGCACGCGGCGCACGACGATTCGGGACACATGGGGCGAACCGCCATCAGCGCTCAGGCTCCGCCCACATACGGCACCTCAGCTTGCACGCTCGGACGACATCGTATCCTCTTTATTGGGCGCAAAATAAAGAAGCTTACGCAGCCATGCCTTGCTTTCTAATAACATCGCCAATAAAGTTACGCCTTCGCAAGCGACGAATATCGACATAACCCACATTTAGTATGGACTCCGAGCGTAGGCCTAGCTAGGCCGACGTTCTCGGTAGAGCCGCTATCTTTCCAACGTGAACTCATTGTCGAGCGCTTCTTTTTACCATCACGATAAAACCTCGTACACCTATAGATATGACGCCTTCACACGTGCAACTGGTTTAATCGACAGACTCGATTTAAAGAGCAAAGATGAGAACGAAGCGGACCGGTTCACCGAGACGGTCGGTGCCACTGTTTACCTGCGAAATCTGCTGTCGTCGTGGCTCGACATCTCGTCTTGATTTGAAAACGGCCATTGTTTTGCAGAAACAGCACACTTCAAACATCACTTTATTGAATCATGAGTTGTTTTACGTCAGAAAGAGTTTATCTAATGTTTTTCATACCACAGCTTACGGCAATATCCCAAAATACAAAGGTGATTGGTGAAATCGGAGCGGCGAGGCAGAAACTTGCGATAAGGCCCACCTGCGGCACCCCTTGTCACGCTACCGCGCTGCTATCGGCTCCGGCCGCCAAACCAGCATGCCTGCCGCACGGCTGCATTCAGCAAGTTCGGTGCACGCGCGGCGTGCGAATCGTCAACGCACACGGTTGGACGTCTGTCCGATGCGGCTGTTGGCACGAACAGTCGTATGGCAAATCGCATCCGAATTCGCACCATGTGTCTCCCACTTAAGACGGCAAAGACCAATCCCAAGACGTAATGGCGTTGCAAGATCTGGCTGCAACGACGCATGCGCCAGAATCGGAGAATCGCCGTTAAAAAATGTTACCCGCGGGCTGCCCACCTTCATTTTCATTCGCTGCTAGTCGCGCCTGGTCGCGCTGCGTATTCTGTAGATGGCTGTTCATTGGCGCCATGTAAAATGGCTTGCTTCAAGCATGAGGCGTGCAATAGTCGTAATACGTGCGAGTCGCGTTTCGACCCTTTTTATGCATGTGTGCTTGTGGACTTTACCTGTACTTATCGAGCTGCGCACCACCAACAACGTCACCTGATGTTGAGGACCACTCTGAGCTTCCTCTTCGGCATTAAATTGGTGAGACTCCTATCATGACAGGTCGGTGAGGTGTTGAGGCGTTATTCACCGAACATGACTCGCTATAGAGTCACAGTTTAACCGAAGATTATGGTTGCGTGCAGCTTTGGCGAGCGGGTTCTTTGAACAGTGCCAACACGGGTCTACCTTTATGAAGCACTAAGCCGGCTCTCGCGGTTAGCTTAAGTAGCTTAGTTAGGCCTGTGTCAACGGGAGTTGGACTCGACCCGGAATGCCCGTGGCCCACCTGCCGCCATAATACTGTCCCAGTATTGTTTCTGCCCCGCCGCGGTGGTCTAGTGGCTAAGGTACTCGGCTGCTGACCCGCAGGTCGCGGGTTCAAATCCCGGCTGCGGCGGCTGCATTTCCGATGGAGGCGGAAATGTTGTAGGCCCGTGTACTCAGATTTGGGTGCACGTTAAAGAACCCCAGGTGGTCAAAATTTCCGGAGCCCTCCACTACGGCGTCTCTCATAATCATATGGTGGTTTTGGGACGTTAAACCCCACAAATCAATCAGTATTGTTTCTGGTGCGTAATGTGGCTTTTGCGGTCGCAACGCGGCGTACCGGTGTTTCAAATTCACTCGCAATCGTCCACTCACCAATTCTAGATGGGATTTTTTCGATGGATTATGTGGTTCCTTTGCAGATGCTGACCCCTTGCCCTTTTTATTTTGCAGCTGAAACTTGGCTGTGAGTGGACCGGCCGTGGCTTCGCACCCAAGCATCATTCGTGAGAGCGCGTTTATTTTCTTACGCGTTCTTTTTATCTCCTAACAAAATTTGCTTTCGTTCCAGGAGCGATGACATAGTACGTACGTACTGACATGCCCCGTGACACTCTTGCGTATATTCCACATTATAACTGATAGAGTTTTCAAGATGAACGTCCTACCGCCATTACATCGAGTAAACATGACTCTTGTATTTTGGCTAGAACACTGGGCGAAGGTTCGCCTTGCTTGAGGCTTTGTTAATCGCAGCTGTCGTTTTCTGAGATCTTATCTTGTCCAAAGGTGTCGAGGTGCACCGTATGGTGCTTTACGTCTTACTCGTTGCGTTGATAAGCTCGAAGTCGAAAACTTCGGCTTTTCGGTTGCCACGGCCATGTTGAGCGCGTGCATTTCGTTCATTAAAATTTAGTTTCTGGGTGCCACTGGTTCCCTTGCATCCACGTGCGCCACATGGCAGCTAGATGATCACTGAAGCGCATTTTGTGCTTTTTAAAATACGTTAATTTTCCTGTTTTCTTCGTGCTTCTCTCTTACCGTACTTCAAAAATAACTGTTCCTAATTTTCAGGCACTTAACGGACGCAGGTGCACAGCCGAGGTAACATACTGATACCCGTAGTCAATTATGCTGTAAATGGTATATTCTTGTGCAATGTCTACATTCAACGGTGTTCCAGTAACATCTGCACAGAGAGTGGCCGATCGTCCAATTGTCATCGCCTTTCGTCGGCTCAAAAAGCTGTCAAAGCTGTCTTGTGCTTTTTGAGGACTACAGGCCTATGTGACCACCTTTAACTTTTGTGTAGTGCCACCGCTGCATACGCGCCAGCCGATTGACTGACAATCCTCCTTTTTTTTCTCTCTCTCTCTCTCTCTCTTTCTCTTCTCTTTCCTCTCTTTCTCATCTTTATGCCCCCTTCCTATTCCCCCAGCGTAGGGTAGCAAACCGGGCACGTGCCTGGTTAACCTCCCTGCCTTTCCTCTTGTTGTTTATTCCCCCCCTACATTCAACTGGTTTTTCTTATGTTGAAATCAGATTTTCTACAATGTTGTGCACATACGCTAACAGCAATCTCCGAACTTAGGTCTGAAATGTATCTTCCTTCTAATTTTCGGCTCGTACGTGTCGCTGTTAGTGGGAATCAAATTAATTTGTTTCAATTCTTGTTGTGCTTAACATAGAAAAACGAACCCATCAATTTCTACTTTCGTTCGTAGCAAGGGTCTCATTTTGGTGGACTAGATATCTCATGCTGGGGATTATTGGTAAGTTGCCAGTTCGTAAATATCACGCGTGTGGCAAGGTTTCTACATCTGCGTCGTAGCTATCAGCGCCGCTGACTAATGGTTCAAGGTTTGTATGCATATATCTATTTTATAAAGTAAACGAGAGTATAATTTCCGCTGTATCTCGTTTGGACGCATTATTATTAGAAAAAAGAAATGAACACTGTGCTTTCAGAACAACATCGTTCATTCCTTTACTTTTGGCCTTGTGTAGTTTTGCGTTTTAAGCCCGTTAAACATGAATCCCAATGATGAGGCCCAACTAGCAGTTTTGCTCAAGAGACTTGATACGGAAGTGGAAACGGCACGTACGAACCAAATGGCCATTCAGGTATCTTTTGGTAATTTATTCGCTGATGTTAATATGTCTCAACTGAAACATGCTGTTGTTGCAAGCTTTCTTAGCGACAAGCTCACTATCTAGTTTGCAATTCTTTGCTATCGTATATTGTTGGTGAAAAGTTTGGTGAACAGTTTACCGTCATACATAGGTCGAGGGGGGTGAACGAAAGAGGAATTTGCTCAGTTTCATGAAATACATCTAGCGCTTCGGACTCGCTCAAGCCCTCTACAGCCGGATTCACTCACCAAAGCATTATTATTTATTTATTTTATTTATGACATACTGCAGGCCCAGGTTAGGGCCCAAGCAGGAGGGGCATGAAAAGTACAAATTATAATAACCAGAGGGAAACAACATTGTAAGTATGGAACGGGAAAAGAAACAATACAAAAGTTGGCATAAAAACTAAGCATATGCAAAGCAAATACAAGGCAAGAACAAAAAGGCATACACAAGGCATACACAAAGCATAAAAAAACCTAACATCTCAACTGAGCAATAGCGTCAATATTGGACAGCTGTTCACAAGGCAAGTTGTTCCAGTCTGTTATTGTACGCGGAAAAAATGAATACTTAAATACGTTGGTTTTAGTGCTATAAGGCGTTAGGGATTCAGCGTGGCGATGCCTTGTCAGGCCTGCTTCGAGCGGAGTTATGAAAGGCTGCGGGTTAAGGGATAAACGGTTATTTTTCAGCAAGAACATAAATTTTAGTCTGAGAATTTTACGCCGTAGTTGTAATGTTGGAATGCTATTAGTTAGCATTAGGGTTGATGAGGAATCAGTTGAACGGTATTTGGAGAAAATGAATCTTATTGCTTTGCGTTGTATCATTTCTAATGCGTCAGTGTTACGTTTGGTGTAAGGGTCCCACACAGTACATGCATATTCTAATTTGGGACGGATTAGCGAGTAATAAGCTGTTAGACGAGTGTTGTGGGGAGCCTGTTTTAATTTATGCCTCAAAAAGCAGAGCTTACGGAAAGACGACTTGCAGATGTTAGAGATATGCGTATTCCAGGATAAATTGTTAGTAATAGTGACACCTAAGTACTTATATTGATTAACTTCAATTAGGGCTTTGGAAGCGATATTATATGGAAAGGATAACTTTTTAACCTTTTTGGTGATTTTCATATAGACAGACTTTTCTGCATTTAATTCCACATTCCATTTTTCACACCAAGATACGATATTTTGAAGGTTAGTATTAAGTGCAGCTTGGTCGTCACTGCAAGTTATTTCAGTGAACACCACACAATCATCGGCGAATAATCTGATTTGAACGGGCTCTGTAATTGTGTCAGTGATGTCATTAATGTAAATTAAAAATAACAAAGGTCCTAAAATGCTGCCCTGTGGGACTCCCGAAGTTACCGGAAGTTCACCCGAAAACTTATCATCGATAACAACAAATTGCTTACGGTTAGTCAGGTAGGCACAAATCCAATTAATTAAATATGCTGGCAAGTTAATCATTTCGAGTTTTTTTATAAGGTTACAGTGAGAAACAAGGTCAAACGCTTTGCTAAAGTCTAAAAAAACTACATCAATTTGCCCAGATTTGTCAAGGACAGACGCAAAATTATGAACGATAGAAGTCAGTTGGGTAATCGTAGAAAAGCCTTTACGAAAGCCATGCTGGCAGTTATAGAGAATATTTCTATCAGAAAGGAATTTGTTAATCTCGTTTGCTATGATATGTTCAAGCAGCTTGCACGAAGAGGATGTTAGTGAAATTGGAGAAGAGGATGTTAGTGAAATTGGACGATAGTTAGTTAAAAGTGTTGCATCTCCTTTCTTAGGCACAGGTACGACCCGTGCTCTCAACCAATCGCTAGGAGGAACTGCAGAAGATAACGATGCATGAAAAATGACAACTAGAAAATGGGACAACTTTTCTGCATACCTGCGCAGAAAAGCATTTGGTAAAGCATCCGGACCAGGTGATGACTTAGTTTTCAGATTGAGCAACATAGAAACTACCCCTGGTTGCGATACTATATCGGGTGGTATAATGTGAGGCATATGTTTTATTAACGGCAGATCATAAGAACGGGAAAAACACTGTGAAAAAATTTGTTGAAATGATCAGCAATGCTTTGCTTCTCGACTACTAGGGATCCCTCGTGTACAATTTGGTCAACTGACCTTGGTTTTTCTTTTAAGTACCTCCAAAAACTTTTCCGGGGCATTTCGCATAAAACCTGGCAGCGTATGCTGGAAGTACCTTTCATTTGCGTTTTTCACTATTTCATTTAATTTAGGTTGAATATTTAGAATAGTATCACGCGAAGCGCCTTGTCGTCTTAAGCGTTTCATCTTTCTTTTCAGTTGTAGCGCTTCTCGCGTCATCCAGGGATTTTTCTTTGCTATTTTCTTTGTTTTTTTCAGGAATAAAATTATTAATACAGTACATGCATATGTTTATAAACTTTTTCCAAAGACTGATAACATCGTCACCATGAAAACTGTTGAGACTAAAATCAAGGAAGTCCAACACACTCTCGTCTCTGGCGCGCGAGAAATCTTTAACAGTCACCCTTTTACATGGATTGATGCTACAAGATTGTATTGGACAGGAAAAATACACCATGTGGTGATCAGATATACCTGGTTCAACCAATACAGAAAAATCACTGATTGTTTGACTGACAAAGACAAGATCAAGTACCGTAGCTGACGTACCATGAACACGTGTTGGTTGATTGACAACCTGCCTCAAGTTGTGGTACAACATGATATTACTTATATAATTAGAATTTGTATTTAAGTCGGGACCAGGGTATTCATTCACCCAATCTATTTCAGGCAGGTTGAAATCTCCGACAAGAAAAATTTTGTCATGAGAAAATGAAGACATGTGTTCACAGAGGTCATGTAAGAACTGAGGGGATGAATCAGGAGGGCGGTACAAGCCAAACACCAACAATGAAATATTCCAGCATGTAACATTTAAAGTAACGCATTCAATATTTTCAGGCTGACGTAAAAGCACGACTGGAATATCGTCTTTGACCAAAATAGTTACTCCTCCTCCTCTAGTATTCCTGTCACGACGAAAAGCCCGATAAGAAGGGGGGAAAAGAACCGTATCGTCAATAGCTTCATGTAACCATGTCTCGGTTATCACCACTATTTGAGGGGCGTATCCTAAAATAATTGCCTCGAGTTGGTCACTTTTATTTACAATACTGCGCGCATTGATAATAAGTAGTCGTAGTTCCTTGCAGACCTCATGGGCAAGTCAGTTCTGTTTAGAAGATCCGTGGGTCCGAATATTAAGTCTTGCGTTTTGGGTGTCGTCCCAGATAAATGTGTCAACATTGACACGTAGCTTGTCATCCTTTAGACTGACTTTTTTTCCCTGCTGTTTTTCCAATTTTGCACTGTCCCACAGTAGCTTGCGCTTTCTTAATGTGGTGTGCGAGTAATCATTTTGCAAAGATATGACAGTCCCTTTGAGTTTGTAGGCATTCTTTAGAATTTGTTGTTTTTCGTTATAGTCTTGAAAATAAATGATTACAGGACGTTTTTTACCGGGTCTACCAAGACGGTGAATTCTGACGATTGATTTACACTGAACGTTAAGTTTCTTCAAAAATACATCGTCTAAGATTTTAGATTTTAACATAGAATCGGTCTCTTGTCTGGTATGCCGAAAACCACCAAATTAGAACGCCTAGATTTGTCTTCTATATCAGTCAACTTCGCCTCCAAGGACTTGACTGTATTTTCTAGAATATCAATACGTGCCACTCGCTTTTCTAATTCCGAAAAACGAGCGACCCAGTCAGCCATGAGCTTTTCCATATTATTCTGCTGAGCTCTAATGGCTGCCACTTCATCAGCTAACTTATTTTGACCAGCTAACAATTCTCTTAGCAAGGCCTCAGTTGAAGGACCGGGATTTGACTCCACGTCACCACAAATCAAAAGCAAGCACACACCAAAGACATCATTTTCACAGCTAAATAAGCGTTGTGGGCACGGTAGGACCAAAAGACCACGATGATCGCTCTTAATTGAGCTGAAGTAATCACCTACCTGAACGAGACAGAAGAATGGCTTGTTAGACCACATACTCGCTCCCGGTCCACCGCGCCCACTGAAAGCGTAGTGTCGGTGCTGCCTTATAAGGTGCTCTGCGGCAGTCACATGGGGTGCCGACTGCGTCTGCGCACGGGTGTCAAGAAGCACGGATATCGCACTGCTGACAGTATCACGATGTGGCTCCTCAGATGACGCTGAATACAGATGAAGCTTGCCAAATTCGGTTGATTCGAGCTGCGGATTTATTCCGGAAGGTACACGTTCCCGTCGATGTGTTAAGCCGGCGGATCCAAGAACAAGCACCTGAACGAGACAGAAGAATGGCTTGTTAGACCACATACTCGCTCCCGGTCCACCGCGCCCACTCTACATCTCTACAGCCGGATTCACTCACCAAAGCATTACGAACCCGGGCTCACTCAGACTCGCGGCTCGATCTGAGTCCGAGTGAGTTGAATCATTAGGAAGTTTACCGACCTAAGCTCTCATAGTTGCTATCATTGTTGTCATGCTATCATAATAACGACGTGGTCGCTCATGTTAAATCTTATTAGTGCGGATGATTCTTTGTGCTCCCCTTTGGCGCGCCTGGCGAGCAAGAGAAAGCGGGGTGAGCACGAAAGGGTGCGGGTACCGAACGACCCTGTGGTGTTTTGTGACATTGAAAGAACTGCTAGCCGTCATCATGACGCACCAAGACCAGAGAGCGTGTATGTGGCGTCACGTGAAAACAAAGCTGTACAGCCACATCACAGTCGTTCAACCGCGTTCTTGTTTGTGAGGCATATATCTTCAGTTACTTATCGCCGTCACAATAAAACGAAAATTAAAATATCGGGTATATGAACATCGACCTACTTTTTGTTGCAAGCTGCAGCAAAAATGCACGTGGATGGGGAAACACCGAACGTGTTTATCTGAAAGGGTCTGTTGGAAAGGATCAGTCGCAAGGAGTATGAGTTGCAAGGCGCAGTAGTGTCCATCAAGGAGTGGTGTCCATCAAGGAGTGGTGTTCGTCAAGGAGTGGTGTTCGTCAAGGAGTGGTGTTCGTCAAGGAGTAGGGTCCGTCAAGGAGTAGCGCTCGTCAAGAAATGGTGTCCGTCACAAGCGTGGTGCCCATCACAGGGTGGTGCCCGTCACAGTGTGGTGCCCGTCAAAGAGTAGTGTCCGTCAAGGAGCAGTGTCCGTCAAGGAGCAGTGACTGTCAAGGAGCAGTGACCGCCAGTGAGAAACGTCCGTCATTGAGAAGCGTCCGTCATTGAGAAGAGTCCGTCATTGAGAAGAGTCCGTCAAAGAGCACTGACAGTCAAGAAGCTGTGTCCGTCAGGGAGCAGCGTCCGTTAAGGAGCAGCGTCCGTCAATGAGCATTGTCCGTCAATGAGCATTGTCCGTCAAGAAACAGCGTCCGTCAAGAAGCAGTGTCCGTCAGAGAGTAGTGTCTGTCAGGGAGTGATGGCTGTCAAAAAGTATCCTTAGAAATTTTTGACAAGAAATTCTAAACAAAGAATTTTTGATGGAAAGTGCAGACAAAAGGATTGACTGAATGTCCTGACAAAATGGTTTGCCATAAGTTCTCACGCAAAATTATGACGAATGGTTTTGACAAAAAGTTTTCACGAAAGGTACTGACAAAAAAGCTTGACGGAACGTCTTGCTAATTGATATGACGGAACGACTTGACAAGAATGTTTTGACATATAGTTTTGACAAAACACTTCTCACAAAAATTTTTGACAGGAACGTCTTTGACGGAAAGGTTTTTCGCAATAGACATTTTGACGGGAAATTTCTGGCGGAAACTTTTCTGGCGGAAACATTTCTGGCGAAAAGTGTCTGTCGAAACGTTTATAGGAAAGAGTGTGATTTGTCAACCACCAGTAGCCTTATGCAAATCCAAGCCCTTGTTTTATGCAAGCAAATGAAATCTCGAAGGCTCTGCGTGCAAGTGCTCCCTTTAACAGTGGCCGCGTCTGTACAATACTGAAGCACTCGAATGAGAACAGTTTTTAATACGAATAGTGTGCACAATTGCTTGACGTAACTACGTTAGGCAATAACAAATCTGTTCTCTTAAGATCGTGTTGGCTCTGATGCACGACAATCGCAAGAGCGTCAATCGTAAAAGCGTCAGTGTAGTGCCCGTGAGCGAGTAATGTTTGTCAATGGGTAGTGTTCGTCAGTGAGTAGTGTTTGTCAGCGAGTAGTGTTCGTCAACGGGTAGTGTCTGTCATCGAGTAGCGTCCGTCAGTGATTAGCGTCCATCAAGAAGTAATGTCCGTCCAGGAGTAGTAGTGTCCGTCAAGGAGCAGTGGCCGTTAAAGAGTCTCTTCTAAAAACTTCTCGACAAAAATTTTTGCGGAAAGGTTTGACGGAAACTTTCTGGAGGAAATATTTTTGACGGAAACGATTCTTGCAGAAACAGTTCTAGTAGAAACTGTCTGTCCGAAACATTTCTGGCGGAAAGTGTCTGTCGGAAAGTTTATAGAAAACAGCCTGAGCTGTCACCCACCAGTAGCCTTATGCAAATCCAAACGCTTGTTTTATGCAAGAAAATGAAATCTCGAAGGCTTGGCTTGCAAGTGCCCCCTTTAACAGTGGCCGCGTCTGTACAATACTGACGGATTCGAATGAGAACACTTTTTCATAAGACTATTGTGCACAATCGCTTGACATAGCCACGTTAGGCCATAACAAATCTGTTCTCTTAAGATCGTGTTGGCTCTGATGTACACATTTGTCGAAATTGCGTCATTACCTGCACTGACGACTGTGAAACAGGACACCTTACTGCTAAGTATATGACGCACTTTTGTTGCCAATTTGAGAGTGCTGTATATAATTTATCATTATAGTGGTTACCCCTCTCAGTAACTGAAAAGCTATGGTGTTGCATTGCGGTATTACAATCGAGGGCATGGGCTCGACGCCTTGCCAAGGGGGCCACATTGTTGTGCAGGTGAACAGCAGTGCCACCAATATACAGGTCTCGACACAGTCATTAGGGCATACCTTTAGTGTAATGAATTATATGAATATACGCTTGCCTAATATAAACAAATATAGCTGCTCAAGCTAACTTCAGCTACTTTGCAATAGTTGTTTTGGTGAAAATTACTAACAACTGTAAACCTTGTAAACGAAAGTGGCTCTTAACTGTTTTTTTATAACTCCTAAATACTGACCCTAGATTTCGGAGTGAATTAATGGGGCTCCAGGTGCTCGAAAGTATCTAATCTGCTATTTTCTGCCCCATACAGTTTGCTTTGTATTTATATCGTAACTATTTTATTAGAGAATTGTGAATTTGATGGAAGTAAGCGATGATGCACGTGTAGTTGCAGCTCTACAAATCATGCAGTGCCATGGCCCACGAACGCTAAGCGGGGACCATGGACAAAGATCGAGCTGCTTTCCTGGCATTTCTAAAGAATAATGGCCTTGATGTTCTGGCAAGATGTTACACCTAATTGTTGAAAGAAATAGGGTTCAGCTGGTTGGTGTGCATTTTGCTAATGCCACACGCCACTTTTCTCGCACTGTATAATTTTAGGCCTGATTGTGCAGGGCACAGGTAGGGAAACTTTAGCACAGCTGCCACTGATGGTGGTCTTCGCGACGAACTCGCAAATGACTAACTGGCAAGATGGCGCTAATTTATAGCTTTGGACTTGAAAAACCGGAAGGTATACGCGTGTTTAGAGACAGGTCATGGCGCAACACGCACAAACACTTTAGTTTTACCTTAGGAGTCACGGACCGGACGTTCCAGAGAGGCATATGCCTGACTGTAAAGACCAACGTGTTCGGTAGGTAGAACTTCCCCGCTGCCTTCTTTCTCAAAGGTCTATCTATACTAAGTCCCACCGTGTCCACCATCACAACACGAGTCGTGTGGCGAATGGAATCTTTAGCACAAACTAGGCAGTCTTCATCTGTTGGTTCTTCTTGCGCTTTCGTAGAAAGGATATTCCTCTTCGTATGTCTTTGTGCTCCCATGCACTGTTTCGCGCCGGTTACTTCTGATATGGAACCTGGTTTTTGCGGATGCAAGCGGATTTATCGTAAGCGCTTGTTTACTATAACTCCGCTTAGAGTAGTGTCAGCAGCACCAGTGAGTAGAGCCCATTCTTCGAGCAATGTACACGCGAGTTCGTGATACTACCTCTCGTAAGGGTCTCCTGAACACTTCTTCTTACTATATCGAAGTTCCTGTCCCTCGACTGTTTACGTTCCAATCCTATGGTCACGCTTGGCCTTCAGTTCTAGTCTTAAACCATAAGCTTCAACTATGCTGATATTGGAGAATATTGTGCATGGATCATCCATCGGAGTTGCGCTTAGGATCGCTGCGTGTTGTGCGTAGACCCTTTTCCACTTTTCTTCTCGCGAGTCGTTCTCATCTGCCTTGCAGTTCCTGGTGGCCATGCTCGTATACTGAACTCGAGGTGACTGCCATGAGTAGGTCCATGCGGGTCACGGAGCCGGTGTTCAAGAGCTGTCGGGGAAGTTCGTGCGCCATCAGGAAATGCGTGTTCAACTTCATTGGATGCTTAGAAGCCTCTTGTGAGTTTGTGTTATGAACCTGTTCTAGCAGAAGCGTTATCTTGAGAAGCACGTGTTGGAACACACGGGCGCGTGGAAATTCTCAAACCTGATGCATGGGCATTCGGGGTGGCTGGTGTCGGAAACTCACTGAAGATGTTGCGGTTCCGCTAAATGACGGCATGCCCGCCTCGTTATTGCAGAGATAAAAAACTGGTTCTATATCATCGCCCACTTGATAGCATAAACAAAATATTGCAGTGTGGTATGTATAGGTCTGCACAAAATGTCGCACCTAAATTGTTTTTCTTGCTATGCGCAGGCGTGCATGCGTATGCCAGACAAAAAAAATCGGGATACAGCAAAGTAAACGTTAAAAAGTGGCACTTTGCGGCGCATGAATAGGCGCGGCGCTAGCCGTCAAGCTCTTGTTTCGTTTCACACATCCCAAATATGAACGTGTTGTTAGAGTGAAGATTTGCAAAAAAGCAGCGCCATTTTTACTATTTTTGACAGAGTTATACGAGTACGTCAGATTGTAGGCTTTCCACCACGTGCTCTTGTGTTCCCTGTCAGAGTGCTCGCGATATTACATCGCGAATACTCAAGACTGCCAACTGCTTTTTGTCATTACAGGGTCCTCAACCTGTGCATTATATTTCATTCACTTACGCTGGGAGAGCCGACACTTGACCTTGCATATTCCTTCTGGTACTGAACGGGTCTTCTCGGTTAACATCTCCGCATCAGTGCCTCGCCTTCAGTCTCTCCCACTTCGAGCAATACTGCGAATGAGAATTAGAACGTGATCTACAGAAGTGTAATGTTGGGTGCACTGATGCAACTATTTGTGGCACAAACTGAAAACAAGGAATAGGAATAGAGAACAGAATGCCAGAAATCCTATCATTGTCTATCTCCATCCTGCTCGGTTTGCACCACCAACTTTTAGGCTAGCACGAATATGCGAGCTTTTAGAGTATTTGTACAAATATTAACGTATTCGAACTCACTTAGATTTTCAGAATCAGAATTTATTAACAAAAGTTGAGTGAAGTTGCAAGCGCGTGGTATACAGCAGGAGGTCCCATAGTCATGAGACTGAATTTGTATTTATACTGTGGTAAATTTTAATATATTTGATATGAACTAAGTGTCGTGTGTATAGTAGTCTGCACGCAATTCCTTTACGTGCAAACACTGCATGTCTGCATGTCTGCATGCAAACACTGCAGTGGAAGGGAAGGAGGTGCCATACCGTGATTACACTTCTACAAAAAAAAAAAAGGTCCGCATGCCGCAAAACCGCTTTTCACGGTTAAATCAACATATTACCTTCACATTCATTCTTCCTTTGTGTATTAAGGCTCTTTATGCAGGCTTATAATTTACAAGTGTAGTTAACATTAAAGTGACATACTTTGCAGGTTATCACTTGCATTCTCCCGAAAGTCCAGTTCTGCTGCCATTGAAGTTTGCTTTTTTCTTCGAACCAAAAAGACAATTGTGCAAGTTATGTTTCACTTTTTAAGTCTTGAAGGTTAGTTCGGTCATCACAAATGTGCTTGTTGTTTTCTTTAACATGTGATACATACTATTCGAATCGGTTTCAATACTAAATTCACAAACTGGCGATATTTGTATTTTGTCGACTCCATACTTGATAACTGAAGTTTTATAAAGGCTAGTGTAGTCGGGCTACACCGATTCACTCATGTACTGCTGTTGTGAAAAGCTTTTGCGATATCACAAGAGTCGCTTGTGGTGCTGTAGCTGCCCACCGCCGCCGGTGTCCTTAATCACTATCACAGAACATAAGGTAAATAAAAATCCCCAAGACACAGCGGGATTCAAACTCTGGTCCCCTGCGTGCCATTCCAGTACCCTGCCACAGAGCCATGCCGGTACCTAAATCTGCTTTGCAAACTTCCCTTAGCAGGATTGATGTCTGGAAAGTAATCATGTTAGCATGTGTAATGAAGCGTTTAGCTCCATTGAGGTGGTCTAGTGGCTAAGGTACTGGCTGCCAAACCTCAGGTCACGGAATCGAATCCCGGCTGCGGAGGCTGCATTTTCGATGGAGGCGAAAATGCTTTGAGTCCGTGTGCTCACATCTGGGTGCATGTTAAAGAACCCTGGGGGATCAAAATTTCTGGAGCCCTCCACTACGGCATTTCTCATCATATGGTTGTTTTGGGACGTTAAACTTCGCATATCAATCGAGAGCTTTAGAACAGCAAAGGAACAACAAGGCGTCGCACAATGCGAATGTATAACGAGCGTTTCGTCAAAAGCTCCAACCTATTTCAAAAGCTTGTTGTTAACCACGTATTAACTGTGGCACATACCCACTTTAGGCATATTTCTTCATCGTCAGCCCTTGCATAAACAAATTGCGAAAAAGTTCTTGCAAGTGCGTAGCGGATGCAACGCTTTTCAAAGAATGACGAAGGATAGCATCGTCAATACCGGCCTGCTACACTAAAATTCACTATGTACGGCGTGGTGGGTACCCAGGAAGTGCGCTTGTAGCAGTTACATAGCATTTAGAAAAAGCTCTAAAACGCCGCCCTTACAGATCCGCGCAAACCCAGTGGCTTTTGTTCCACAACCAGCTGTACATTCTATCGAGCAATTTCACATCTCAGCTTGGCAGTCAAACGTAAACAATTCACAGCAGCTGCAACTTTGCTAGAAGGCGACGGCTACCGGCGCTTCATGCACATGACTTCACCAACGCCATGGCTAAGGTGTGGTTGCTGTCAATCATAACGGTTAATGGCCGACAACTTCAGGGTTCTTTTTGTGCCAATACCTTTTTCAACGCGATATTCATACACGTACAAGCACAATAGATCTTCTACATTATTTGATTTTGCTGAAACCCACGAATTTGGTGCCAGCTTCATAGGCCGTTTCAGACAACAAAAAATGGGGCTTAAACCTTCATACAGTCTTACACTTGACTCTGCTGAAACTTGCTGGCTTTCATTGCTCACGCAGCCAATGACGTGGCAGCTACGGCGTTGTGCCAATCAGAGCTATAGGACTAAAACCACAGTTGCTGCATCTTTTTGGAAGCAAAGTACCACCGTTCTCTACTTGACTTCATACAGAAAGCAAGACTGAAATTTTTGAATAAAAGTTGCTATGCCTAGGGGCAGATTTCGAAATAAAAAAAGTGCGAAAATCTGGGTGAACGTAGGCTTAGGTGCGCACTTCGAACTCCCCTTCATCAAATAAAGAGGTTAGTCTAACATGCGCGTCATCCTGCGTCACTTTTGGAAAATATAACCTTATATGTGTTAAATATTTTCACTTGGTAATAACGAGTCACGTCGATGCATCTTTGCCAAGGGTGACAACACGAGGACTGCAAAGCTGGGAATCACTGACAAGGAGAGGCACCGACAGTGATACGTGCAGGTGCACTGAAGCAACCATCATTGCTGCGAGTTTCGTTCGTGGCGCATACTTTTCAGGTGAGCCCACAATATTGTGGAAAGAGCTGGGCACACGTTAAAGAATTCCAGGAGGTCGAAATTTCCGGAGCCCTCCAATATACGGCTTCTCTCAAAATCATATGGTGATTTTGGGACGTTAAACCCCACATATCAATCGAAAGAGCTGGGCACGTTGGTTGTATTGCCATTCGCCGTAGTTTCCTAGTACTGCCAAACTTGAGTTTGCATAGTCATTCAACCTGTTGTCCCGAGCTTCCAGTCTTTCTTTAGTGAAGTCGCTTCTATTCATGTTCGGTTTACTAAAGTACAAAGCAAGTCATCCGATTACCACTTTACAAGAAAAAATTGACTGTTTATGATTGCATGAAATCGATTTCACAATAAGGTTCTAAAGTTCAATCCTAAAGCAATAGGAGAAGTCAAAATTACCATATTTTACAGAAAACATTTGCAATTAAAAATACAAGTAGCATAAATATTCTACGTTTAGTTACTATATTTTTCTAGACTCAAATAAACAACGGGTCGAATACATATAAAACTGTTTGGCTGAAGTGAGAATTTCCAAAGCAATGAAAAATTTGATTCCTGCCGAAAAACTCGTATGAAATGTTTTTTAGTCTTGTATATGCAGTAAAATATCCTAAACATAACTGCTAAAAAGGAACTTTAGGTGCCATAAATGCTTACTTCACGGTTTACTGAAAGTTTTTGGTCGTTTCCCTTCAAATTGTGCACAGAAAAGTAGTCTCCATATGAGGACAATGTGCCGAAAGGTTGAGGGTCAGCCTATTACCACCTTGAGCTTGCTTTGTATATTTGGAAACAAGTGCGTGAAGTTTTACCAGCTTTACCTAGCAGTTCTGCACCTGGTGCATGCAATGAACGATCTCGGAGCTCCGCGTGTTTCGTCCAGCTGTTGCTCCACTGAAGGCGTTCCCAGTACACCATCCTTCTACAGACAATGTTTTTGCCTGCCGGGGCCTATACATCAGCCAACCACTGTCTTTTCTATCTGCAGTGGCTTGCGTGGGTGAATCAACATTGAGTAAATATATATGCAAGGAAAGGCAAAGAAGCAGATGCTCAAGCTTGTTTATTGGTGATAAGTACACACACGGGTTAACTTGAAAGAGCGTGCATGTAAGATGCTGCTAAAACCCGCAAACAGAGACTAAAAAATAGATCAAAACAACACCTACTTTACGTTGTAAAAAGTGCGGGGCCATCAACTAGCACCCAAAAATCAATTATTTGATTATTTCTTTCAGTGGCTCACTTAGTTATCTGCGCAACTCTTCATGCACTAAGCTTCTTTTATTTCAAGTGTTTGTTTCTGTGACCGACGCATATATTCATTCTCACAGAAACAAAGTCTACACAACAATAAACAGTTCAGCGTTCGTCTATTTCCCTCAAGCCTTTTGTTGCTGTGTATGTTCTGACTTTCCACAATTCTTACCAAACTGTTTTCTATACTTTCACAAGAGTAGTGCCGAAGAATTCAAATGCGGAAATGTAGAACTAAGCAATGCACGCATTTCATTCCAGTGCTCAGTGTCTGCCACATTGGTCAGATTTTGATGTAAGCGCTTGCATAGCCGCGCATTCGTTGTAATGTCTAGATTCTCAATGGGATCGCGCAGTTTTCTAACAGTTCCAAATTTCATTCGCTATGCAACAAGAAATATCGTTGTCTCTTAAACCAAGGAGAATTGTACACGCTAAACTCATTAAGCAAAGTAGCATCTTGCAATAAATTAAGTTCGTTTTAACCGAATAGTTCTATAAATATATAGTCTTAACAGTATTGCCATATTATTCTTCATTTACTTCAATTTATCAGAGTTCGTTATATTGAGGTTTCCGTGTCCGGTTATAAATCAATGTTAAGGTGGCTAAATTTCCTTCCGGTTTGTTAATCTTCGTACCTGGCACACGCAAGGGACAATCCAACAGGAACCTGTATGCAATCAAGCCCTCGCTAGTCATCGAGGATGACTTTCCTCAGAATGCAGCGTTAAGTCTACTTGCAAGTGCCCTCTGCGTTCTCATGGACATTTATACGAAAAATCCGAGATGACCCCATAAGTCTATATGAGCTACTCACTGTTTAAAACTGGACATTTTAGGGTTAAGTATAGCACACTTTCGTCCTCAGTTGTTAGTACGGGTCATGACCTTATTACGGCTCAAACACCTAGGCCGGAGTCAAGATTATATTTCGAGATCAGATTCATCTCAACATGCCGTGGTATTTTCAAGCAATCTGCTATACCAGTTGCTATCATAATGAGGCTTCATAGCACGATTGAATGCGTCAGTAATAAGGGTAAAGTTCTCACGATATCGAAGCAGCAACTCGGGGCTAGGTAACGAAGATAGTTATGCTTGCGCAGTCTTCAGTTCACGTCATGTTTGCCGAATTTCGGCGTGACCACTAGCATTAGCCACCACTGCCTCGAGCAGCTGTATTTAAACCGACGTAACAAGGTTATCTCGAGCAATTTCGAATACTACAACTGCATGCTTTGTTTCTATTGAAACCAAGAAAAAGCTAAGAAACGCCGTTGATTAGGATACATCTAATTTGTCCCTGCGAGTAAGTTAACTGGAACGCTGAAAACATTACCGGTGACCTTATTCTTTTCAATCAGGCGAAGGAGAGATTGAAGTTGGCAGAACACTTCCATTATAGTATCCTCTTCCCTGCGTTTGAGCAATCTCCTGCACTGCCAAACATAACATTGCTTACAATTTTATAATAAATCCATTGCTGATGTTGCAAATGCATCTACCTTTTAACCCTATTGAGTCCGTTATATACTCAATATATCTGCAAACTTCCTCTGTTTCAATGTGTAACAGCGTCTACAATGGTTCTCGCTGTCACGTGGTGGTATAATATACTTTGTTTCAATAGTAGATATCGGTGTTCATCGGCAAACTAGTGTACCTTCATAAAACAGGTGTTTCGCGACTAACTGAAGGCTCCCTTTCCTTCTAGCTTACCAACCTGGGCGTCTGGTGCATTCAACGGACAACTTTGTCGGTCCTCTGCATACTTCACCCAGCCTTTGCTTCCTGAACCTCGTCGAACATTCATACGAGTATTGGATCTCGCTGCTTGGCGGTCAACAGTGACACGGGCAAGTACTTTTTCTTTCTCTGATGACTGCTTTTGTTGGCTGTGTTTGCATATCACCAAGTATTGGTCATCTTCATGTAATAGAATATTCTGCTGCATTTTGGCTGATCATCTCTTGGAACCCTGCCTTAGCAGATCATGGTAAAACAGAGGAGGGGACATTTTAAAGTCAGTGCCAGCCACACACTCGCAGCATTGTTGTATGGGTGGGTTCATGGGCGTACACAGTGAGGGGTGGGGGCAAAGGGGTGGTTGCCTCCCTGGTCACCTAAAAAGGGGGGGGGGGGGTGCACTCTACCTCCCTGCATTGACTTAATGGATGAGGTGGCACCGCCACAAACATTAACTTCAAAGAAGACGGACGGAAATACACGCGCAGGGCTCCTCTCTATTCGTGTCTACAATTCAGATTGTGGTCTTCATTGCGCCTACTATTTCGAACCATTCTTGGTGCCGCTATCACACCGTGAAGGAAGAGGAGGAAGAAAGTTTAAGCGGAAAGACAGGGAGGTTAGCCAGTTCTAGACCGGCTGGCTACCCTGTGCTGGGGAAAGGGTTGAGGGGAATGAAAGATGTTAAAAAGAAATGTTGCGAAGAGAGGGAGAAATTACAAAAAAATTGCGACAGAGGAAAGGCAACATCAAAAAGTATAAGACACTAAAGTCTGTCTCTGAGGCCAGTTGTTCCCAAAAAGCACAGCAAAGCTTTCAAAGCCTTCTGGGCTGAGAATGAGCTCGGCCAATGACCCAGAATCCTTTGTTTCGACAAAGGCCGATCGTCTAGTCTATCCAGAGCTGCAGTGAGTTCTTGTCTTTGCGCGTTGAAATGGGTGCACTCACACAGAAGGTGCGCGATGGTTTCTTCGCAACTGCAGTAAGTGCGAAGTTTGAACAACCCAATAATAGGCGTGCGTAGGGCTCTCCTTCAGGGGGCGAAAGGTGGAGGTGCTTAGTTGTTCACTCTCACAATAGTAATAAATTTTAAAAGCCTCTGCATGTGTGAGGAGAAATATGTCCACGTGCTTGCATATCAGTGCCCACTGTCCCTTGTATATCTACCTGGTATGCCCTTGAGATAATGCGAGTGAGTCTATGAAAGAGTCCTTTATAGCATCGGCACACATCATGATAAATTCTTAAATGGTTTCGTTCGGCAACGTTATAATCTTGCCAGTGCGATTCTCTAGCAAAAAAAAAATGCTTCTGGAGTCGGCTGCCGAAACTGATCGCAAAGTGACAGCCCGTGAAACGGTGGGAAAAACATTGAAACTGACTTTTCAGACTTGAGCTTCAGAAAAAAGCCTGCCAGGATTGCATAATAGCTAATAAATCCTTGAGGGATAAGCCAGATATAACGATGCTCCCACCGTTTAATATGTCGGTGTGTGACACCTCATGGCATTCACAGCACCTCACTTTCAGGGAGCCTTTGCAACGTGGTAATTACCTTGACAGCGGTTCAAGCATGTGCAGGAGACTCATTTTAATAATTTTGATATGTACTGATCAGACAGCATCAGTTCTATACCAGACCTAGTCTCCCTATTTTACGGACCGTTTTTTTACACCTACACTAAATAGTTTAGTACCTTGCACTGCTCCAGCAATTACACTGCTGTGTACATGTGATCAAGTCACGAGGCTAATGCATGCTTTTTTCTGTAGATTTGATTCTAAAGACTGCACGTGCTCGCCACTATCATTGAATTATTGTTTCATGGGTGCAACTTCTTACCGCAAATACATTCAACTGTAATTTAACCACTGAACTATGTCGTCCAAGTTTAGCACACCAGTGCACCTGAAGGTAGCTTATAGGACATGGATTCTGACGGGGAACTGATTTTCAATATTTAAGTTGTTTAAGTTGAGAGTTTCAAAAGGCTGAAAAGAGGTACTGTTGCGAAAGACATTTCGCTTTCAGTAGTGTCCGCTGTGAACGAGTCTCATGTGTACCTTACCAAATGAATGAACAGACAACTAAGCCAAGAAAAGCATACGCGAAATCATTTGCTCTACCGCGGGGTAATATTTTAAACTAAAAGGAATTAAAGTGGACGGAGAAGCACTCATTCCAACCTTGAAATCAGACCGTAAAACTTTTAAAGTGCACGTATAACACTGTACCAATCGAGCTTGGATGAGTGTCCGCGTACACTTGGGTGTCTGTGCATATAATACCTAGAAGTGTTAATCAACTCCATTTGTGGGCAAGGTGTCGTGTGTGGAAAATTTTCTTTGAGGAGGCTTGCGACTTTGGCTCGAGATGACTGATTATTATTGAAACCTCGTGTGCTAACCTAGGCTGATAACTCAACCATGTGGCGAGCTTCCTGCTTCGAGTGAACAAAATTGAATTTGTTTTCATAGGCTCAATTTTTCGTTAGAGGCCACCAAATAAATTGATCAATCAGCCCAAGGAAACCATACTAGACATTGTATTTTAATCTTCATTTGTAACAATCAAGTGGAAAGGGTTAGCCATCACCAAATAATGCTGACAACTCCCTCGTTTCTTTTCTATTTCAATAAGAAAAAGATCCGAAACAGAGTACGCAAAATGTCCCTTTGTGTACGCACATGTTCCGCATAACACGTCCGATCCTCTACTACTTACAGATAAAAGGCCCTTCTTTTATTTATTCCTGGGTACTTGGTATGCTAGGTCAGCAGTAACTGGACGTTGTCTCAAATATTGTGTTCCCCATGGTCTAGCGTTACCATTGCGCACATTATGTATGTGCGCAACACATAAACAAGAATTCTTGGCGTCCTTACAGCTTCTCGACCTTCATTATCATCCGGTGGATTATCTGTGGAAACCTGTGGCCATGCCTTTTCTTCGTCCACAACGTGTCGTCTTCGAGTTCCTGCCTCTTGCCTGCCTGTTGTGGAATGCGTCATGTAGCACAACCCATCGATGTGGCTTGCCCGTCTGCCTTCACTGGGTTAAGGAACTCCCTTCTTTGTTGCTGCTCATCACTGCACTGCGACCAAATCAGATCAAGAGTGGGTGACGGACTGTATCTTACCTTGCCCTCGTGGGACATGCCAGCGATCTCCGGATCCACCAAGGGGCCCGTGTTTTACTGTGAAACATCCTCACATCAGCGTACGTCAGTGTTATCGTACGTTGCTGTTCTAAGGATAATCCCAAGGCTTGCAGATCATGTCGCACCACTGAATATTACGCTGTTCGGCCGCCATACAGAGAATCTAGTGTTTTTAATGACTGTCATAACGTTGGACCCATATTGTTAAGTTGCACAAGCGTAACGTGTCTGGCGTCGTTTTACGATGCTTTTATTTCACAACCCTATACGATTGCAGTGAAATTGGTCGACCTATTTTGCATGTTCTCTTAGCCATGATAGAGGCATAATTTCACATTGTATCAAGTAGGGGCTTATCGATTCTCTTTTTGTCTAAGCTGCATCTAAAAATCGGCAACTTGGCTAAATCCACATAATCAATCTGTGTTACCGGTAGGCTCCAAATGTGCATGCATGTGTTTGCACCTGTTCGTTGCGCATCCAACGCTCTTACATTTTACCCATCAACTACTGAACTCTGTGCTCTTTTGCTTCAGTCTTGCGGTTATTGTGCGGACGCGCTTGTCTGGTTCTCGTTTCCAATGAAGATATTCAGCTTAAGCATTGTCAAGTGTGGGCATAGATTTCATTTTTTCTAAAAGCGGTTTTCTTTTGGCATCCTGGTTAGAGGGCATCCGCAGCATTCGTATAGAATCCGATGCTAACACCTGGCCTCCTAGATATGATCCACGAGCTTCACCCATATACCTCTTACATCTTTGAGTTTTTTGCTGCTGCTATTGGCTTTTCAATGCTGCAGTGCGCTTTGCATGCTTTGGTCTTTCTTCTTTGTGCCTGTAAACATAAAAGAACATCAATATGCCAAAACTACCACAACGTGACGAGAGTATGTGGGGCTGGGCCATAATCATGACAAACAAAAAAACTTTAACTATGACAGGAGTAGGTTGCGACATGTATGACTAATGCTTGCCCCCTTCTAATTTATTCTGTTGCTGTGTTCCTCTGTATGCTTTTGTTAAAAACAAATAAACGGGCCCGAGGACAATGAGCTCCGTGGGGTGCTTATGTACTTTCAGGGGACCGTGGCTTTTAGGGTGTGAGTTGTGTCCCTCGCTGTAGTACGTTGCATTATTAACCACTTCTAGTCTTAAGAATTGCTCTAAGCGTTATCTCTATGTCGTTGTAATTAACACCACTAGATGGTGTTAGTGGATTTTGTATAGTTGACGATTTCATATAGTTCACAGATGAACGATTCGCCCCATGGACTCATCATCATTCAGTCTTGGATATGCTGTACACATTTTTTTTTGGGGGGGGGGGGGGAGTTTTTCCCGAGGAAGATCTAGAATGTTGATTGTGTATCAGGCGATTGTAAGTACGTGACGCTTAGTGAGTTTTGGTTCTCTTGAAGGGGCCATGTTTTTCGCAGCTATAATTTAGGATGCTTTAAGTTGCCGGCGCAACTAACCTTACGAAATTTGAAAGCAATTGCCCCATCCGGATGCTTACTTCCTAGCTATATATATATAAATGGTCAGCATTGTTTAGGTAATAGAAGTAAATGCGGTGATTACATTTTCTTAACCCTGTTCATCAATATGTAGTCGGGTACAATTTGAGAGGACGGAATGAGTCCCGCCCAAATAATTGAGGTAAAGCCACTGGTCACCTGTGACTAAAGAAACAGTCCAGCTCATGCACTCTGTGCCGTTCTCTAATAAACTGCCCGCATGTTTAGTTGTTCACAGCCGGAGTACGTTTTCACAGGTGCTGACTTGTGTGCAATCGCCTTCGAGGAATAAATGCTGTTGACTTGCATCAGTCAGTCCAGTAGAAGATGAAGATATATTTATATTCGTTATTAGTGAAACATCCCGGTTTTCAGAAGTATTGAGGATTGTGTTTATTTCCTGATATATGCTGCTCTGCACATCTGCAGTTGATAAATGTGGAGGAATAAAAGAACATCGTTCAAGTACTTTCAGGCATCTACCATTTGAGTACTTTTTCCTTCCCTTGGCCAAACGTAAGCATATGATGGCTTACGTATGGCTTGTCCAACTGAGAGCATGTTACAGTATGAAATTTGTTTACTCTAACTCATAGCATTACCACATGCCTCTTCGCATAGTAAAGTGCGAGTTCCCATTTATGATTTACATCAGACCTGACTACATGTGCAGGTTTCTGAACAGATTCTTTGTCTAGGAACTTGGGCGGTTCTGCTAGTTTAAACTTTATGTTCTGAATTTCACGGTCACTGCAATACATCAAAAAATAAAATGTAAATTGTGTTACGTTTTCTTTTTACTTGGTGTTCGCTGGTGCTCGGCCAATCTAGTGCTTCTCTGCTGCCTTGACTGCTACGTCAAGCCTGATGGCGCACAGAGCGTTGCTCTGTAACTCGTTCATATTATATTTGTCCAGACATTGGAACAACATATGAAACATGCTCAGAAGACGGAAATACAAACACAGCAGCAGAAGAGGGGAAGGGACTTGGGCAAGACTACTTGCCAAAATGTCGGTTTAAGCCCAACATATTTTTCTATGTACCCCCTTGTGTGGAAAAGTCTGTTTCTCCACCAGTTCGTCAAAGTACTAATTGTACATGTTTGGTGGGCTAGCTTTCAACTTAACATTCAGATGCGATCTCACAGTTTTTGACAGCTCCGCCGTGTTGAGGTCTGGTTTCCAACAATGGTTGCTTGTAAAGCAGTAAAAACATGTTTTCAACTGGGCAAACTTGAATACTAAGATTTTGCAGTCAATGTTTGATGTCACGCAGCTATTTTATACACGCTGGAATTATCGAACTGAGCCCCTTGGGTTTGAGAGCAAAGTTGATGTTGTTTCGGATATTCGTATGGATCTGGAGTTCATGAGGATACAACGTTAATAGTGTTTACAGTAGTTTAAAAGCTGTTAAGGTGCTGGAAGTTATGTTTCGTGGGCAGAAATTCCCTAGACTCTTTCGAAGCCATTGTCGGATATTCAGGAAAAGGCATTGCAAAGATGAGCTTCGCCTCTTATACTTACTGGATGTTACCAAACAGAGGCGCTGCCATCGGAGCGGTAGCTGCCCCCCTAATATTACTACTTGTGTCCCCTGCCCCCCCCCCCAAATGCTTAAAGCACAGAACAACTTCCACATCTACTTGTTTAAAATCCTCCTCGCCCCCCGAATGAACTCGCTTGAAGTGGGTGCCCCACCCACCCATTAAAAATATCCTCTTTTCGCCCCCGTAAGCGATTAACCATAATTGTTTCTTCGCGTAACATGACATGCAAACTTTTAGTGTAGTTCTGGGCAAATCATATTTAGTAGAGACGATGCTCCCCCCCCCACTACCTCTCAAAATGGTGAGGCCGCCTTCGAGGAAACCGCAAAACGAAGTTCCCTCTGCATGGGGCTGAGTGTAAAAAAATGAAATAGTGGTTCACTTTGTCGTACATATGTGCTGTACTCTGGCACCCTCAATAACTTGTGAAGTGTAAGTATTTTCACTGAAATAATTTAGGCTACTTCCAAGTATTGCTTTTAGCCAGGTACACTCCAGCACATTTGCAGGTAATCTCTTCCATTGCCCGGAACGCACAGGCGAATCTTTTTTTTTTTTAACCGAGCGGTCTTAAGCCCTAATCACGCGTACGTGTTACATTGCCAGTGTGGGTGGCGTGCAGAGTTGGCGTCGCGTCGCGTTTATATATGAAGGAACAGGGTGCACATGGCAAGCGTGCATGCTGTACACACGCTTAAGCGTGAGCAATAGAGACATCAATAGATGGATAGAAACACGGGAGCAATAGCGAGATAGAAACAGAGATGTCCTGCATTCCCGAGTACTTTAAAAAATGTAGCCGAGCCAGAACTGCCAGAAATATCCCGCGTGCCAAGAACGATGAACACTAGAACACACGACAGGGGTATCAAACTGCAACCAAATTCACCCGCCACTGCTCTTCTCTCACCTCCCTCCTAACATACTTCCCCACCTTGACCCACCCTTTAGAGAGCGGTGGAAGAACTTGCTTTGCAGCTCCGCCCTTAAAAACCAGCTGCTGCTCGTTACGAGGGGCCAGGCGGCAAGAACCGCATTCGGATTCTCGTTTAAAGGAGACCATTAATGAGCTCTTCGGCAAATCCGCTGGAAGAAAGTGAAGTTTTATTCCTTCATTTAAATCAATAGCAGCGTATTCAGGACATCACGAACTCGCTAGACACCGTATAGACGCCACCATGTCAACGATGCAGTGTTGCGTGTAGCAGAGGCTCCAAAATACAAGTTCACGAAGCCGAGGCAACACGGTAAGAAAGGGTTCATGGTGCTACACTGAGGGAACCAAGGGTGGCTGCAAGGAATGCCGCAAGGGGACCATCACGCATGGACAGCTTCGGTGTACGGCCATTTGCACGGTGTGAATGAGCCATAAACTTTCTCCCTCTGCATCTCTCTCTTTCAAGTCATGCGTAAAGGTGCAGCACTGTTAAGTTTTAGCACGGCTACTGCAACTGAAAACAGTTTAAGAAACAATAGTGCATCCCGGCTGGCCAACTCACGTCACCCGTACAGCAACACGAGACGCAGAAAGGCGCCATAAGAAATACATTATTACTAGTATTTATACTGTCATTAGTACTATTCTTTTTCTTATTAGTAGTAACATTTATATCACCCGAACGGTGCAGTTACCTGGCTTTCTGGCGTTCGCGCTCTGCATATGTCGGCGATTAGCTTAACGCTTAAAGCACTTGCCTTTTTGAGCGGAGGAGCAAGGATCGACTCCCAACACTGTATAACAGTTTATTTTTCCTGAAATAATAAACAATCAGTTTCATGGGTTTCTTTATTATGTATGTCCGTTCAAGGTGACATAAACACGGACAAATACGCAATTTATTCGTTGTTTGCATTAGGTGCTGGCGCTCTACACATCACCGCTGCAAAACAATAGACCACTTCACAAGGTTCTAAGTGAAGCGAAATTATGCGACAATGAGCTCAGTTCGTTTGATCAAGCAAACGTCCGACTATACCCCTTTGCTTAGGATCGTCGGGGCAATGGTATTTACAATGGGAGTAACATAAGGCACGAGTTCCCCTGATGTGCTGGCTCGCCCGCAATAGATGGTTGAAACTACTAAAAACGTTGAGGCCCTTATCACCCTTGATAAAGCTCAACTTTTGTTTGACGTCACAACTTCGGACGTGGGCGTACTGCCCATGCAGGTCGCGGGATCAAATCCCGGCTGTGGCGGCTGCATTAACGATGAAGGTGGAAATGTTGTTAGCCCGTGTACTCAGATTGGGGTGCATATTAAAGTACCCCAGGTGGTCGAAATTTACGGAGCCTTCCACTACGGCGTCTCTCATAATCAAACGGTAATTTTGAGACGTTAAACGCCAGATAAATCAATCGTGGGCATACTGTACGTTTGTATCTAGCTTAGGGGTTTCCTGAAAGGTTGGCTTCTTCGCATTGCATTTTCAAAACCAGTGAAAAAGTTGGGGCTTTTATCACCCCTGATAATGCTCAACTTTTGTCTGACGTCATGCCTTGTTACATGGGCATACTGTACGTTTGTTTCGTGGTAAACGTTATCCTTAGAAGTTGGCTTCCCACAATGCATAGACAAAATCAGCGAAAAAAGTTGAGGTCCTTATCAGCCCTGATAAGGCTCACTTTTTTTTTTACGTCACGCTTTGTCACATCGGCATACTGCACGTTTGTATCGAGCTAGTGTACTTTGAAAAGTTGAATTCCCCGTATTGTATGGTCAAAATCAGCGAAAAAAAGTTTAGGCTCTCATCACCTTTGATAATGCTCAACATTCGTTTGACGTCACGTCTTGTCACGTGGGCATACAGCACGTTTTTTTTTCAAGCTAGAAGTTCCCCTGAAAAGGTAGCTTCCCCGTAATGCATGGTCAAAACCAGCTAGAACTTTTTAGCTCTTATCACCCTTGATAAGGCTCAACTTTTGTCTGATGCCAGGCCTTGTCACTTGAGCATACTGTATGTTTGTTCGGAGCTAAAGGTTCTCCTGAGAAGTTTGCTTCCCTGCAGTGCATGGCAAAAACCAGTGAAAAAATTTGAGGCCCTTATCACCCCTGATAAGGCTCAACTTTTGCCTGACGTCACTCCTTCTCACGGGGGCATACCGTATGTTTGTACCGATCTTAAGTGTCCACCGAGAAGTTGGCTTTCCCGCATGGTATGGTCAAAGTCAGCAAAAATATTGAGGCCCTTATCACTCCTGACTAGGCTCAACTTTTGTCTGACATCATGTCATGTCATGTGGGCACCCTTAACTTGAGGGTGCGACGTCACACAGAAGTAGAGACTCATCAGGGGTGATAAGAGCCTCAACATTTCTCGCTGGTTTTGACCATTCATAGCGGGGAAGCCAACTTCTCAAGAAACACCTAAGCTCGGTATAAACAAAGAGTACGCCCACGTCAGAAGGCGTGACGTCACACAAAAGTTGAGCCTTATCAGGGTGATAAGGGCCTCAACTTTTTTCGCTGGTTTTGAACATAAATCAAGGGGACGCAACTTTCTCAGGGGACACTTTAGCTCGGTAAAAACGCACAAGCCATGATGTTAGACAGATGTTGAGCCTTATCTGGGATGATAAGGGCCTCAAATTTTTCCGCTGGTTTTGACTATGCGTTGCGGAGAAGTAAACTTCACAGGGAAATATTTAGCTCGAAACAAACGTACAGTACGCCCACGTGAGAAGTTGTGACGTCAGACAAAACTGAGCTTCATCAGGGGTGATAAGAGCCTGAACTTTTTTTACTTGTTTCGATCATCTATTGCGGGGAAGCCAGCCCATCAAAAGAACTCTTGCCTCATGTTTCTCCCGTCGTGAACACCATTGCCACAGTGACCCTAAGCAATGGGGTATGGTCGGACGTTTGCTTGATAAAATGAACTTGCATTATCACATTTTTTCGCTACGCTGATAACCTTGTGGAATGGTCTGTAGTTCTGCAGCAATGTTGTGTAGAGCGTCAGCACTCAATGTAAATATGACTGAAATTGCATGTCTGTCCGTGTTTATGTCAACTAGAACAAATATAAACAATGAATAACTATGAAACTTAAAATTTATTGTTTAATAAAACAATATACTCTTATACAGTGTTGGGAGTCGAACCTAGGTCATTCACTGAAAAGAGAAGCGCCTCAAGCGTTAAGCTGTGCGCCGGTATCTGCAAAGCGCAAATGGCAGTAAGCCAGGTAACTGCACCATACCGGTGATTAATAATAATAATAATAATAATAATAATAATAATAATAATAATAATAATAATAATAATAATAATAATAATAATAATAATAATAATAATAATAAATTACTGCCTGCGTCATCTTTATGCGCCTTGTGTTGCTGTACGGGCGACGTGAGTAGGCCAGGCGGGATGCGCTGTGGTTTCTGAAATTGCTTTTGATTGCGGTAGAAGTGCTGTCGCTTAACCATCCTGCACCTTTATTCATGACTCAAAGGAGAAGGATGGAAAGGAAGAAAGTCTAAGGTCCATTCACAGCGTTGAAATGGCCGTACCCCGAAGCTGTCCATGCGTGATGATCCCCTTGCGGCATTCCTTGCAGCCACCCTTGGTGCCCTCAGTAGTACCATTAGCCTCTTCTTACCGTGTTGTCTCGGCTTCGCGAACTTGCATTTCGGAGCCTCCGATTCACACAACACTGCGACTTTGACACGTAGACGTCTATACGGTGTCTAGTGTGCTCGTGTGATCTGACTACGCCGCTGTAGATTTAAATGAAGGAATGAAAACTTGTTCAATAAACCATTAATACCACTTCCTCCCGGCAAATGCGCCGGAAGGAAGTCGCATCTTCTTCAGGTGAACTCAAATGCGTATATCAGCGCATGGCCCCGCGTAATGAGAAGTAGCAGGTCTTTAAAGGCGGACCTGCAAGGCGAGATCTTAGATCGCTCCCTAAGGGACGGGACAGGGTGAGGGAGCATGTTAGGGGTGGGGTGAGAAAGGAGCAGTCGCGGGCGATTTTGGTGGAAGTTAAATACCTTTAGGATGACTGCTAGTTGGGCGGGTTGGTAAAGGTTCATGATGAAACAAGCGCAAAATTACACACACTCAGAGAGGACACAGACAAGCGCTTATACTAGCAACTGAAAATTTTATTTCAAACATACTTCTTTGATGTGTTCTAGCATTCTTCGTTCTTGGCACACGAGCCATTTATGGTTGTTCTGGCTCGGCTGAATTCTTTGAGGTGTTTTGGAGTGCAGGATGGCTCTGTGTATATCTCGCTATTACTCCCGCGTTTCTACCTCTTTATTGCTGTCTCAATTGTTCACGCTTACGCCTGTGTACAGCGTGGACACTTCCCATGTGCGCCATATCCCTTCATTTATAACCGCGACTCTACGCCAAATCCACACGCCAGGACCGCTCGGCTATTGAAAAAGATTTGCCTGTGCCTCACGGGCAATTGAAGAGATTACCTGCAAATGTGCTAGACTGTACCTTGCCAGCAGCGATACTTGGTAGTAGCATAAATGAATTTCAGTGCAAATACTTACACTTCACAGGTTAGTGAGGTGCCAGAGTGCTGCACATATGGAACACACTGAACCACAATTTCATTTTTTTTTGTTTACACTCAACTTAATGCAGACGGAACTTCGTTTTCCGGTTTCCTCAAGAGCGGCGTCACCGACTTGATTAAGGAGGGTGGGGAGGGGGGGGGGCTTTGCCTTTACAAGTGCCATTTGTTCAAGACTACACTTGAATTCTTGTCATGTCATGTCACGCGAAGGAACAGTTATGGTTAATTAGTAACAAGGATGACAAAAAATATTTTTTATTGGGTGAGTGAGGAACCATCTTCAAGCGAGATCATTGGCGGGCGTGGAGTGGAGACAGAGAGTTGGAAAATTGTTCTATGTTTTGAGCATCTTTTTTTTTGAGGAGGGGGGCAAGGGGAGGCAGGCAGTAACATTAGAGGGGCAGCTTCCTTTTTAATGGCTGAATCTCTGTTTGGTAACATCCAGTAAGTATGAAAGGCGAAGCTTATCTTTGCAAAGGCTAATTCGGGGCATTCCACAATGGCTTCGATAGGTTCTGGGGCATTTCAGCCCGCAAAAAAGACAGTAGTTAAAAAGCAATTAAGGTGCTGGAAGTAAACGCCATTACCATGTATCCTTACGAAATTCAAATACTTACAAATATCTGAACCAACATCAACTTTGCTCTCAAATCCAAGGTTCTCTGTTCGATAATTTCAGCAGGTATAAAAGAGCTGCGTGACATCAAACATAGGTGCAAAATATGTTTTTGCATCTATGTTTGATGGCCCGTAAAATCTTGGTATTCACGTACACACAGTAAAAAAACAAGTTTATTTATAGCTTTAAAAGTAACCATTGTTGGAAACCAGACCACAACACGGCAGAGCTTTGAACGGCAAGATTGCATCTGAATTTTAGGCTGCAAGTTTGCCCACCAGACTTTGAAGACATTTAATACTTTGAAGAACAGGTGGAAAAACAGACATTCTCACCCAAGGGCGTACATAGGACAAAAAATATTCGGCGCAAACCGACATTTTGGTGAAGAGTCTTGCCCAAGTCCCCCCCCCCCCTCCCCACACACACACCATCTATATGAAGGCAAGACCATTTGTCGCAATAACTCCGCCAACATGCCGGGCTGAATATTTATCTATTGAAGTCTTTAGCTGCTGCTGTGTTTGGATTTCCATCTTCTGAGCATGTCTCATATGTCGTATTAATTTCTAGACAAATATTTAAGGAATAAGTTGAGCAACGCTGTGTGCGCCATCAGGCTTGACGTACCAGTCGAGGCAGTAGAGAAGCACTCGACTGGCGGAGACCAGCGAACGCCAAGTAAAAAAAAACGTAACACACAATATACACTTAGTTTTTTATGTTTCGCAGTAACCGCAAAATTGCGAACAAAGAATGTAAACGAACACAACCGCTGAAGTCTCTGGACAAGGAATCTTTTCAGAAACCAGCTCGCGTTCAGGTCCGATATGAAAGCTAAATGGGAATTCGCTTTACAGGGCGAAGACGGCATGTGGTGGTACTATGAATTAGAGTGAACTTATTGCATACTATTATATGCTCTCAATTTAACATGCCGAATGTAAGCAACCATATGCCAAAGGAAGGAAAAATTGCTGTAATGGTAGATGCCTAAAATACTCGTACAATGTCTCTTCTATTGCTCCACATTTAACAACCGGTAGTCTGCAGAGCAGCATATAACAAACAAACACAATCCTCAATACTTCTGAAAATCGGAAAGTCTCACTAATAAGGAAATTAAATATATGTTCGCTCTCTACTAGACTGACTGATGCAAGTCAATTTTATTGCTTCCTCAAAAACGTTTGTGCACAGGTCACTGCCGATGGGCATGTACTCCGGCTGTCAACAACTGAACAACCGGTCATTTTTTTAAAGAACGCCACGGAGTTCAAGACCAGTGCTTTTTCTTTAGTCACAGGTGACCGGCGACCATACTTTTGTTATCTGGGTGGTGCCCATGTGGTCCTGACAAGTTGTACCCGACTACATATTGATGATTAGGGTTAAGAAAATGCACTCACTGCATTTACTTTTATTACACAAAAAATGCTGGCCATGTATTGTATATATATAGCTAGGAAGTAAGCATCTTGGTGGAGCAATCACCTTCGAATTTCGCAAGTTTAGTTCCACCGGCAACCTAGAACATACTAAATTCTAGCTGGTGAAAAACATTTCCCCTTCAAGACAACCAAAACTCACTAAGCGGCACGTACTTACGATCCCCTCATTGACAATCAGCATTCTAGAACTTCCCCAGGAAAAATTCCCCGCCCCCTAAATGTACAGCATATCCACGTATTGAATGGTAATGAGTCCACGGGGCGAAGCATCTGTCCGTGAACGATAACAAATCGTCAACTATACGAAAGCCACTAACGCCATCTAGTGATGTTATTTACCACATTATACAGACAGCGCCATCTATTGAGCAATTCCCAAGCAAGAAGTGGCTACCACTGCAACGTACTACTGCGAAGGACACGACCCACACCGTAACACCCACGGCCCCCTAAATGTACAAAAGCACCCCACGGTGCTTTTGTAAATTTAGGGGGCCGTGGGTTTTTGTTTTTGTTTTTATTAGAAGCATACAGAGGAACATAGTAACAGTAAAAATAAAAAGTGGCAAGCACTACGTGCCACACGTGCCGAAACCGGCTCCGATCCTAGCGAAAGCTTTTTTTGTTTGTCATGATTATTGCCGGGCCCCACATACCCTCCAGTTGCATTGTCCTCGTTTTGGTATATTGATGCTTTTTCATGTTTACCGGCATGACGAAGAAAGACCAAAGCATGCAAAGCGCACTGCTGAGTTGGAAAGTCAATACCAGCAGGAACCGACTGAAAAATGTAAGAGGAAGTTGCGTGAAGCTCGCGGACCATAACCAAGAGACCAAGTGTTAGCAACGGACCATATAAGAGCGCTGCGAACGCTCTCTGACCAGGATACCTGAAGAGCTTCCAGAAAAAAAGAAGTCTAGTACCCAAACATGACGATGCTTCAGCTGAATCTCTTCATTGGATAACGATAACTCGCTGAGCGCGTCTATACAATAACCCCAAGACCGAAGCAAAAGAGCACCGAGTTCAGAAGTGAATGGGTGAAATGGAAGAGCGTAGATGCACAATGAACAGGTGCAAACACATGCAAGCACGATGGGAGCCTTCCGGTAACGCAAATTCATTAGACGGATTTAGCCAAGTTGCCCAGCTTTCCATGCAGTTTTGAGCAAAAATAGCATCAATATGCCACTACATGGCAGAATTTGAAATTATGCCTCTATCATGGTTAAGAAAACATGCAAATAGGTTGACCAGTTTCACTGCAGACGCATATGGTAGTGAAGTACAAGCATGGCGAAACGATGCACCAAACATTACGCTTGTGCAACTTAACAGTATGGATCCAACGTTATCACAGTCACTAAAAATATTAGATTCTTTATATTACAACCAAACAGCGTAAGATTAAGTGGCGCGATATGATGTGCAAGCCTTGGGATTATCCTTAAAAGAGCGATGTATGATAACACTGACGGACGCTGACGTGGGCATGTTTCACAGCATATCACGGGCCCTGGGATGGGTGCGGATATTTATGGCATGTCTTGCGGGGGAAAGGTGGGAGACAGTCTATCGCCCACTCTTCATCCGCCAATGGTCACAGCGAAGTGATGAGCAGCAACACAGAAGAGAGTCCCTTAACGAAGTGAAGGTAGACGGGCAGGCCGCATCAATGGGTTGTGCTGCATGACGCATTCCACAGAAGGGAAGCAAAAGGCAGAAACCCGAAGACGACACGTTGTGGACGAAGAAAAGGCATGGCTTCAGGTTTCCACAGACAATCCATCCGATGAAGGTGAAGGTCGAGAAGCTGTAAAGACACCAAGAATTCTTGCTTATGCGCTGTGCGCATATGAAATGTGCGCATGGTGATGCAAAATCACGGAAACACAGTATTTAAAGCCACGTCGAGTTTGGCCTAGCCTTCCAGGGGCCCAGGAAGGGATGAAAGAATGGTCTTTTTTCTTTAAGTGCCGAGCATCGTACGTGATATGCAGAACTTGAGCGTTTCGAGTACAACAGACCGAAAAAGACGTTTAGCGTACTCTGATTCGGATCCTTTTTTTTTTAATTGAAATAGGAGATAAACGAAGGAGTTGTCATCGTTACTTGGTGACGGCTATTATTTTCACTTGATTGTTACAAATAAAGGTTAAGACTACAATGTCTTCTATGGTTTCTTAGGCTGATTGATCAAGTTATTTGGTTCCCCCTAACAAAGAATTGAGTATATGAAAACTCAAAAGAATTGAGTATACGAAAAGTATATGAATTGAGTATATGTAAAAATTGAGTATATGAAAAGAGTATAAGCCAAGGTCGCTAGCATCTATAGCTGAAATTTTCCACACATGTCACTTTGCCAAAAAGTCGCGCTAGCTAACACTTCTAGGGATTACATGCACAGACACCCAAGTGAACTCCCGGGAACAGTCATCCAAGCTCGATTGGTACAGCGTTAGACGTGTACTTTCAAGATTTTGGGGTCAGATCCCAAAGATGGAATGCGGGCTTCTTTATCCACTTTAATTCATCTTACTTTAAATTATTGCCCGGCGGCAGAGCAAATAAATTCGCCTATGTTTCCTTGGCTTCGTTGTCGTTTCATTTATTTATTGAGGTGCACAAAACAAGTTCAGAGAGGACACTACTGAAAGCAAAATGTCTCGAGGCACAGAAACTATATTCAGCGCTGCGCACGCCAATGGGTAGGTTGTTTCAACTTGCGGTGTGAATGCGGCACCGAGAATAGTTCGCAATACTAGATGCAATGAAGACCACAAACTAAAATGTAGAGAAAAATACGGAGGTGCCCTGCGTGTGTCTTTTCGACCGTTGTCTTTGCTTCTACTATTTCTAACCATTCTCTGTGCCGCTTTCACACCGTGAAGTTTGAACTACCTACTCATTGGGGTGCGTAGAGCTCCCCTTCAGGGGGCGAAAAGTGGAGGTGCTTGGTTCACTCTCACACTGGTAATAAATTTGGAATTTCGAAAGTATGTGCGTGTGTTAGGAGAAATATGTCCACGTGCTTTCCTATCTGTAACGGTGTTCATGCACATCTCTCAGGCATGTCATTCAGATAAATCGAGCGAGTCTGGTGAAGAAATCCCGGATCAGATCAGCTCGTATCAAAGTAATTCTTATATGGTTTCGTTGTGCAAGGGCACACTGGTGCCAACGCAATTTCCTTCCATAAAGTTTCACCGAGAACGGTGTGAAATAGAAAGCGCAAGGACAACGAACGAAAGGGGAAAGACAAACGGGGTTCCTCCATCTACGCGTCTGTCTCCCATTTAGTATGTCTTCTTCGCGCCTACTATTTCGAGCCATTCTCGATGCAGCTTTATTACTGTGAAGGTAGAACAACATATACTTATAGGCGTGCACAGGGTTACCCTTCTGGGGGGGGGGAAGTTCTGAAGTTTGTTGCTGTGCCCCCCTCACTGATTAAGTCTATGCAGGAAGGTAGGCTGCAGCCTCCCCCTCTTAGGTGATCTGGGAGGCAACCACCCCTTCGCCACCCACCGCTCACTGTGTACGCTCAAGAATCCACCCATACTACAATGCGGCGAGTGTCTGGCTCGCGTAGACTATAAAATTCCCCCTACTAACTTTTAACACGACCTGTCATCGCAGCATTCCAAGAGATAATCAGACCAAATGCGGCAGAATATTTATTTACATGAAATATCACCAATACTTGGCGATATATGCAAACACAGCCTGCGAAAGCAGTCGCCAGAAAAAGGAAATCTACTTGCCCATGTCAATGTAGACCACCAAGCAGCGAGATCCAATGCTCGAATGAAGAATGTCTGAGGAGGTTCGTGAAGCAAAGGCTGGGCGAAGTACGCAGAGGACCGATGAAGTTGTGCGTTGGATGCACCAGAAACACAGGTTGGCAAGCTAGAAGGGAAAACAGCCATCCCTTAATTGCGAGTGACCTGTTTTACCATTGCACAGTATATGGTCAAATCTTGGAGGGAACACGGCAATGCGTGGCTGGTGACCCGCGTGGCGCAAACTGGCGGCCAGAATTGTAAACGCAGCGCATGCGCATAGACGCGAAGGGTGGGGCTGGCCGCCTTTCGACTGCTACTTTTCGCTACGGCGCTTACCGTGTGCTGGATACTGCGTTCGCTTTTCCGTGGTGTGATTCACGTCCCCATCACTCTTCCTAGCCGTCCATGGGTAATCAGCGTGAAAAAAAAAAGGAAGTGCTGCTCGTTTGTTGTGCTTTCTAGAGAGCTTTGTTGCGATTTCATTCACGGCTACGGAAGCAGATTTCAGATTACAAGTGAAATGCAAAGAAAAGTCATGTGCTTATAGTACTGTAAAGCAAACACGTGTTTGAAAATACTTTATTGTGTTCTACTACGGTGTGACACCAAATTATTTAATCATTGTGCCATGCAATACTCAGAAAATATTACTTGTAACTATCGCTACATTTTGTTTTTTTCGTTGAAGCGAAAACGCCCGAAGTCCCTCATTTCGAATGTGCGATAGCGTTCACATTTTGAGAATCATTACGTTTCACCAATACGCCCTCTAAAAATGGTGTACGTATTGATGATGATTGATATGTGGGGTTTAACGTCCCAAAACCACCATATGAATATGAGAGATGCCGTGGTGAAGGGCTTCGAAAATTTCAGCCACCTGGGGAAAAATGGTGTACGTAGAACATTACGGAGTAAACAAAGAAAAATTTATTCCTACAACCTTTGTTACAGACACGTAGAGTGAGGTCACATCTGTAACCTCGAAACTTTTAAACACTGCAAAGGTAATGAAACACATATGTGCCCTTTGAAACGCAAAGGAAAATGCAGATCTGTGTAGGCAAAATAGCGCTATGCGTGACAAAACTACGCACTGAAACAATTACATTCCTAATGCTCATGATTTCACTGGAAATGAGGAACTGGCCTTTTTGCGATGGCAGTGACAGCATGCTGGCTGTATTCTTTGATGTAGATCTTGACCATCTAAAACCTTTTGTTCTTGGTTTCTCAAGCCATGCCACTTCTACTATTTATGCCGAAAATGCGATTAGCGAATACATACGCCCCCAGCTGCGGAATTCTGTGAAAGTGATAACGAAGCCCATCACTCGCGTAGCCTGGTGTTTGCGCTTACCGAAAATGTCATCGTAAGCTTTTGAAATGCTTTTCAAAGCAGCCAGCCGCTTTTGATAACAGCCGTGGAAATCGATGGCCGATGAAGCGAGCACAGCAAGCTTGTCGCTAGCGCGCCCCTGGTGTAGGGCGGGGAAGTAGCAGACGACGCAGGCAAGTACCGCCCATGCGATTCTGCGCGCATGCTCCGCGTTTCCAAATCACGGCACCAGTTGGCGCCCCGCGAACCGCTTGTCACGCGCCCACGTGTTCCCCCTAACAGTGGACCGTACTGTACACTAAGTTTGCCGTTGGACACCGGTATCTTGTTTTGACACCAAGTTTAATATACCACCTCGTGACAGTTAGATCCATGGTAGACGCTGTAATGCACGTGCCTTACGGGCAGACAAAATGGCATTTACCTCCTAATGCCTTCAGAATAAATGTTACTTTCACCAGCAATAATTCTGGTGAAAGTAACATGCCGCACATACCATCGTTATTGTGAAAAATGATGTTATTGCTGCCAGAAAACACAAAATACCCTCATGAAAGGTTAAGCGAATAGAACCAATGCCTAAGCATACCCCGTTCCCTTCAGCCACTTGATACACCACTCTCTAAACTATAGGGTGAAGTGTTGCCTGAATTCTGCGAGGCAGTCCACCCTGATCAAAGCATCTCGGCCGCGCAAAAGCATGAAAAGGATGCGCGCCATCACGCTTGCATAGCAAACATAAATATTCGCGCAATGTGAGAACGCTTCGAATAACAAATTACTAGACGATTTTGATAACAATCCACATTTTACCACAGTGCCTCTTCACGTTATGCGTCCATAGGGGCATGCTCATGCGCTTCGTGGAAAGTTCACGGCGCGGCCATGACCGTTCGTTGGCTCGCTAAAAATCTTGATTGGCGCACACTAGATTGTTTCACCGCTAATACAAACACAACCGACGGTTGCGAAGCGAGAACAGCCACGGTAAAACAACCTGAATCACAAGAGTTGTCGAACACGCTGCACAGCCGGTACCACGTGATGTCGTTTTATACGTCACAGAAGGATTCCGGATGAAGGCTCCACGGTATGTCTTCGCCCCCGATAACGCTCCTTCGGAAGTGTCGGAGCACTGAGGCTTCCATGATAACGCTGATAAATGGGTGCAGACTATCAATACCATTAGCTCTTGGCCTGCCTGGTCCGAAAATTATATATAGCAGGTGGTCATCGCCTGCCTTCGCGGTGGGGCCGAGGCGTGTCACAAATACGGGGACATTAAGCTACTGACCTAGCTGGAATGAAGGGCCAGGCTCATCGCTGTTTTTGGCCGAATCCATCAAGAAACATGCACGCCGAACCAGACGGATACCGACGATGGAGCTAAGGAGGAGCACGTCCTCGAGGCTTCCCTTAAACACTTCAGCTCATCGACAAGTAGTTATAACTTTATTCCTCGCAACAACACCTGACTCGGCTGGTTCTCAAATCCAGTCCAGAGAAACGACCTCCCACCGAGTTTGGGTAACTGGGCCGATAACGTGGCACCCGCACATGCATGACACCGAGCCGCGCAATACCCAACGCGGCCTCTTCCTACGGTACAAGTCCGCGTTGACGGAATCGGTGGGTTCTCGGCAGTTGTAAAAGCAGGAGCTCGACGTACTCCGCTACATCGACGTCATGCCCGGTCACCCTCCAGCCTCGGTGCGATGCACCCTTGTGTGGCCTCGGCAAGGTCGTGTTGCCTGTCCGTGCACTGGATCTGCAGATACACACCGAAGCCGGCAGAAAGTTTCTTTCTGCCGTTCCTGTCCTCGAGGACTTGCATGTGGATGTGGTTTTGGGAGCTGATTAGCTCTTGTCAGGTGAAGTTCAGCTTACTATAGATAGTGGCCGGAGTGAAGCTCCGATGCGTGACACCATGTGACAACAGTATGGACTGGCTTTTGTGTCTCCGAGCAAGAAAACAGTATTTAGAACACACGGACCTGTAGGCAACTGTAATAGAACCACTTGGTAATCTTACGAACTGCTTGTTTTCATCGTGTTTCCGCGGATAAAATCTGCTGTCACCACCCCTACGGAGCACACGAAAACACGTCCTTTCGCTATCATGAATGGAGAGAGAGAGATTGACTTTATTTAAACATATCCTGAGGAGGCTGAGAAAGGGCCATTCCGACCCTTAATTCAACCTGGAGGCTCCGCCCAGGATGGCGCTGGCAGCCGAAGGCTTGTAGTGATGTCCCGGGCTCTCTGGACCACCTGTAGTTGCTGCTTGTATTCATTGCTCTTGAGGGCTTCCTGCCAAGCCTCTTGGGTATTCAGTTGTGCTGCGCTGTGGGTAGGGCCCAGCCGAAACATGTGTTTTGTCACGTTACTCTCGACAAACTTGATAAAAAATGGGCTCGTTTAGTCGACTACTCAAGCAGCGGCTCAGAGAGATCGTCTTTGTCTTCTTTCACTCTTCGATCTCACCCAAGCAAACCATGTGGCAATAGTCCCCCCCCTTTGAAAGCATCGACTCGATGCTCGTAAATAAAAAAAAATGAAGGTATACACACGCAGATATAGAGAACCAAAAGAGGGAGAGTGCCACTACTCGCAGCGCAAATGAGGAAGTTTCGCCAACGCTTCCGCCAAGCGCAAAAAGAAAGGGCACAATAACACACGAGAACACAAACAGCAGCGGCAACGCAATGTCACGGCATGTCGTAGCACGTGAAACCACAAGGGCTACTGTGTGAAGTAGGGCTTCAGCCGAAGGACATGCACGGTTTCGGGTCGAAGCTGTCGACGAGAAGACGCTGCGCCGTCCGGAAATACCTCGTAGGTAAGATCTGTGATTCGTCTAAGAACCTTGTACGGTCCAAAATAACGGCTTAGGAGTTTTTCGGATAAGCCTGGTCGCCGGACAGGGATCCACACCCACACTCGGTCCCCAGGGTGGTAGGTGACATTTCGATGGCGGAGGTTGTAACGTCGCGCGTCTGCATCTTGTTGGTGCCTGGTGTTTATGCGAGCTAGCTGACGAGCTTCTTCGGCGTATTGAGTGTATTGCTCAGCATCTTGAGCAAGTTCATTGCTTTCGTCGCACGGAAGCATAGCATCGAGCATGGTTCGTACGTTGCGTCCGTAAACAAGTCGGAAAGGCGGAAATCGCGTTGTTTCTTGCGTTGCCGTATTATAAGCAAACGTGATGTATGGAAGAATCTCGTCCCAGGTTTTATGTTGTACGTCCACGTACATTGACAGCATGTCCGCTATGGTCTTGTTAAGCCTCTCTGTCAGTCCATTGGATTGCGGATGATAAGCCGTTGTTTTTCGATGACTTGTGCAGCTCAGTTTAAAGATGTCCTCCATCCTTCGTGCTGTAAACGACGTCCCTCTGTCCGTAATCACGCATGTCGGGGCACCATGCCGTAGGACGATTTGGTGCACGAAGAACTGCGCGACTTCAGAGGCCGTGCCACGGGGTAACGCTTTTGTTTCAGCATAACGCGTGAGATAATCTGTCGCAACTATAATCCACTTGTTCCCAGAGGACGACAAAGGGAAGGGCCCGAGAAGGTCCATTCCCACGAGGTCAAACGGTGTCCGTGGTGGTGCGATCGGCTGGAGCAGGCCCGCGGGTCTCACAGGCGGAGTCTTGCGGCGCTGGCACTCACGGCAGCCTTTCACATATCGATGTACACTAGTTGATAGTCGCGGCCAGTAATACTGTTGGCGTACTCGGGCGAGAGTTCGCGAATAGCCCAAATGTCCTGACGTGGGCTCGTCGTGGCACGCCAGAAGGATTTCATCACGCATGTCGGTAGGAACAACGAGTAGGAAAGCCTTGTCGCTACCACGGGCGTTTTTCTTGTAAAGAATGCCTCTTCTTAGACAAAAAGAGGACAGTTCGCGAGCAATGTGTTGAGGGACCTTAGAGTTGCCGCCTTCCAGGGAATCAATGACTGGGCGTAATTCATCGTCTGCCCGCTGCTTTGACATAAATTCGGAGTCACTAACTGCTCCGAGAAAGGCATCTTCATCTTCGGAGCCCCTGACAGCGTTCCCCACAGGTGCTCGAGAAAGCGCGTCGGCGTCTTCGTGTTTGCGCCCTGACCTGTACACAATCGTAATGTCAAACTCCTGCAAACGCAAACTCCACCGTGCGAGACGGCCGGATGGATCTCTGAGATTTGCCAGCCAGCAGAGCGAGTGGTGGTCAGTCACCACTTTGAAGGGACGACCGTAGAGGTAAGGCCGAAATTTGGTCGTCGCCCACACGACTGCGAGGCATTTTTTTTCTGACGTAGAATAGTTGGTCTCAGCTCGAGAAAGAGTACGACTGGCGTAAGCTATCACATGCTCAACGCCGCCGTGTCGTTGTACAAGGACAGCGCCAAGTCCGACGTTGCTGGCATCTGTATGAATTTCTGTAGCAGCGTCCTCATCAAAATGGGCAAGAACAGGGGCTGTTTGCATTCTCTGTCGTAACTCTGTGAACGCTGTATCTTGTTCTACGCCCCAAGTAAAGGGTACGTCATCTCGGGTGAGTCGCGTAAGAGGTTCAGCTATCTTAGAGAAGTTGGTGATAAATCGGCGATAATACGCGCACAAGCCGAGGAAACGGCGTACTGCTCTTTTATCTGATGGGACAGGGAAGGCGGCGACAGCAGCAGTTTTGTCTGGATCAGGTCGCACTCCATCTGCACTAATGACATGTCCCAGAAATTTCAGCTCTTCATAGCCGAAATGGCATTTTTGGGGTTTCAGCGTAAGTTCAGCTGTGCGAATGGCTTCCAGAACCTTTCTCAGACGCTTCAGATGTTCTTCAAAGCTCTCGGAAAAGATGACCACATCATCGAGGTAGACAAGGCAGCTTTGCCACTTCAAGCCAGCGAGAACTGTGTCCATCATCCTCTGAAAAGTGGCTGGTGCAGAACAGAGGCCGAAGGGAAGAACTCGGAATTCGTAAAGTCCGTCTGGAGTCACAAACGCGGTTTTTTCTCGGTCTCGTTCATCCACTTCAATTTGCCAATAGCCACTCTTTAGATCGATGGACGAAAAATACTTCGCACGTCGTAACCTGTCGAGGGAGTCGTCTACTCGTGGAAGCGGGTAGACGTCCTTTTTTGTGACGCTATTAAGCTTCCTGTAGTCAATACAGAATCGCAGCGTTCCGTCTTTTTTCTTTACTAGAACGACTGGCGAGGACCAAGCGCTGCTGGATGGTTGAATAATCCCGTCATCGAGCATCTCTTTTACTTGTGTCTGAATAGCCTCGCGTTCTTTGGCAGAAACGCGATAAGGCTGCTGCCGGATGGGGCGGACGTCATCGTCGGTAATAATTCGATGCTTCGTGAGGTGAGTTTGACGGACTTTAGAAGAAGAGGCGAAGCAAGATCTAAACTCCCTTAAAAGGTCGTGAAGTGCAGCCTTTCTCTCGTCTGACAGCGTCGAATTGATGTCTATGTGGTCTATAAATTCCTTATTCTCATGCGTTTCCTCGGACGCGAAGCACTCCGTGACGTCGGCAACAGGTTCTCCATAGGCTAGGGTGGTTCCACGGAAAAGATGCCGGTGCTCGTAATTGAAGTTCGTAGCTAGTATCGTTGACTGTCCGTCACGGACGCGCACTACACTTCGGGCGGCGCATACACCTTGGAGCAGCAGAAGTGATAAGTTGCTTTCAGCCACCACGTCGCCGTCTTGGAAGTCTTCACAAGTGACTTCGATGGGAACAGTTGCTCGAGGTGGCAGCGTCACACTGTCGTCAGCAACACGCAGCGCAAGTCTACGGCAGTTATCGGCGTCTCGATCTGTTGCGCCTTGAGTCGAGAAGGTCACGATGCGCTCACGGAGATTTATGATGGCACCGTATTCCCGAAGGAAGTCCATGCCGATAATCAGCTGACGCGAACAGTCGGGGAGAACGAGGCAGCTGAGCACAAACGTTGACGCACGAATTTTCACTCTTGCGGTACAGCGACCCAGCGGTGTTACAACGTGTCCTCCAGCTGTACGAATTCGCGTTCCATTCCACGGCGTGATCACTTTTCTGAGATCTTTCGCTAGCCTCCCGCTGATGATCGAATAGTCTGCACCAGTGTCTACCAATGCACTGACCTGAAGACCGTCAACCAGCACAGGTATGTCGAGCGACACGCGGTCACTAAGTTCAGATGCGGATGTCGGCGTTTCTTCGGCACTGCGATTATTCTCTGACGAAATGCCTTCGGCGTTGCGTGCAAGCATCGATGGGAGGTCTTCCGCACTTTGAGTCCCAGCGACCTTGCCCCCGAAGGCCGCTGCCTTCAGTTTTCCCGACGAGGGCTCGGGGAGCGTTCCCGTGCCGTCACCCCGAAACGTGGCCCAGTGGCTGCGGGTCTCCTCGGAGATGGTGACCGCGATTGCCGTTGTGTAAAGGGTGCACGCTGTTGCGCGAGATATTCTTCGATATCCCTTGGCCTTTGACCAATTCGGGGACGAGGGGAATTGACGGAAAATCCGCGCAGTCCAAGTTGCCGGTATGGGCATTCGCGGTAAATGTGACCAGCCTCACCGCAATGATAGCAGAGGGGTCGTCTGTCTGGCGTACGCCAGAGATCAGACTTGCGCGTCGGTGTACGGCGACTATCGATGTCCAAATCAGCGTGCGCTGACTGAATCGCGACTGACGGCATCATTGTCTGGATCGGGACGTATGGCATTGTCTGGATCGGGACGTGCGGCACTGTCTGGATCGGGACGTGCGGCACTGGCTGGATCGGGACTCCTTGACCCGAAAGAGGAGTGGCAGATCGCAAGGCTTCCGCGTACGTACGACGGCGACTGTCAGTAGACACAGGAGCCGTTTCCAGATCAACCGACGTGGGCGGAAAACGATGGGCGTGCAGCACCTGCTGGACCTCGTCGCGGATGACACTGGTGATAGACCCAACATCGATTTGCCTTGTCCCGTACATCTTTTCCATTTCTTCCCGGAAGACAGATCGAATGATCTCGCGAATCCATTCGGGGCTCTTGCTCCCAGGGGTGGCGAAAATCTCGGGAGTTGAGGCAGCATTCACTTGAGGGTCAAACTGGGCAGACCGTTGGTGCAGTACTCGCTCCATTGTTGCCGCTTCAGTAAGGAACTCAGCAACACTTTTGGGGGGACTACGCACCAAACCAGCAAAAAGTTGTTCCTTCACACCACGCATGAGGTGGCGCAACTTTTTTTCTTCTGCCATAGCAGGATCCGCTCGCTTGAAAAGCCGTGTCATGTCCTCGACGTACATCGAGACGGTCTCGTTGGGCATCTGGATGCGTGATTGAAGTGCACGCTCCGCCCGTTCGCGGCGGTCGGGACTCCTGTAGGTCTCCAGGAGGCGACGCTGGAACTCGCGCCAAGATGTCAGAACATCATCCCTGTTCAAAAACCACGTCTTGGCACCGTCTTTTAGGCACGTGTACACGTTCCGGAGCTTCGCGGCATCATCCCAGTAATTGATCGCTGCGACACGTTCGAACTCACTCAGCCAGTCGTCAACATCTTCATGCTGCGCTCCGTGAAAGGGGCTAGGCATGAGCGGGTTCTGGATGGTGCAGTAGATCGGCGTGGAAGGTGTCGGAGCTTGCATGGGATCTTGTGTCGAAGTCATAGTCGCTGCGTCAGTGGTTGGTGTCTCAGGCGGTAGGCCTCGTTGGCGGCGGCTTACTCTATGAACAGGAGTGTCCACGGGTGCAGGGCTTGTGTTCCGGCTGCTGGACGGGGTCTTGGGCATCGGGTGGATTGCGAGACGTTGTACCCAGCAACTCCACCAGTCTTGTCACGTTACTCTCGACAAACTTGATAAAAAAATGGGCTCGTTTAGTCGACTACTCAAGCAGCGGCTCAGAGAGATCGTCTTTGTCTTCTTTCACTCTTCGATCTCACCCAAGCAAACCATGTGGCAGTTTGAAATTGCAATAGGGATGGTTGCAAAGGGTGCATGTGGGTGGTGTGTCGGGCTCCACTCTGTGTAAGGTGGATGGTGTTATGTACGTACGTGTTTGCAATCTTCTTAGAGTTAGAGCTTGTGCTTTGTTAAGTTTTGGGTGCGGTGCTGGGAAGGCACGTCTTTGTCCCCGGTAATGTGAAGTGGTCTCGTGGTATGTGAGTGCTTTGTCCTGGCTGCAGAGATTCTCGTACCGCTCACTCGTCGAGAGGTCGTTGTCCGCGGCGCGGCGTGTGAGCTCACGCGACAGGCAGTTGACCTTTTCGTTAGGATTGCAGTGGTCGAGTCCCGGTAACTGTTCCACGTGGGCTTGGAACCAGGATACGTAAGTGGAATCATCAGCCACTGTCACATGCTGATATTGAAGCTAAAATGTTATTCGGAATCTTCACCTTGTAGATCTTTCGAAATTAATAACGACATATAATTTTCAATAAAATGTAAGAATTTATTCATCCATGTGAAGTTTTTTTAAAATTTTATTGAAAGTCATATGTGGTTATTAGTTTCAAGAGATCTAAAGGGCAAACTCTCAGCCTAACATTGTAGCTTGAATGTTAGCATGTGACAGTGGCCCATAGGTTAAGTCTTCGTTTCACAACCGGGATGCCATTGGTGCGAATGCAGCTGCCGTCCACATTTCAAGCTATAATTCATTAGAGCCCTTAAAATTTCATTTTTTTCTCAAGTTTTGTCGTGCTCCACCTGGTGGCGACTTGGCAGCACGGGACGGTGGGGCCCGGAGATCCCACGCCACCGAATTCCCACTAGGTGGACCACGACAGAGCTTCAAAAAATAAACTTTTAAAGGCTCTAACAAATTTCGTGGTAAAAGGGCCGACAGCAGGATTCGAACCACCAACCTCCCATGATGACGCGAGCATTTAACCTTTAAGCCACAGTCACGTGTTTTTGTCTTTCATGGTATTTATTATAATTCGTATTTCCTATTATAACATCAACGTAGTGATGCACTGACTCAGTGACAATATTCGCACAACTACAAAAAGAGAAAAATTTCTTCAAAAAATTGGTAAGCATAAGCCCCTCATCAACATGGCGTGCTAGTCTGGTTTTAAGTCCTGTTCTCATGCATACTTCAAGCAATCATTGGTTCTGCATTACGATTGTGTATGCGCGTTTTCCGCAGACTGTGAAGTTATTTTTCTTCCATCCTTAAGAATGAACATACAAAAGGACACTTCATTAAGACATGGTGCAAGGAGGAAACGTATTGCGTGTGAAATAATGTTCAAATCTTTTCGAACGGTTCGTTGAAGCACGTACCAAAACAGAACGAGATTTTCGCAGCTAATAAAGCAGTGTTAAATTGTCTGTGGTACATCGCACAGACAGCAATTAACTGAAGAAAGAAAATACTCTTCTTTTGCAACCATTGTTTTACGAGCAGCGTATCTGAATAAAGTTTATAAAAGCATGTTTTATTATCAGGAGAAGTACACAGATTCCGGGCTCGTTATAGAACATCCAGTGCTGGAAGGTCGAAATAACGTTCTGAGCGGTAGAAAAAGCGTGGACAAGAAATCTTTAGTTTTATGCGTGATATTGTGTACAAGTACTATAAGAAAAATCAGACTTTGTGAAACCGCACGGCGATCAGAACTTCCCGCTTGAATCCCCATAAACACGGGCTTACAGAGAAATCTGAAGAAACAATCAAGTCAGGCTAGGCATAAACAAATGTAATCGGCAAGAAGAATAGAATTATCGGATGGGATCTGTTGCGAAAAAAGGAGAACCTCGAAACTATTTGCCATAGGTATAAATGAACTACTCCCAGCCCTGCACCCCTGATTGCATGGCCTGATTAGGTGAGGGCCACAAGGCTGAGTTCGGTTTACGTGGGGCTTGGAGAAAATGCAGATCACACGGGTACGGGCCTCGTCTCGCCTCGATTCATGTACCCGACCAATCGCATGCTCGACTACACAAATCAATTTATGTGGGTCAAGGGCAGCATTCACGTTGAAGTTCAGTCCGAGTTTGAGCACGCACATCTCGGGCTGACTGAGAGCGTACGGCAACAAATTGCAGTTACCGTGAATCGACACCACGTCCCCTCGGTCTGCAGCGCTTAACAACTCGGATTCACAGGATACGTTCGTAAGCACACGAATGGAGAGGTACTTATGTACGTCATTCACCTTTGGCGATATTAAGGACTCGGTGGCAGTTCAGTGAGCTTTTCCTATTGCTAGCGAGATGGCGCGAAGGGGGCGTTTTAAAGGTATCTGCCCCCATCTTTTTGCAATGTGCACTGACCTGTACTTTTTCCTACAAGGCATGTTGACCCGTGCATGTGCTTATTTCATGGAGGGTGTGGTTTTTAATTCTTGCGCTTTGACTGAAAAGTTTGCGCGAAATGACGAAGCCGAAGAAATTAACTCGGTTCAATGCAGCAGCCATATTTGCAAAAGCTTCGCGCTGCTCGAACATGAAGAAGTAATTACCGCGACTGCTATTAATAAAGATCGAATTTTAAACAACTGCTTCATTCGTTACCGGCGTTCTTTCCACGCTACTTTGGTTATAAAAACATGAATTGGGTTATTAAATGCTTTTATAAATTCTTACAGAGCCCATAAAAGCCCACTTTAGGCGCTTGTGCCTGAATACCTATAAGTGACTATAAATGCCTACTTTCGAAATCGGGGTCCGTGTGAGCGCTATTTAACGTGAAGTTTTCTTTTTTGCGTGCTGTTTGATAACATTACGCACGTTACCGGTACAGACAGATGCGATCTCCATCTACTAAAATTTAGATTTTTAATAAACGCAATAATGCTGCCACAACCAAATTGCAAAATTAAAATTGGCAGCAGCGCTACGGCGACGTTGTCTCACGCAACTAAGAACGTGGTGCTACCAGGGCTAATTCTTCTTTTTTACCAATCCACAACCAAATTTTACAACAAATATTGAGTGGACCGAGGAGCAAGTACAATGCACCAGCTGATACGGCCAAATTTTATCGTTGTTCTTCGTTCATTCCAAAAGGTAACCTATGCTGAGGTTTTAGGATCGACTCTTACCTCATTCGATATATACGCGCGTACGTTGCTTACAACGACGTTGTTTCGCGCAACTTAGAACGTGGCGCCACCGCAGAACCACATCTGTGTAATAAAGTAAAATAGTCTTCGGTATTGTGTGTCCTGAAACTATGAAGCACAAATAACACGAAGACAGACGAATTGCTTCATAACTAATTCCACTCGCACGGTGCACAAATGGCACACTGAAGTTCGAATGATACTTAGCAGCTCGTTGTGCACATCTCGTTACGCGTATATCATCTTCAACTATGAATAAACAACAATATTGATCTGATTGCGATGTATCAGACTCCCGCTTAGGAGCCCAGAGCTTGACTTGTCAATTGGTCCCTAACTCGCGTTCTGTCGCATGTTGCTGCTTTGCTATGCACCTGAAGATGTCAGGCCCCCACCATGTCGGGGCACCTAGGTTTTTCATTGTTTCGCAATTTATTTATTTATTTATATATATATTTAAACTGTCAGATTGTTTTTCGTACACGTGAAATATGGCAGACCAATGAATACTCATAACAATGGTAATTTATACAATGAGAAACGGAGTTCCGTAAATCTTACATTTTCTCCTTTCGCTTATGTAGCTCTTCGCTTGAGGATGAATGCTTTGCGTTGTACCATTGTGTTTCTAGCATTTACCGCATGTGTGAAAGGTACGTTTTTTTCTCTTAAACAGTAACTGTCATACTTAAAAATCCTCATGCGCGAACTATTGGTATGTTTGTTCTCGTTAAGGGGCTCGTTATCCTACGTTAATTGTGTTGAATCAAGGTTTATGAAGCTCGTTACTTCCTAAATTTTTTACGCAAACGACCCATTTCAGTGGCACGTAGGTTAGCAATCTTTCATGTTGAGACTTGGGTAATGTTGAATAATTAAAAAAAACTAAACGACACCATGCCTCGTTCGATGTAGAGGGGTAAATAAGCTGTTGCTGTACAGAAAACAGATATGAATTAAGTGCATGTCATGTGATCAGTGACATTTATTTTTACTTTAGAAAGCTTGCCTCGGGATTTCATTAGCTGTTGAAAATCTTATAATGCCGTGACTCGCCCTTGAGGAAAGAAATAAGTCGAGCGGGTGCACTTTAGAAATCATAATTTTACGTTACTAAAAAACTCGTATGCAAGCGTAGTTTTTGACTATTCATATTCCTGAGAGGCCCGTTTTCCTAAAAAAACGCTCGTCACGGCTAAACACGAGCGAAAAGTAACACGATTGGTGTTACATCCTTTTTGTGAGCTCGCTGTGAATGTGAATTAAGCACCCGTTCTAGCGAATCTACGGGTCGTGGTGGTGGCGTTTTACGAGTATGGTTAGCTTAGCAGACCTTGGTCGCAACCACTCTACCTGTCACTATTGAGTCATCCCGCCATGGTGGTCTTGTGTTAATACTGCTGGACTGCTGACCTGATGGTCGCGGCCACGTTTTCATCTGGTTGAAACACATGAGGCCTGTGTGTTTAGATTTAGACAATGTTAAGCAACTCCACATAGCCGAAGTATCCCGAAGTCCTCCACTACGCTCTTTCTCATACTTATGTTCAATTGTTATGACGCATACCCAATATTTATTAATTTTTTTTATTTTTCTATTTATTTCATTACCAACAGCGCCAATTGGCATTACGATGAGGTAGTGATTACGAAAATTAGAATACAAAAAGATATATTGTCAGCCAAACAAATAATCAAAGTCACCTTAATCACAATCCACAACACAAATACTTACATCAATAAAAAATGCAACAGACTCAAAAAAAATGCTTCACACTAATTCGAACAGAGAATAAAACAAATCATTTGACATGGTAGAGGCAATGCTAGAAGGCAGTTGGTTCCGTCCTGAACATTTCAAGTTTGTGGGCCTGTTCAATAGAAGCAGACTGCATTTCCAGTTTACTCTAACAAATTTTACGGACATAACCTTCCGATTATTCACCAGACTCTTGAGCTTTCTTGACATCAACTCCGTAGAAGAGCATGTTTCAACGTCGGCTATGATTCTCTAGGTCATCAATTTTCAACAGGAGTGTCTTTATTGCTTTTGACAGCCTTTCATTTTACTTTCTACATTCTCCAACAGAGTTCGTTAAGTCATCAAGGCAATGCAACATTCACTCTAAAGTCTAAATACGCGAGCCAAGGTCACTTATGACACGCGTCTGCTGTGTCTGTGCTTCCTCGATAGCTGTCAGTTTCGCTGTATTTACAATTTGGCCTTTCAAAAGCTGAGCAAGTTGCGCCTCAGACGAGGGTCCTGGATTTAGTTTGTCACCACACACGAGTAGCAACAAAAAATAGAATGAGAAACGTCGCAGTAAGCGAAAACGGTGGGATTGACGCGACACTAGCTCAGGACTGTAATTCGACAACATACACTCAAACAGTAGTGGGCGTTTTATTATTGATATCATTAATGTCTTGTGGAATACGTATTGTTTCCTTTAGAGGTGGACCATAACACCCGCAAATACACACGTTATGCGCATGTTTCTAATGACCAAATCTATTCTTGCTTTTTTTTTTCTTTCTGAATCGCTCAGACCACACTGGCAATACGCTTATTTAAAATTATTTGGGAGGATCGCTATGATGTCGATTGGGGTGATTACCCCGAATTTTTAACATTCTTTAGACTTCATATTGTAAGATATTTAGCACAACCTTCACTCTCGCAAACACTCACACAAACACTGACACATCCACCCTGCTACCACACTCGGCTGTATGTGTGAGTGTTTGTGTGAATATTTGCGATGGTGAAGGTTTCCCTAAATATCCTACAATATGACGAATAACAAACTAGCCCAACAAGAAGTTTTATTGTTCTGTAGACTTGTTCACTGTATGACACGCAATATTCTAGTGGGACCAATCACTCGAAAATATTTTGTGGTAATAGTATTGCTTGCAAACTATAAATTTTACGTTACAGAAGCTTTAAACTCCGATTCCATTGAGATAAAGCTTGAATATGTTGAAGAAACAAATGTTAAAGCCATAATGAATGCATCACTGTCGTTCCTCAGAACTACACCCAATTCCTAAAACGCGGACTGGTTTACTACAGATTTCAAGTGCCCAGCTAATTAAAGTATACGTATTTATCATGAAGGCGCACATCATTGACAAATGCCTTGATAATACGGTGACAGACAATCAACACGACAGGACGCATAACTCGCATGACCAAGAAATTGTGACAAAAATGAACAACAGTAAAATTTGCTCAGTGGCTGATCAAAATCTTTGCATATTAAGGGTCATGTGAATGTTCGGAAATAATAATAATGGCACCTGGAAAAGTATAGGAAAGGGCGTGGGTTTATAGTAACGCTGCAGATTAGAAACATATGAGGCCTCTTGCACTTTCAAAGTGTCATACGCAACAAAGAGTTTTCTTCGAATACATGTATCTCGTAATCATACAATTTTGAAATGAAGAAATCAAATATGCCCCTCTCTGTTTTGCTTGCTTCATGATTATTACTGGCTTTATTTAAGGTATGGAGATCCATAAATTGTGTTCATTTTCTTTTCTCATTACATTATATCAATACATACGAATTTCGTTGGCAAACGGAGAACTAGCTATTCAAACATTATTTAGCAAGGTTATTCTTACTATTGAAAGCAAAGCGGAACTTGAATGTTTGTTTAAAAAAAGAGGTACAAAACTTCACTGGTTATTTGAATCACTCGAAACTATTCAATCATTTTTTTTTCTTGCAGCCCTGGCATGTTTGCCAACAAACAAAAATGGTATGTGCACGCTTCCTAATTGTTACATAGTCAAAAACAATAAACAATATTGCCACTTGCACGAGCCTGAATGAGCTCGGAGGACGCTTGAGCAACACCTTAAAGAAGGAAACGCGATGGCCTAATCACGCGCTGCACGCGATCCTTTTACTTTGCTTTTACTTATTCAGGTTTCTTGCTGGGAAAAGTTGGGGAATGTCTGTCGAGTCTATGTTACAGCTGTAAAGGTATTATTTGCAGGATTCCTGCGGTATAGCCTACCTGTTATATCTAACACATGCAAAACGAACCTGCGCACAATCCAAAATATTCAAGCCCAAGCGCTTAGGATATGCCTTGGTTTACCCCGCTGCGCATCGACAGCTGAAACAATTGTAATTGCACAGGACTACTCGACTATGACGCACATCACCATTGAAACGATGCGTACGTACCTCAGGCAACATGCCAGGAATCCTTCCCACCACTTGGCAACCCTCACTACTGAGAGGCCCTGCACGAAATTTAGTGCAATTGTCTGCGCTCATCGTGCGTCGTTTACGTCAGATTTTACGCCTGCTGAGAAACTGGTGTATCCACCGTGGTGCCTGACACTTCCACAAGTACGTGTTTCAATTCCAGGAATACAGAAAAAATAAAATTTGCCTCCATCAGCCCTAAAACAATTGTGCTTGAGCCATCTGCACGAAATGTACAACAATCACGTGCACATATACACCGATGGTTGAACCACAGCGTCTGGTTCTGGTGGTGCGGTGGTGATTCCAGCTAGAGGAATCACTCTGCGAATCAAACTGTCACATGCCACTACGTCCACAGCGGCAGAACTTGCGGCTTTGCGTGGCGCCATAGAGTACATCAAATCCCAAAGACCTAGTAAATGGGCTGTGTTTTCCGACTCAAAACCAGCCCTACAGAGCATGCAGTCAGTCCTTCGACGAGGTTGCCATGAACAATTAACTTACGAAGTTGTCAAGCTCGTTCACCACGTCACAGAAACAGGCCACGAGGTAAAGTTTCAGTGGCTTCCTGGCCATTGTGGGATCAGTGGCAATGATTCCGCAGACAACGCGGCTCGTACATCGCACCAAGAAGAACACACCCTTCCGATTCCTTTGTCAAGGACTGACGCTGCAAATCAACTTCGTCACCTGGCACGTAGTCTGAGTCTGCAGGAGTGGAACACCCCAAGCATAAGACATACGAGACTATACCAAATAAACCCTCGACTGGAACTTCGACCTCCATCCGGACTTCGTCGACGTGAAGCTTCACTTTTTTGTCGCCTAAGTTTGGGGGTTGCCTTCACAAAAGCATATAGAACCCTCGTCGGATTGACCGACAATGCGGAATGCGACGTCTGCTGCACCAAAGAAGACATCGATCATCTGTTATGTCATTGCCCTCGATTTGCCTCTGAAAGACAGAAGCTTTCGGACGCATTGCGACAATCGGACGATCGGCCACTCTCTGTGCAGATGCTACTGGAACACCATCATCGCCTTTCGTCGGCTCAAAAAGCAGTCAAAGCTGTCTTGTGCTTTTTGAGGACTACAGGCCTATGTGACCACCTTTAACTTTTGTGTAGTGCCACCGCTGCATACGCGCCAGCCGATTGACTGACAATCCTCCTTTTTTTTCTCTCTCTCTCTCTTTCTCTTCTCTTTCCTCTCTCTCTTTCATCTTTATGCACCCTTCCTATTCCCCCAGCGTAGGGTAGCAAACCGGGCATGTGCCTGGTTAACCTCCCTGCCTTCCCTCTTGTTTTTTACCGCCCCCCCCCCTACTTTGCTGCAAATGAAAGGACGTTTGTCCTCGTAACAATGGTCGTATGAAGCTATCTTACATACCTGTGTGAAGTGCAGTAAATAACTGTCCATCACACCACCATGGGTCTTCATACAAATAGGTAAAGCACCCACTACACATGCGTAAGGTGTCACGTGCAACTGCGCTTCTGTCACGTTATTGGTGCTCTGGTTAATAATGATAATCATGCATGTGTGCTTTGCAATTTTTGAGCCTGTAAACCAACCGTGTATTGCACAAGGCACATGTGCTGACGTATGGTGCGGTTCTATTATTAAGCCTCGCATAATTGCATGCGTTAAGAAGTCTTGCGTATGCAAATCTCATCGTTCTGTTCTTTCTTTTTTTCGATGCACCTTGAAGCACTCATTTGACTCTATGTAAGAACACCTGCTTGACGTGAAATGCGGCTTAGGTTCAATTCGTACTCGGACCGAATATTTACTATTATTGATTTATTTGTATCTACCGCAAATTTTTCTAACAGATAGCCATTATTTGACTCGCAGCCAACGACGCTGATACCCACACCAACCGCAGCGCCAAAATTCCTGCCAAACGAGCTGTTTACCGTTATCGCTGTAAAACCCGCTAAATTCACAATATAGTACGCACGACTGCGTGTCTGGTGTCGAACAATGCACTGGCAAAACAGCTGTAAAGGTTAAACAAGAAGTACTTCACTCATGTTATTAGTTACACGTACCAGGTCACCTCTATATATCCTAATATGGCTTCGGCCAATAACTGCTAACAAAATTTTAAACTATACTGCACCCTATATCACATTACTATATTGAAGAAAAGCGCTGACAGTCTAACGGTACAACGTGAGCAAACAATTCACGCACTTACATATTTTGGCCTCATCGTTAGGTTCCACTATTAACCTGTTTTCTCATTTCATATAACGCGGAAACCAAGCAAATGTTTGTGAGAGTTTGAGGCACTAAACATCTCTTCAGAGCGTGCAATGTACAGTGAAATAGATTGGGTCCTGCCTCACTTTCATATTGTAAAGGCATCCTGCTGACGAATGTGAAATTTAGGTCCATAATTGGAAGTTTTGCCTACATCGTCTCCGTTAGTTTATTGTGGTAACGGAAACATTGCAGTGGTCACCGCGTATAAACCACTATGCTCCGTGTGTAGGTCAGTTACCTTACAGTGCTGACTTCTCCCCAAAACACACTTCAGGTGCTTTGTTTTCCTCAAGCAGTAACGTCTAGAGCTAACTAGTTTGTGACAAGTACGTCGCCAGTTTCAGTGGTTTCGCTCACGCAAGTGAATAACGTGGTGCGACTGGTGATACACTCTTCATTAACCATGATAGCATTGGCTGCCGTATCAATACATATCAGGATGAATGAGGCGATATATATTCTGAATATTAAAGCACCATAATCCACGTTACAAGAAGCACAGCCGCCCTAACCTAGCTGGGACAGACTATTTTACAAAAAAAGAAAAAAAATCGCCGATCCCACGTGCCATCGGAGTAGACCGTAGGCAAAGCATGCGAAGGAAACGGGGCAGTGTCGTAATTTTTTATTCAGCGACACGCGACGTGACACGTGGCAAAAGGGCGCTAAATATATTTGCAAACGTTGCACGCGCAGAAATATATTGAACAGTTACAGATGTTTGTATAACGAGTCGTTCGCACTTGCGCAACTGTGCCAACAAGAACATGAGCATTCGCAACGCCAGAAGCCCCAAGCTGACGTGAAGCGATAGTAGTCGCGAGGATGGTAGCTCTGGACACAGCTACGTGAATCATCTTCAGCGGATGGCACCTAACTACTATGCACGTTAACCTGACGTAATGACTGTACATATACGTAACGTTTAAAAAATTATGTATAGCCCAGCACTGCTACCACAGTTGACGTTTCACGTACATTGGGGTACAGTTTAAAGGTAGTTCCGAGACCTGGGGTGGCGTTGTGGTAGAATACTTGATTATGACCAGAATGCTGCGGTTTGATTCCTGCTGCGACCCTGACTTATATTCTTTGCATTCATCAGATCAAGCCGCTGATGTAAGCTTTTTTCTTAACGCTTACACGTCAAAATTACGCGTTGTCACCATTCCTGTAGTGTGAATAACCTGCGGCACATACCTGCATAGCAGTGGTACATACCCGTTTCCGGGTATGTGCCACTGTCTGGCGTGAAGTGTTTGATGACGTACGCGACGAGATTTTGACAATATTTATGTCTTGAGCCACGTGGCATATTTGTCAAAACTTCTTACCGTTCCATACTAATTAAAGTTCATGCCAAATTAAGGCAGTGATCACGAGAGCACCCAGACATAAGCGGCTATATCGATAGATAAGTAGTTAGACGCCCAAAGTTCTTGCAGTGCGCATAGAAACGCTTCGCATTGATTATCACGGTGAAGGCCGTTGAAATTTCAGTGAAACCAGCATATATTTAGGGCACAAATGATTATAAAAAATCTGCCGCTTTGATAGTGTTGTAGGGCTGTCTTGAACAATGACGCGTGATACCTTCGGAAGTTTCGTAGGATTTTGTGCCTCCTTCTTGAAGCTGCATTAGTTTGGTGTGAGAATTTCAAAGTCCACAAACACGAAAAATGCATATTTTCTTGGGCTCTTTTCAGGTTCCTCACCAGACCTAACCAAATCATACGAGAAAATACCGGGATACTGCTACGAACCTCTTCACCTACGTCCTTGCCACCCATTGTATGAAGCCTGGTATTACGACTATATTAGCGAACTGTGCAAGAGAGCTAATCCTAACGTTTGTGGGGCAGGCAAAAATCTTTTTAATTCCAAACGAGATTGCCTAAAGGTTTGCGCGAGTAAGTAAACAAGCCTTTGTTATTATGCAATAATCTGTAGCAAACACTCGTCGCAGAAGCACTCTCACTGAAACCAAAATATAATCTTACAAGGAGAAAGTTCCCGTTCCTTGAGCACGTTAGCGAAAGTTTAAGCAAGCCATCTCGTAAGCACGTTGACTTTTGCAAAATATCTCGTTCGGGAACTATTAATAACTGACACTTTCGATCCCCTCATGAATTCCTGTAGCAGCAATTGGCTATTAGGAGTAGCCAAGCAGAATGGAATGATCGAAGTTAAAATTTGTCGCGTTCACGCAATTGGATAGTTTCAAACAAGTTTAACCAATAATGTGCAAGTAGCAGATATGGTGACGCATTCGCGTCGGCGGCGATACCTCTGCGTGCGAACTGCAGTGCGCGCCAGATGGTCAGTTATGATTGGGCGTCATGAAAGTAGATATACGGGTGCACCCCAGCGGAAAAATTAGAGGAGCTTAGCTGCAGTCGTGCCAGCATCAGCCAAGTGTAGTGGTGGGTGGCTAGCCTTGTTTTTTGTATTTAAAGTGCAGCTTCATATTTATTGTTGGTCGAAAAAGTTCGTGGCGGGAACACTAAACTTCTGTAGCGTATTTGCAAGGAAAACTAGTTGTCACACTTGTCTATGAAAGATTAAAAACGGCACACATGGGTGGCAAACAATGAATAGCGACTGCGCATAGTGAAGGAAAGAGCGAAAGAAGCAAGCGCGCGTTGTGCCCCCACCATTCGCTTTAAACTCGCGCACAAGTGCAACGCCACCACTTGATTTTCATCTCTGGGTAATTTTAATTTATTTTCATCAACGAAATACCAACTGTCTATTTTTCTTTCAGTCAGACATACAGCGTACAGCTGAGCATTTCTTTCAATAAAGAAAGCTACAAAGCAAGCGTTCAAACTGAATAATTGACAAGCAGGCGCTTGTGAACAATGGGAAGACATTCGCATGCGTTTCCGATATGAATTAGGTTGCAGCCACTTTGGACTTCACACGAATTTGTGTTGTTGAAAATTATCCCAAAACTAATCACGATCTCCCAGATTGATTACTTGATTTTAATTATATACCATTGCTATAAAAAATAATGTTATGCACCTCACCCCCTTGCACCCTCCCCTCAATAAATTGTGTGGTTCTAGAGACAGTTTTGATGAACATACGATATTGCGACCTCCTTTTCTTTTTCTTGCTGTTTGTTTTCTCCTGGTTCATTGTTAATAATATCTCTATCTGTATTTTCTCGTTCTTTTTAAAGTCCTTTCACTCGCTCTATTTCTCGCTTCCTCTTTTTTCTTTATTTGCTCTTCCTGTCAATATATTAACATCTTTGTATATCTTTTTTCTATCTTTTTTATCTGTGTCCATCTATTGCGTTCTCTCTCCATCTCTTTCTGTACTCGTTCTCTCGCTCACCAAGTCATAGCATGCCGCACCGGATAAATCAGCACCAGTGTTCTAAGAACGAGGCACACACTTAAGAAGAAGTCGAAAACAGCGCGTGCCGGTTCATGACAATTATAGTTTTTTGTTGTATCTGGATGAAATAACGAAGGGGTTAGCAGCTCTGCTCTAAAACTCGATTTTCGCTACTTCATTGTAAGGGACCTTCCAGAAAGGTCAGGGATGGCACTCAATTGCGTTATCTTCACTAAGGGGAGGATTTTTATTAGAGAAATCAGAAAGAAATTTGTCGCAAAAAAAAAGCTTCAGCCAAATATGGTGCAAGAACTGTCATAGTAATTCGCAGTTTGTTTTTCCTACAAACTTGTTATAGGACACCCAAAAACTTCTTCTTGCAGTGATTTGAAATTATGGGCAGTACCTGCATGAAAAGAATGCCATTTGGAGTTTTTTCGGCCATAATCTACTCCCCATTTCAACTGTGAGCGTTTTCTTACTCTTGTATTGAAAAATTTTCAGATCCCAGCAAAAGAACGCCAAAATTTTGCTCTAGACCACCTGTCTTCGGCTCCTGCGATCCGGTACTTCAGACGTGGCGCTATGATCACTGGTCTGGATATTGCAAAAGGCTCAACTATACCATCTGTAACCTCGGAGTCGAAGAATTCAGCACAGAGGAAGCATGTGTCATTGTGTGCAAGCGTAAGTACACATTCAAATTATATATATATATATATATATATATATATATATATATATATATATATATATATATATATATATATATATAGAGAGAGAGAGAGAGAGAGAGAGAGAATAGAGACACAACCTAGCGGTTGCCTTAATTTTATTTCCAACGGTTTCAACCGGTAGACCAAAACCGTTGGAAATAAAATTAAGGCAACCGCTAAGTTGTGTCTCTTTTCATCTGATATACGTTGGACCCATTGCAAAAACTTCTTTATCTATATATATACATATACACATACATATATACATATACATATATATATATAGATATACATACATATACATATATACATATACATATATATGTACATACATATACATATATACATATACATATATATATATGTCAATGTGCATCACTGTAATCTGGCACTCCGTTTACTGGCCACGAGTTTGGTCAAATAAAGTTTTTTTGACACGTCGACTGTTTCGTTCGTCGACGTCACCACCATGTGACAATATCAAGTGTTCGTTAAACGAAACGAAACCAACAAATATCTAGCTAAAAAAAGTGTTGGAGCAAAATATGCTGATATAAGTAAAAAGTATGACTGTCATATATGTTAAAAGAACTATCAAATGAATAAAAAGTCGGCTTGAAGGCTGTAGGGACCACACCCATAGCCTTTTTTTTACTCATTCATAGCCACAGGGTCACATCGCAGTACACTTGATGACTTCAGGTATTATTCAAGGGATAATGGTCAGCTGTCAGCTATTAAAACGATCGCGAGATTTTCGATGCCAGCTGGCAAAACAAAAGCCGCTTCTTTTTCACGGTCATGCCTACGAAAGGCGCTGATTTTCATATCTAGGTCGCAATGCCTAATAATATAAACAGGAGGACCACAGTTGCTGTAAATCTTTTGGTAGAACACCGAATGAGTTATACAATGTTTGTAGGTTGCTGGAGACACGCTTTATTTTTTGTCACCATAATATGTCTTACATTAACATAATTATCACATTTAACTTAAAGTTATGAATAATTCCGAATTCTTCAGGTGGCTTCGTTGGCAGTTGGTTGTTTTTGTATGTGAGCCTATTGCAAGTGATTGTGAGAATTTCACTTGAATGTAAATTTTTGGATTTGAACAGAATTTTGGCGTTGAAAGAGCGTATATTTTATTTAAATATCGCACATTTTAGTTGGGCAATACGTTAATGTTGCTTGGGCTGTTTGAATACTTTAATATAGGTTAACATTCGAACATAGTGACACTTGATATTTGTATAATGCTGTGGTCCCGCAGCTGAAATGGTCTTGTGATTTTTTTAAAGAGTGGACAGCAAATGCATGACGTCATCCATGTTACTATCGGTGTTCTCTGTACTTGCACTTGAAATTATGCCAGCACATATAGTTTCAGCGCATTCATAGCTTTTGGCTGCGATAATGGAGCGTAGGCAACAATAGTGAAAGTTGGCATGGTTTAGCTCTTTGCAAAAGCGAATGCTGAAATATTTATTGTTGAATAGACCAAAGTGACATATAATAAAACAAAGGTGCTAATATATTTTACTCTGTTAGCATTCACTAAACTATTACAGATCATGTGATCTAGAGAAGGTAATTTTTCATCATTTTTTATCGGTTATAAATGAAGCGTTTATAATCGCAGCAATATACGCCCCATAAAAAAGACTATAGACTTCAGCTTTGTAGAGTAAATACTTGAACATCGCTTGTTTTAATGAAAGTTTAACATACCATAAAATGTGTAATATATTCGTTGATATTACAGGAAGAAGAAAGCCTAAAATTGTCTGCAGCCTCACCCCTCGTTCAGCGCCCTGTACTTTTTTGCGCTCTCGATGGTGGTATTTTGACTTCGGAAGAAACTTCTGCTTCCATTTTCCTGTTGATAAATGTGCTTATAACGACAATGGCTTTTCGTCAAAGCAGAAATGCCTCGAGAGATGCAGCTGTGAGTACGCGTAAAAAATATCTGGTTGTCCTACGCATACGCTTGCAAACATTGATTGATATGTGGTGTGATTGATGTGGGGTAATTGATATATGTGACGCACCATATAATTATGAGACACACCGTAGTGGAGGGCTCCGAGAATTTCGACCACCTAGGGCTCTTTAACGTGCGCCCAAATCTGAGCACGCAGGCCTGCAACATTTCCGCCTCCCTTAAAATGCAGCCGCCACAGCCGGGATTTAAGACTGTGATCAGCGGATTAGCAGCCGAGTACTTTAGCCACTAGACCACCGCGGCGGGGTCCATACGCATGCATACAGTTTCTTAAACATTTTCGTGTACGCATAGACCCAATTGCAAACAAATACGCTTCAGCGGGGTCTATGTCTGTTGTGAATTTTGTATGCGTGCAGACGGAGTGAAAACTTTCGTCTTATTCGGTATACCGTCTGATAAAACGCATTCACGTATCAAAATAAAATGGTACTGATTAGCCGTTCGATGACTTCACATGGCTGCACAAGTAGGCAAATCTTTCTGGGCGAATGATCTGTGCGCACCAAGCACTTCTTTTAGTTCTTAAGTTGTTTTTCCTGTCAGGCGTCTAGGGCTCATCGATAAAGCTAGATCAGGGAATTTGTTGTATGGCACCAAGCTCTGGTGTCTACTTCGTGCGAATCACAGGCAATGACATGGGCACTATAATTTTTACGTAAAATATTAGTCTTCAATTTTCAAGTGCTCTTTCAAATTATGCGCTTTACACATTACACTGATCCGTGTTTTCTGAAGTTTCGTACGATATGTCGAGTTTAGCGTCTTAAAACACTCATATTATAATGAGAGATGCCGTGGTGGATGACTCCAGAAACTTCTATCATTTGGGTTTTTTTTTAACGTGCAACAAAATCTGAGCACACAGGCCTACAACATTTTCACCTTCGTTGAAAATACAGCCGCCACAGCCACGATTCGATCCCGCGACCTGCGGGTCAGCAGCCGATTACCTTAATTGTCTCCTAGACCACAATGGTGGAAATTCTTTCTAGATGTTTACTTTCTTATGTGTTTAAATATATACTTCAAGATTTTGTTGAAAAATGTTAGAGAACGCAATTATGTTTTTACGGTCAATACGTGCGATTTAAACACAGTCAGAAGTTGTTGTAACCTTCATTCACTAACCAAAAACTGTAGTAAGTTTGTCGACTTGCTTTTTGTCTGGAAACGCACCAATATTCTCGCCAATGGGCTCAGATTTTTATTTTTTGCATTGCATTGTCGGGGGAAATAGAAATCACTATACATATATTTTTTTATTAGCGCGAAATGCTTTGCTGCGATAGGAGAAAGATTTCATCACACATGTATAAGTTCGTAGACTCTTTATCAGACACATGTTGTGCCCATATAGGGCGCTAACGCGCTAATGATTACACAACAAAGAGAACTAGCATTTATGTATAAAAATTATACCGTTAATTATTCGCAGATGATCGCGGGCTGTACCGAAACATATCTTGTGATCAGGACGTCGCAGAAACTTCAGGGAGACTCTAGTCGAATTCATGACTAGTGTAAACAGTGAATAATGTGTTTCAATGCTAAAAAGTGCATTCATATGCATTTTACTCAAAAGTAAAAATCACTGAAAAGTAACTACTGTTTAAATAAAGAGTTGGATACCACAGTTGATATTGTTAAGTACTAGGGTGTCATATTTTTGGAGAATTGTTCATAAAATGTGCATAGCAGTGAGATAGTGAGTAAGGCAGGATGGCAGCTATACTTTGTTCAACAAAACCTTAGTTGTCACGAGTTAGAATTGCAACATAATGCATTTGATCTATGAGTAAGATCCCTATTAGGGTATCCCTGCCCGCTAAGACATCCGTCGGAAGACGCTGTCACTTCTCAGATAGAAAGTATTCAAAACAGAGTGGCCAGGTATGTCCTGGGTAGGTACCGTAGAACACACTCTGTTACAATGATGAAACATAAATTGAACTGGGAGTTGTCTTCCCACCAATGGAAGTTGAGGCTGACAATGTTTCTTCAAATATATAACGACAACGTAGGCATAAACAAGGATACTTACCTAAAGACACCTTTTTATATGTCTAAACGTGAAGATCACAAACTCGAAATCCCCGATTACCAGCCGAACACGTGCATGTTCACTCTTTTTTTTTTCCTGAAGTGTGTAGGAGAATGGAATAATCTTTCTGAAAAACAAGTACAGTGTATGAATGAAACCATTTGTATTCCTGTTGTAAGCCCCCCCCCCCCCCCCGACCCCCCGCTGTAACACTCAATAGCAATGCGGAGTGATTCTTGAATGAATAAAATAAACAATCATCATAACCTAATGCAGTATCTATGGGGAACCTTCTGAAATTGAAAGGAGAAAAAGAAAACTTGCTTTCAGGTTTACTCAGCTGTCGCGAAATTTCCGGATCGCCGAGCTGGCGGGAAAGCAGCCAGCGAAAAAACTGATATTGTGATCAAGATTTCACAGTCCACAATTAAATACGTTGTCGATTTGACGAAACGCTGTAACTCATCATATTGAAAAAAAATTTAAATGTGCGAATTAGCTTATTGCCTCTGGTTGTCCTTTTCCATTAAGAATTCTTGTAAACGCTGGTAATGGTTTATATTCGATGCAAGCTAACTTTCCTGGGCTTCAACTTTTACAAGCTACATAGCACTATGTTGGCACAATATTGCGTATAAAGACACTTCTCTTCGAAACACGTAGTTTCATGTGGTCACAGAAACCCAAAAACACGAAAGCCGATACTTGCGTTACTAGTATTGACGACCACGCACCATTTTTGGTCGGTAACAGCCGTGAGCTTCCCGTAATTAATTGAGAAACGGGGAAAATATATTAGTGAAACAAGCGGGCTGATTACGGAAAAGTACACCTGATTCTATACAGCGCATGCTTATTTGAATATTCTTTTAAAAATTACACCATTGCACTGCAAGAAGAGATGCTTCCCGACATGTTCATTATTTTACAGCGCTGCCCCGAGTATTTCCAATAAACGGTGTTCATTTGTCTCTAATACAGGCATTACCGTATGTATTGTGTTTTTTACAGATACCACGATATTTAGCTAAAACTGTCAATAAAATATGATATACAACATTTCTGCGCTCTTGTTGTGCATACCTTGCGGTTGTTTTTGACATTGCAAAAGAAGTTCAGTATTACTTGCAGCGGAATTAGGCGTGTACATTGCAACCTATATGAAAAGAATACTATGTGATATATAATATAAGACGTATAAAATGAAAGCTATATAATGCACTATTGTAATCTATTTACCTCTTTTTCAGATCACACTCGACATGCCAATCAGATCCCATGGTAACAAGAAAAGTTCCCCAGTATGAATTGCCTCACAGGGCCTCAGCTGCTGCATCAGTGTGTTGGCATTTCAAACAACGAAGAAGTGGAATACAGGGGAACCTTTACCGCTCATAAAGTAGCGTCCAAATTTTTCGAGGCACCCTGAGAACTATCTTCATTACCTCAAATTTCATGTTGATCAAGGCACATATATATGCAGGAATCTCTTGGGAAGCCACATACTTTTTCGTAGAATACAGATCATAATCTCTCTTGTCATCTCGAACGGGACCCCACAACGATCGCTTATACTGTTTTCTGTTATGAAGTCCCGTTATATCTATAGCAATAAATAACCTTTGCTATACCCCTGTATGTTCTTATCATGAAAGCAGCTGTTTCTACATGGCAGTAATGCACGTCTCCCAGTTCTCTAATCACTGAAATTTGATATGTGATAAGCCTGTTTTTTTTTCTACTGGAAACTCTGGAAAATGCTCTAAACTTACTGATACTGCTTATCATGGCGTATTTGCACTCGATCTTGATGCGACATACTCTGAGGAATGACCCCCTCGTACTAGTTAACCCATCTCTATCTATCTATCTATCTATCTATCTATCTATCTATCTATCTATCTATCGAACCACTTACGCCTGGGTGCTCTCATACTAACCACCTCAACTTGCCGTGAACCAAAATTAGTATGAGAGGGCCAGGTGGTTTGACGATAATGACGAGCTAGTCATGACATGACAAATGTCACAATCCCGTCACGTATGTCGGCAAACACTTCCCACAAGACATTGGCACATACCCGGGAGTGGGTAGGTGCCGCCGGAATGTGGGTATGTGCCACAGGGGATTGACACTTAGTGTCTAACCAAGAACGACAAGAACACACATGGGTGAATCGAACGCATGAGGCCGAACCCCGGCCTAAACGTAGGAATAATAAAAGTTTGCGTACGCTCGTCTGTTCAAGCCAATTTGAATTTATCTGGATCCACAGTAGACACTCGTCTGACTATATATATATATATATATATATATATATATATATATATATATATATATATATATATATATATATATATATATATATATATTATGCAAGTGTCTATATTATAATATACGAAGCTTAAACACAGGCGTTGCTGACCAATCTATCCATCGGAAGGAGGAAGCGCTTTTGTGTAGTCGCAAGCACCTCTTCATTTTCCAAACGCCGGAAACGCTGCACAAGAAATATCAGGCTCATAAAATTTGATCAAACAATGGCGATTCAGCAGGCTCCAATAATGCATCACATGGATGTTACAATAAACCAAGCAGACTAACGCAACCAGGCTGGTAAGCTTCCTTGACAACAATGAATTCTAGTCTTACTCTTCTGTTGTTCACTTTCACTGCCTGTTTTCGAGGTAAATCTTTTTGTCGTTGCATGCCCTTTAGTGAGAAACAAACTGTGTATCTTGTTTGGATACGTTTAGATTTCTTTTTTGCTATTCTTATAGCGCAATTTAAGCACGGGATTGATGAATGATATGTGGGGTTTAACGTCCCAAAACCACCATATGAATATGAGAGACGCTGTAGTGAAGGACTCTGGAAATTTCGACCACCTGGAGTTCTTTAACGCACACCGAAATCTGAGCCCACGGGTTTACATCATTTTCGCCTGCATCGAAAATGCAGCTGGCGTAGCTGGGATTCAATCTCGCAACCTGTGGTCCCATAGCCGAGTACCTTAGCCACTAGACCACTGCGGCGGGGCCGTATTCTAATCAGGCGCCGGCTTTTAGCACATTCGCCGCAAAATATTTCTTTTTTTTTTGAAAGTTTATAATTGCACATTCAGAGCTCTGAAAATTCCGCAAGCATGAAAGTGCCTACGTCTAAACGACGTGGCATTGTAACGTTTCAGTTCTGCATGGTACGAGCTGAGCGATACCTCACGAACTTCTTTACTCATCCTACGGCGTCATGCACACACTTCTGGGGCCATATCGTGAAAACTTCTCGATCTTAGGTGTCATCTATTACAAGCCAGATGGTTTAGCGATTGGCCCGAATACTATTAGGAATCGCTAAAATATACTCTTCTCGTGATTAGTTATAGCCATTTGGTCAATTGAATGGGTCCTGGCGTTATCGAAATTGTTCGTGCTATCTAAAATACCTGAATGAAAAGTGGCGCTGCTCAACTGGCTTCTAAACGTCCTGCACTAAAAGCTAAGCGCATGCGGAAAGACAGACAGGACGATGGATGTACGGGAAAAAGAAACATTCATCACTAATGATTTTGATATCCCGACGGGTACGGCTTGACCAGACCGGGCTCTCATATTTGCTTGACAGACATGTAACGTGGTCACCTCACCTTTGCAGAGCAGCAGAGAGATCCTGTTTCCGTTGGAAGGCGATGTTATGACGGTCGTTCCTGAATTTCCCATGCTGCTGGGTGCTTTGCTTTGCAGTACGAAAATGAACGATAGGCGCTGCATCGAGGCCACCGACGGTCATCAGAAGTGGCGCACCTTACTCTTGTGGGCTTTACTCACACTGCGGAATCAGTGTCATGACGCCGATTTACTCCGTCCTGACGCCTTGATACATCTAAAGTGGCTGTAGCGTCACTGCCTGCTCCATTTAGACGGGAAGTTCACCGAAGCCCAATGTAGTGTCCAGAGTGCTCTGAGCCGATGCTTTCTCCGATAGCGTAAAACGTGGCGCAATCACAACCATTGGCACAGCGTCAATGGCGGGCGATGCGTTCGGTAGTACAATAGAAATTGCTTTGATCGCAGAGGCCTAAAGCTTCGGAGCGGTCACCGACGCCACTTTCATGAAGCGAACAAGCCGGGAACAGATATACCAAGGAGCCAGCTTTTCAGTTTATGTCGCTAGTTCCTACCTAAAGGAACCATTGCGTGTATCAATCATCCCGTAGGGCTTTGCCGCATCATCACGCAAGAACTGTGACGTCATGACTCAGGTCACAAGGTTGCTATAAAATGTACTATCTGCGTGAAATGAAACCCGAACCACGACCAGCCTTTGTGATGGTATAGTTCACACTATGCACTTATCACAATGGACAGGCACGCACACGAACGGAAAGCTGCCTAACAGAATGCACGCGCCTATAAATCGTGATAAGGGACGCGCATGCGTAGTAATGGTGGTCACGCCAGACGCCGGTCTGCACGCGCGCATAAGCTGCTTTGCGTTAAAGACATACAGTCAGGTTCGCTAACGCGCAGGAAACGGCTTGAGGAGCATGACAAGGACGAATTGCGATCAAACAGGGCGCCTGTGAGAGTTCGCAATGCCATCTGGGACAATCTCGTAGTCAAGTGCATCGAGATGTTGAACTACCTTGCGCAGTCCGAAGTATCGTCGCAGGCGTCTTTTTGTTTTTCTTTACTGAACCCTGGTTGGCGCATCAGAGTACACACCCAAACACAATTCCAGGCCTGGTTCTACGAAGCGTCGTCAAAGATCGCAGCGGCGGCTGTCGGTCGTCTAGGCATTCTTGCGGAGGCGGTCGAATGAACGGGTTTCTTCGGTTCGCGGAAGCAAGACAAGCATGTCAAGAGTTTCTTGATCGGCGACGTTGATTAACACGGCGTCCAGCGTCGTTCGGAGTCCTTCCGCAGGCTAACTTTTACGGAGTTATCTGCGTCATTTCTTGTACGACCATGTTTTATGCAAAGGTCGCAAACGTAAGGATGACTACCCACGTCTTTCGCTCAAGGTCGACGTAGTAGATGGCTGGTATATCAGCGATGGTCTTATCTAGACGCTCGATGTGGCCATTGATCAGTGAGCTGTCGGGTTTACCTTCCGATCACCTCAGTTAGGTCCACAGTAAAGGCTGTACGTATGCGGTAATGAGGACCTCTGGAGCGCAATGACGCAGGACAATGTTCTCGAATAAAAATTGGACCTGCCTTCAAGAATAGTCACTGTCTCACCGTAGCGCGTGAGGTTGTCAGTAGCTACAATGATTCGTTTGTTTCCAGAATTTGATGTCTGCAGAATGGCCCCAATGGGTTCATATCGCTTTGCTGGAACGACTGGTGAAGTGGCCGGAGGGGTTGCAGAAGCCTAGCTGGCCTAGTCAGTGTGGTCTTCCGTCACTGACAATATATTAAATAACACGCACCCCTCTTTCTGTGTTTTATGTTGGCAACGCATTGCGCGTGTCGATACTGCCTTGCGAAATCTGCACAAGAAAGTCTGCGAGCATTCTAAAGTGTCCGAATCATCTGTTTGGTTTGAGCTCGGAAACAGGAACAAATTTGTTTGTTCTGGAATAACGCCGGAGGTAAGGATGTCAGCTTTACTTATGCAAAACATTAAGGGAGGCATTTTGCACGGCGAAATGGTCGTCCACTGATACGCTGGTTCCAAGTCTATGCCTAAATTTTCGTATAGCATGAAGGCAACCAAAACTGTCGGCCCAGACCTTCCAACCGTAAAGATGGACAGTCGTCTCGCCCACCTACTTGAGGCCAAACAGTCTCTATTGGCCCGGTGGAAGGGCCAGCGCCTTAATCGGAGGTTACACAAACGCATATCTCAGCTGAACAAGATAATGATGGATCACTGCCACTCCCTTTCAAAACAGCAGTGGGACGAAATTTGTAACTCGATTGATGGTCAGGCTCGAAATGGCAAAACGTGGAGCTTACGCAAACACCTTCTCAATGAAACCAACACCCGCACAAATCAGCGTCATTCGATAGTGAAGATACTTCATCAGGCTAAACGGACCGTGTCACCGGAATATGTTGTCAAAAACCTCGTGGAAAAATATCTCCCTCTTCCCATGGGCCCTGTGACCCCTCACCCTGATTACTCTAGCAGTGACAACATCAACTTAGACGCCGACTTTTCTATTGAAGATGTGTCCCGAGCTCTCCATGAGCTCAATGTCCGCTCAGTCCCTGGCCCCGATGGCATCACCAACAAGCTCCTACGCAAACTGGACGATTCCTCTGTCACTTACCTCACCAACACTATCAACGAAATATGGAAAAAGGGTGAGATACCCGATGCCTGGAAACTAGCTCACATGGTTCTCATACCCAAACCGGGAAAGGCGCCGAACCTAGATAACCTACGCCCCATATCTCTCACGTCGTGCGTGGGCAATGTAGCTGAGCACGTCGTCCTCAACAGGGTTGGTCGATACCTCGAAGATAACATACTGCATCCCGCACCACATAATGATGTAACCATAAGGTGCTCCATAGAGTCGGATGGCTTCATCGAGTCGGCCCTGCAAGAGGCTATCGAAACCGCCGAGTCCCACCTCGACCACACCGGTCTCAGGTGCTCACCCGCGAAGTCGGAGCTCTTGATATATTTGCCTAAACGACGGGGTGCCAAGCCCAAAGGGTGAAAACCTCCGGCGAAACGCAATATCACCCTCCACACCAGAGATGGTCGTACTTCACCCAGGGTAGAAGGTCCTCGGCATGATCATCGAGCCCCGCGGAACCAACACCCAAACAGTACACAAGCTCAGGACTAAGACTGAGAATTCCATACGACCCGTACGTAGAGTAGCCAACAGGCACCATGGCCTCAAAGAAGACAACCTGCTGCGTCTCGTACACGCGTTTGTTTTGTGCCATTTTACCTACGTTGCCACTATACACGAATGGCTACGAGCTGAGTGCGACCAACTCAATGCGGTTATTCGCAAAGTGGTGAAACGAGCACTTGGCCTCCCTATCACCACTCCAACGTACAAACTCCTCGAGCTTGGCGTACATAACACGCTAGAAGAGATCGCCGAAGCTCAGGAATGCGTGCAATTGACCCGACTTACCACCACCAAGGCGGGCCGCCATACTCTGCGCGAGCTGGGCTTTTTTCCTCGAGGGCCAGGGACCCCCCAGAGTTGACTCTAGTTCCCCGTGAAATCCGCGATCTTATCACGATCTCTCCCATTCCACGAAATGTACACCCCAAATACAACAGAGGCAGGCGCCTTGCGCGGGTGACCGCCATTCTCAAGCGCATAGACATGGAAGCGGACAACGTCTCGTTCGTAGACGTCGCTGCCTATCACAACAACCGAGCCTTCACCGCGGTCGCGGTATCATCCGCGCAGCAGACTCTTAGCTCTGCCACAATCCTCACCCGAAACCCCGAACTAGCGGATCAAGTAGCTATAGCTATAGCTATGCTCGACAGCAAACGGGAATTCATCTACAGTGACTCCAGGCCGGCCATCAAAGCCTTCGAACGTGGAGTCATCTCCGACCAGGCGTTACGTATCCTGCGCAAAGCGGACCCGAGTGCCCTGAAGCACCACACTGTCATCTGGTTCCCCGCCCATCTCGGCCAGGTGCCGGGTGCCCTATCCAACCTCAATGAGATCGCCCATGATGCAGTGCGCGCACTTACCGACCGCACTGCCACAGGGCAACCCCATCTTGCTGGGTTAGATACCAATCGGGATGCACCAATTATGTACAGTGAAATAACAAAGCACTTTTACCTGGAACGCCGCATTTTTCCACCCCCCCCCAATCCGAAACTTAACCGACCGCAGTCAGTAACCATACGCCTATTACAGGCACACACGTACCCAAACCTTGCCACGCTTCACGTTTATTATCCTCATGCGTTCCCCAGCGACACATGCCCATCATGTGGACACACACCCACACTCATACACATGCTCTGGGAGTGTACTCTACCTCAAGCAAGTGGGAGAGGTCCCTCCGGAGCTCACTTCTCGCCGACCAGCAATGGGCCGTCCAGCAGGCCCACGAAGTGGCCGCCAGGTACTCCCTGTCGGTCCCTACGTGGGAGACGCCCACTACGCGCTAAGCGCGTCCTGCAGGACTGAAATAAAGTTTTTTCATTCCATTCCATCGCCGGCTCGAAGCGACGCCTTTCAGCGTCTCAGAGCACTCGTTGTGCGTTTTGATCCAAGACACACATATAGCGCAGTGCGAATCACCATACACGAAAACAATTCACTGGGCGCAGGCGAGCCATGAGCCACAAGCACAGTGCATTGGTGCCTTATACTCTCGTTTTAGTTGGTTTGAACGCCAAACATTATTCACCGGCGCTTTGCGCGTTCTGTCACTATGGATGTGATCTGTTCATGGTGCACAGTTTTAGCACAAATTTTAAAAGCTAAGACGTGCAAACATGGACACAAAAAGCGGCGGCTGCATTTTTCATCGAGGCGAAAATTCTGCATACCCATGTGCTCATAATTCAGTGCACGCTGAAAAACCCCAGGTGGTCGAAATTTCCGGAGCCCTCGACTACAGCGTCTCTCATATTCATATGGTGGTTTTGGGACATTAAACCTCGGATATTGTTATCATATTATCAAATAATATCCGTCTGCTCTGTGTCCCTTACTCGCTCACTTTTTTTCTGCACAGTGGCCCGAATCATACCTAGCTCATTGCAGCTGTTAATGCAACGTTATTGCGGTATAAGCTTCTTATTTTATTTACCTTTTGACATAGGCAACGAATGCGCGGTATACCTATGATACGTTTCCTCGTTTGGCAATTTGTGAGCATGCTTGCTCTTGACAGTGGCTTCAGTGCATTATTTAACTTTCAAAGCAGTTCAATATGTCCAACTTGTCATTGCTTCATTGAAAGCGAAATGCAATGAAAATTTATTGTCCAAATAAATAGCCTACTTACATACGTGAAAGGGGACGTTTTTGCATTCACTTCGGCTACTCGCGGAACCCTAAGATGTTCGTCACGAAACCTCTGGGTTCTGCGGAACATATACATCGAAAACGAATGGCCCTAAAATACACTTCTATTTTCAGAAATACCGGCGTATAGAAAAGAAGTGTACGCTAAAGTTCCAAGCGTTTGTCTGCAACCAGCGCCTTCTCAACATTGTGAGCCGTTAGGTAATGCATGGTGCTACGAAGCTACCAACAAGAGATGTCGGCGAGTCAGTCCATCCTTATGCGGTATTGGTCCAAACCTCTTTAGCAGCGAAGAAATTTGTGAGTACAGTTGCAAGGGTGAGTAAGAGACTTCTTACTGAATGTTACACGGTCTCTTACGCATTTCTCTAGGACGACTCGAGGCTACAACCATCTGCTTTTAGGGGCAAAGCACCTTAGGGGTGACGCTTGTCCATGGTCACGCCTGCATCACGCAGAGCAACGCTCGGATAACGTATGCTGTAGTTGTAACATATGTGAGATGAAATAAATATTTAACGACAGACAAATATCAATCATGATTGTGACGAAGTATCATTAAACTCATAGAAGCACAAATTCTTCATACTAGTCGGCGACTTCAACATAGACATTTTCGATCTTAGAACCTGGCTTCGGCCACTCGCCGAGGTTCGCTTCTCAAAGATGCGTGGATCGTTTTTGTTCTCACTGAATTGCATTGATACAACCAACGCCGACTAAATTTCAAGGCCAAAAGGCTGCCGCAGTGACGTCAGGGGTTGGGGGCCCAGTTGCCCAACTGAACATGCTCAGTAAGACTTTTTTTCCACATCTTTTATTCGGCCCAATCAAGCCGCAGCAGCTGCGAGAGCGGGAGCATTGGTTCTCCTGAAACGTGAACGAAACACAGGCTTTCCACCGCGTTCGTGGCGTAACTGGGCCCCCACCCTCTGACGTTACTGCGGCAGCCTTTCGGCCTTGAAATTCATATTACGCCTATTCATATTACCGTATATTTTTGTGCTGCTTATGTGGTTTTGCACTGCTTCCTGAATTGGTGGCATCGAAACCTTCAGATATCGTGCGTGGTATGCAGTACCTTTGACCAAGCGGCGACGTCGTATGATGCCACTATCATGTGAATTTCATGCGCGTTGCAGTGAAGCCACGATGACATAACAAGCTTTCGTGGCAAGTGACGCTATATTGACGTCTTATATGGTGACGTCATTACGTGAGAACAATTCCTTGAATCGCTCGGGTTGACGCTGACGACATCGGCAGTCATTTTTTGCATTTGCTGAAGCAGCTGGGATTTATGAAAACCTCAGAGACGGTCACTGACTACCTATGAGACAACGCCTATCTTTACTGTCTAAAACGTGGCATATAGGGAGTGTTTCCGTTTTGCAAGTTTTGTTTTTTCACTGCATGCATTGAGTAAACACAATGCTTTTGAGATGTTTGCTGATTGCAGAAACTCCAGACGACCAGAGAAAAGGAATCAACGTATGCATGCACAATGTGGTACGCAGCTTGCCTGAACGAAAAAAAAATGGCCTCAAAGAGCAGCCGGTGTTTCATTAGGTTGACTTATCTTGGCCTTTGCAAAAATCAGTCATTTATTTATCTCTGTCAAAAGAATCTCGACCGATAAACTGATATGTTTCTAAGTCTACACGGAGGCCTCTGAAGATTCCGTTCCTGCCATTTCACTGAGTGTCACCATGGGCTCTGAAAAATGCTGCAAAACAACAAAAACTAGAAGGCTGCAATAGGTGGACCTGCTTATCACATGCGGATGCAACAACCACTTTTGCCGTCGAAAGCGCTACGATCGGTTTAGCGCAAAAGCAAAAAATAGATCAAGAAGAAAAGAACGAAGTGAAACAGTCGCAGTATGATATGCTACTAAGAGCCGAGAATAAGTTCACAGTATAAAATGCACTTATCCGGGCGGCTGCACTCTTTTTTTATTTTTTAGACACAATACAGCGCTTCTGCATGCAGAAAAAGCAATTATCAGTGTTGCGGCGATAGGGCAGATCAGAAACTGGAAGGCAGACACAAGGTGTGCGCCATGCATGCTCAGATAAGACCTGTTTCGGAACTGCAGATGTCGCTCATGCACTTCCCAGTGCGACAGTTCATCGTTCTAGACATATGCGTTGATTCCTGTAACTTGCGTGGACAATGTGGTGTGTGTTATGCCTGTAACATCTGGTGCACAGTAATAGGGAAGACATAAAGTTAAATTACCGTTTGCTTTGGCGAGTATTTTCGAATGTGCTGACTGGTATCACAAGATGCATTTGTCGCACATGGTAAGAGCTCATTTTAGCCATACGGTCACTCATCAGGCTCGAAAAAAATTTTAGTTTGACTTTTTTTTTAGTTTGACCGTGGAAGTTGTCGCGTGTCCGATGAGGAGCATTATGTCATTTTTTTTCAGACGGTTCCTTATGAGCCTAGAAAACTTTTCTTGAAGCTGCGCGAAAGGAATATACGAGGAGGCGAGCTCGAAATCCTTGCCGGTCGCCCCGCGTACTCTTCGCAAGCCAAATCTCTTCGCCACTCTCTCCGGCAGTCCAAGTACAACCCTCCAGCACGCGAGTGGTTTTTTGTTTTGTTTACCAGCGTTATTTTGCTTTCCACTGCCTGTTAATGCGGCATGATTTGGAAACGCTGGCTTATACGTGGTAGAACAGATGGGCATAATGAGTGCTCGATTGCGCAGGACCATTAAATTCTTTTCCGGAACTGGCATGCACTTGATGCGCTAAGAGCGGGCAGTAGCAACCTTTCCTTATAGACCCCTTCCATGTTTGTAAACACAGGTAGGCCGATGCCGACATTATGGGTAAAATTATAGCGACGTCCGCACGTAAGTTCCGCCATAAGCGCTGAGGGCTGCGATGTGCGCCAACAAACAAAATAAAGTTGTGACACTCGATCTACGTAGAAGACCAACGTCACAGCTCTGCCGTAAACGTAGGGCAATTCATACGTGCACGTCATGTTCGCCTTCTCTCGGCGCGCGCCTGCGAAAGGAAGAGATAGCAGCGCTGATTTTGAAATTTCACCCATTTTCACGGCGCGTTGCGTTGTGAATTTCGGCAGACGTGATCATGTACGCCCTATGTTCGAACTGCGCTTGTCAGCTCAAAATTGTCAAACCTGGCGAGTGGCTCATTAAAAGCCAGTGCTTGTCCTTGTCTCCTTACTTTAACCTTTGTTTGTTTTGTTTTTTGCTATCAACGTGTCGTGTTCCTATTCTGTTTAGCGGTCATTCGACCAACTTGTATAATTACTTTAACGAGACATAACAACGTAAAATTAAAGGTTTGTAAAATATTTTAGACCCCACCACGAAAAAAGGAAAACTTTGCCGCCGTCCACCGGTGCTCGGAGGCTGCTTACCATTGTATCAGACCTGGCATCATGATCATTGGAGTGGATACTGCAAAAGGCTGAACTTTACCATTTGTCATATTAACATACCCAGATTTGCGACAGAAGAGGAGTGCCTACTTAAATGCCAACGTGAGTAGACATACATATAGCGACAGACGTCTTGATTTTTCTCGTATAAACGATTGTGCAGTTCGGTACTACGAGATATTTTTACATTCGCAAAAAAAAAACTTTTCAGACGCACATTCAATTAAAAAATTCTTGAACGTAAAGTTTTGTTTTCTTCATTGTAGCTAAAATTCACTGCAATGCATTAAAATATGAAAATTTTGTAAAGCAACACATGCATTGTGTTGCCTAAAATAGTGTTATCTTATGAGCATCTGCTGCGCTCAGAAATATGCGGAGGTAGTAATTATTTGTCAAACTAATTGACTCTATTCTTTAGACCAACATAATTGCAACTGACGTGACGACAACAGATGTCGAAGTCACAATGAAACTGCCCAAAACGCCATGCATCAGACCTTTCAGGAAATTAGTCATTGAATTCCTTTCAAACAAGTTTTGTTGGGGCATTCTTCTTGATATTGGCCTTGTAATGTCACAATTGCAACCACACAGACAATGCAAAACTAACACACTGACTCAAGGAGCGTTTTGTGTACATTACATGCGCACTTTACTCAACTCTGTGGTCTCTTTTTTTTCGCCGATGAGTTTTACGTGCAACAACATGATTTCCTGTATTCTGAATCCCTGTTCCTGGGTGCAGCGGTGCCACGAATTCTACGCGTCACGCGTGTGTTTATATTTAGGAAAGAACGTTGCCTAAAATCGTACGACCAGAACACGAGCGCTCCCGGCAAGGAACGTGTGTATAGAAAGCACTGTGAATAGAGCAACTAAACAGAGTACACGAGAAGAAAAAGATGAACTACGATGAATCCTAACAAATGATTTTATTGAAGGTAAATCCACACCTATGTTTTTTCTTTGATTTTCGCTAAATGTGACCCTATTGTTTATTTGCAGCACACAGTGAGCCTAAACTTCTCTGTAGTCTTCCTCAGAGGCCTATACTCTGCTTAGGCAGAAGAACAAGGTGGTACTTCGACCTTTTGAAAAACGACTGTTACCTGTTTCGTCGTGGTCTCTGTGCAATGAACTCCAACGGTTTCGCTTCAAGGCTCAAGTGTTTGCAAAGATGTAGCTGTGAGTGCAAGTCTTTCTTTTTCTCATCAATTTCATCAATTTTTTTTGCTCCTCACCAGCTTTATGATTATCGCTTTCACCTGCTCAATTCTATTCATACATTTATCCGTGAGACCACTCGAGAACAAACGTTGAAAAAACTTGATTAATCGGTATCTGTGATTATGTACTGCTACAGAGAGGCCCCCTGTCTCTTGGATAGCATGTCGCGAGGGTAACAAGCATCCAGGCTGTGGCCAGACAGAAGGCAGACAGAAAGAAACAATGTAAACAACGCGGACGAGGAAGGCACTCGGTGCTATGTGCGCCGGCCTTTTATAGCCGCTGAGAAGCTGAAGGAGGAGGGGGTAGGCACGCTGTTCGACGCTAGCAGCGTCTCCGACGGATTGCTTTGGCGTATGCGAAGGACGCACCAAGAGCTTCTGGATGACGCACGCAGTGTCCGTGGTGGTGGTAGGTGGTGGTGGTAAAAAACATTTATTTCAGAAAAAGTCTACTAGAGTGCCGACGTGGCCCATCAGCGTGCTAGAGTGGCAAGACCCTATTCCGGGACGCCAGTGGAGCTGGAAGCTGCCCGTGCGCGCTCCACCAAGGAGCGTTGTGCAGCGAAGGTAGAGCAGCCGAGCAGGTGCTCCTCCCAAGCCTCTCTAGTTGGGATAGGAAAAGGGGATGAGAAAGGGACGGAATTAACTGGGCACGATGCTACGACGTGATATGTGTCGGCGAGGACATGACAGGTCGAGCAGGTGCCATTGATTTCCGGCAAAAAGTGCCTGGCGACCGCCGGACTGATAAAGGTGTTCGTCTGCAGGCGGCGTAGCAGTCGTTCGTCCGCTTTCTCCAAACCGCGTGCGGGGTCCGGGTAGAGGCGGCGCGAAGCCCGGTAATAAGCCAAAACTTCGCGAAAGCGCGTCAGGTTGGTATTGCCAGATTCCTTCTCGGGACATGGAGGGGCAACGGCCCGGACAGGAGAAGCGCGGGCAGCGGCATTTGCCGCCTCGTTGCCGGGCAGGCCCGAGTGGCCTGGGGTCCACACTATACGAATGGGATGAGGGTTAAAGAGCCAAGAGGCTGCCTGTAGTAGGCTAGCCGCCAGCGGGGCAATGGAACCCTGAAGGTACTGAGAACAGGCCGAGCGCGAGTCCGTCAGGATGGTGCGTGAGGCAGGGTGAGAGGCGGCCAAAGCTATGGCAACCTCTTCAGCGTGCGTTACTGTGTCTGCTCGAAAGGAGAGGCCATCTACGTGTTTGCCCTCTGTAATCACGGCATCCGTGAAGTGACCCGAGGGGGAGGGACCCGAGACGTCCACGTAGAAAACACCAGGACGATCGGAGTGTCGCTTATGAAGGGCCGCGGCGCGTGCTAGTCTACGGCCAGGATGGAAGTCGGGGTTCATATTACGGGGTAGAGGTCCCACCCATAGCTTTTGACGCCAGAGCTCTGGTACCGGCTGCAGAGGGTTTTGGTCAGATGTCGGGTTAAGGCCAAGTCTGTGTAGAAGACGGTGCCCTGAAGGCGTCTGCGACAGTCGATTGATCTGGTTAACGCGATGAGCTTCGCGCATCTCTGCAAAGGTGTTCTGTACCCCCAGAGCCGTGAATCGGCTGTTGGAAGTTGCAATAGGTAGGTCCAGAGCGCGTTTGTATACTGAACGAAGAAGGACGTCCAGCTGGTGCTCGTGTCGACGACGCAGGCGAAGGTAAGGCAAGGCGTAGAGGACGCGACTGGTCACAAACGCGTGGGCCAATCGGAGGGACTGAGACCCGCGGAGGCCGCCGCGCTTGGTAGAAACTCGCCGTATCATGCGGCTCACCTGTTCGCTGGTGCGTCTGAGGCTTGCTATTGTGCCCTTCGGATCCAAGGACGATGTGAGGTGAAGGCCAAGAACCCGAATATTTTGCACTGACGGGACGGGCCCGGACGGAAGAAAAATTTGAGGCGGCGGTAGCGGAGAGACTGAAAGAAGAGCCGATTTAGCTGGAGAGCACTCCAGGCCGCATGAACCTGCGTAGGTGTCCACCAGAAGGGCAGCCTTTTGCAGGCGTTCTTCGATTTGCGCTAAGGAGCCGGTGTTGGTCCAGATTGTGATATCGTCCGCATATAGTGCGTGTTGTATTCCCTCGGCCTCGCTTAGAAGAGAGGGGAGGTTCATCATCGCCAGGTTAAAAAGCAGAGGAGACAGGACTGCCCCTTGAGGTGTACCCCGCGTGCCTAATAAGTACGGGCCGTGTTCGGTAGAATTAAGGCGAATGAAGGCGGTGCGATGTGATAGAAAGGCGCGAATGTAGTTGAAAGTCTTTTGCCCGCAGTTTGTGGTAGACAGGTTAGTGAGCATAGTGCTGTGTTTGACGTTGTCGAACGCTCCGCGGAGATCGAGAGCGAGCACGGCTTTATCGTTATGGCGCATAGTAGTCGGCTCTATGATATCGTGTTGAAGCTGGAGCAGGACGTCCTGCGCCGACAGATGCGGGCGAAAGCCAAACATCGTGTCGGCAAAGGTGCTCCTGGCCTCCAAGTAGGCGGAAAGGCGTTCGCGAACCATGGTTTCCATGAGTTTGCCTGCGCAAGACGTAAGTGAGATGGGTCTCAGTGCCTCAATACTAACGGACTTTGCCGATTTGGGAATAAATGTCACGACCGATGTGGTCCATTCCGTTGGAAGCGGAGAACCGTCCCATATCGAATTTATAAGCTGGAGTAGCGAGAGGTGTGCTTGGTCGGGAAGATTTGCCAGGAGCGATACTGTGATTCCGTCGCGTCCAGGGGCCGTGCCCCGTCACATTTTCGTGAGTGCAAATCGTAAATTAGAAAGCGTGTATGGGGCGCCGAGGTCGGTGTTAGGGGCGCCGGAATACGTATATGCTGGGCCTGCCGGATCAATTGTGCGGCAGATGTAGCGGTCACAAAGTTCTCGCGCGAGTTCATCCGTAGTGCCCTGAAAGGCATGCAGAACACGGTGGAGCTGGCGTTGCGTTTCTCCCCTGGTGGTGGAGGGATCGAGAAGGCTTCTAAAGAGTCGCCACGAACTCTTAGAGCTCATCTGGTTTGCAGCCTTCGAACAGGTGTCTGCCCAGTTAGCATCGGAAAGTTGTGCGGAGTATGCAGCCGCCTCTGCAGTGAGCGCCTCAATGCGAGTGCGAAGTTTCCGATTAAGTTTGTTGCGTTTCCAGCGCCTTATGAGCCCGCGGCGAGTGTGCCAAAGATGTAGGAGGTGTGGATCAATTGCAGGAGTCAAATTAGAGGTTGCAAGGGTGCGAGTGTTCGCTTGTTTCATATGAAGAGCGTATGATGCCCACGCTGCATATTCGGTCGAGGAGAGGCCGGCGGGGAATGGTTGCATTCTGAACTGAGTCCAATCGGTGAGACGGGCTTGGCGCCAGTGTTGGCGCATTTTCTGCCGCGGTGTGAACGAAATGCGGAGTAAAAAGTGATCGCTGCCTAGGTTTTCACCTAAATTTTCCCATGTAGCATCGCGGATGTGACGGGTGAGGGAGAGGTCGGTGCATGTGTCTCGCGTGACCGAGTTGCCGGAACGTGTGGGTTGTGCCGGATCGGTAAGAAGCGTCAGGCTCAGCGAGGAAATGAGCTCCTTGAGATCTCTGCCCCGGGCCTTCTCGTAGTGGTAACCCCAGTGAGGGCTGGGGGCATTAAAGTCCCCGACAATCACCAGTGGTTGTGGGGCCGCTATACGCAGTGCCCGATGGAAGAGATGCGCAAACGAAGCCCTCGCAAGGCGAGGGGGACAGTACACGTTTAAGATATGTATTGATGGTTGGCCTCTCCGCTGACACAGCACTGATATCATGCAGTAGTCGTAAGGAAGATCCAGATCGAGGTCGATCTGTATCGCCGTGTAAGCTTTATGCACGAGGAGGCATGTGGTGGTGCCGCCTACATAGGAGCAGTATCCAGAAAGGGATGGAGCAGGGCCAGATTCTTGGAGCGCCAAGACGGCTGGCTGAGAGCCAAGTGAGCTGAGGAAAAGGGAAAGATGTGAACGCTTTCGCCTGTTCCCGAAGCCTCCAGGGTTCCACTGTATGATCTCGAATTTAGACGCAATGTTTGAACAGGACGTACGATTGGTAGCCATCGTGACTGACTTAGGTTTTATATTTGGTCCTCCATGTCCCGCTCGGAATCCTCAGAGGCAGGGAGGGGCACGGAGGCCGGATTGTCCGACGGCGGGGTGGTGGTAGCCACCTTACGACGACGCCGTGGAGCTGTACCCTCACTGCTCACCGAGCAGGAGCGGGAACGCGATGCCTTGGGTTGAAACTGGGTGATTGCCCAGGCTTGAATAGCCTGGGTAACCTCTACTACTATGCGTTGGACCGAGAAGCTGGTGAGGAGGTGATTAATCGAAGCTTCGACGCGAGTGAGGCGTTCCTCTTCGCTAGGGAGAGTTTGGTTAGCGGGCAAGAGAACCTGAGGTGCCCCAGGAGCCTCAAGAGCTTCTGGAGTAGATGTGGCACCGGTTCCGAGTGCTGGAGTACACATGGCTGCTTGAACCGGCGGTTTAATGGGAGTGGACGTAGCGCGAGAACTAAGCTTGGACGTAGCTGGCGTAGCCGCCTGGACAGAGGAGGCAATACCGGATGGCCTTGCAGTACACTGTTGTTGGGGTTGAAGTCGCTTATTTAAGAGCTCGAGTTGTTTAGTTAAAAGAGAATTTTGCTTTTGAAGTGCCGCAACTTGCTAGCGAAGGGCCGCAAGTTCGGGAGAAGGAGGATCGACAGAAGGGGGTGAGAGAGGCTTAGAAGCAGCTTTCCCTGCCCAACTGCTCACCTGAGGTACCGCCGCTGGTGCTTCGAGCGGTGGGAATGCTTGAGTGTCGGCGTGGAGTGGTGGAGCCGAATGATGCAGGTTTGTGCTGCTGTCTGGCTGTGACGAACATGAGGTGGTCCCTCGAGGAGATGTTGAGGGCTGCTTGCGTTTCCGATATTTTCGATATTTTGCCGTGCAGCCACTGGTCCCAGTCTCATGGGCGCCGTGGCAGAGGAGGCACTTGGGGTGGCAGTCGTGGGCATTGAGACCTGCAGGTGCGGGGGTTCCACATTTGGCACACTGGGTTGGAGCGGCGTGAGGACACTGAGGTGGTCGATGACCGATGGTACCGCACTTGGTGCATATGGGGACTGTTTTCTTGTAGGCGCGGATATACGTCGCCACGCAGTGGTAGAAGAGGAAGCGGGGTAACTTCGGGCCCTCGAAAGTCACCACCGCCGCCGCGGAATGTCCGAGTTTGTGGACCGCAAGGATAGTACCTCGAGGCCAATACAGTTCAGACTTTATCTTTTCCGTGCTTTCAGCAGGGTTTACGTTGATGACGCCCCTGCATGTATCCCCTGGTGCCTTGGCGTGGCCTCGAACGGGCAGCTGCTGATCCCCCACTTGCAGCTGGAAGTCCCCGAGGAGTCGCTGTGCCATAGGCAAAATGGTGGTGCTACAGACCAAGATGTTCTGTTCCCAGATTTGCCACACTTGAATTTGCGTGGTAGTCCGGTCGCTGAGGTAGCTGCGGATGGCGTCGCCCACGCGATCGGCCGGGACAAATGTGCGTAGCTCGCAGGGAACGTGAGGTTTCACTACTACGATGTAGTCGTCGCGAGAGAGGCGAGGAGTTTGACGCGGACGCCACTTGCGTTGCTTCGCTGGCTGCGAGGACGGAGCAGAGGTAGGCACACCACCAGAGGGATGGCGCGCCGGCGTACCTTGCAAGGCTGGGGAATGGTGGCCTGCTGTGGCGTCTGGTTGTTGTTGAGACGCAGACTTCGATTTCGCGTGCTTGCGTTGCCACAGTCTCACCATGTCGTCGAGGTATTCATCTTCTGATGGCATAGTGTTTACGGAGGATGAAATCTCCATGGACAGCATTCGGCTTGAGGTAGGATCATAGCCCGTAACCACGTTAGCGGCCGCCATCGCCGGGCTGAGAGCCCTTAGCGAGGCGGCGTTGTAGCCGGGAGTGAAGGACGTCCCTCAAGTTGTCAAAACTGGACCCACCTGGACGAAGGTGTTGTCTAGGTGAAGCGGAGAACTTGGCGGTGACGATAAATCAAAGTTTCAGGGGTACCAAGGTGGATGTCCGCAGAAATAGCATAAAATCTACGGAGGCGATGTGGAGTGCGTCCGTCACCATCGAGCGCTCGCAGCGCCCCCCCCCCCCCCCCCCCCTGTCCGTGGCGGATGCACTCAGTGTCTCATACAAGGGCAGAGAGCCCTGAACAAAGCTAAACGCGCTTCGCACGCTGCTGCAGGCCAGTCGTGCGGTACCTTTCAGGTTGCCTGGTTCTGGGCAATGCATCTTGGAGCCTCGCTGCCAGCGGGCCACAGTACCCTCGTAACAAACATAGTACCTTCGATAGAATCTGACCAAACCTTTTAGACCAATGTGCTCAGATTTGGGTGCACGTTAAACAACCCAAAATGGTCGAAATTTCCGGAGCCATCCACATACGGCGTCTTTCATAATCATATGGTGGTTTTGGGACGTTAAACCCCACATATCAATCAAATGACCAAATCTTTAATGGCTGAAATATCCGGTTTACATAAACGCCCAACAGCACATGCCACATTTTTAACGCTTTGAGTGGGTTAACGATGTCTTTGATAAGAAACTCATAGTTTAGCACGCGCATGACACCCGAATGACCAAGATTGCGCCTGCGCCGAACCTACGAGAAGCTTTTGCTTGCTCACGCAGGTTATGTGAACGCTAGGTCTCGTCACTTCAGTTGCCTCCTTTACAGCACTTGCCTACGTTACCAGTGGCTTTGTCATGAGGTATCGACCTGCCGAGAGCAAAGCAGACAAGATGTGCGCCACCATACAGCAGCACGCTGGTCGTGTTAGCGAAGAAGCGCGTGTGATTTGCGGCACCAATCTTGATTTGAAGCCTATGTATGTTGTATCAGACAATACCGATTTAAAAACTGAAAACAGCGGAACTCCACGAGGGCGAAGATGGAACACAACCTGAAAGCACCTGTCCCGTTGTGTGTTCCTACTTCGTCTTTGTTAATGGCGTTGTTTTCAAGATCAATGTTAATATACTTGGCCAAATCTGAGCTCTGTTAATTGCTTACTAAAGCTTATCGGTTCGTCACAAGATGGCTTGAAGCGACGCTCGAAGCACACAGTACACGTTTATGTTGAGCCCCCTCACTAATGCTGTTGGAGAGTCTCAAAAGTTGCGGATGTGGCACCCAGCAGGTTGCGGACGTACAGTCATGCATGCACTATGCTGAAATAGTCTAATACTTTGCATGGTTCCCTTCATGTTTTATAGTTTGTTTTGTAATTTCTGACTTATATATTACTATTCAGGGTGGCCAAATCAAAAAGACAAAAAATGGCTAATAAATAAAAGAAACTTGGCAAAGTTTGCACTAATCCACGCGAGGCTTTGAGCAGCAATATTGGACGATTCTGAACATCAATCAACGTTCCAAGTTGGTGATGAAATGCTCAACAACCTATATAATTTAAATGTTTGTCACACCGCACAAGATAACGCACTATGACAAAGTCACAGACTTCCAGTGGTCGTTTTGTTTAGCATTCTACTTCAACATGTGATCGCTTGTAAATATTCATTATGCAACAACAAAACTAGAACTGTGTACACATTACACGGAAATGTAAATAAATGTACGAATAAGCTTACCGCCAACGTGAAAGGCAAGGAAGCCATGGTTGAACTTCAACGTTTCTCAGCTTGTTGAAGATGGAGTGCCATAGCGAACTAAGTGAAATGAAACCGGCTTTGCAATAATGGTGAAAAGCTTTAAAGAACATCGCGATTGAGCGCCTACATTTGTTGCCCTTTATCTTAAACTTTCTTTCATTTCTTTTAGGGACAAAGCTCCTTCTAGCGGCACCCGTTCGTCTTTCGTAGTCTATAACAAGTATAATATTTTGACCTCCAAGGTGGTGCCGGTGAGAGACTTCTTCTGTGCGTTGTTGAACAATAAAAAATAGTTCTCAATGTACATGTCAATGGCTGCTAATGGGGAATGAGAGACAGGAGCATTCGGCTTTTAGTTAACGCGCAGGCTGTGATCACCATTAGCAGCCATTGGCATGTACATTGAGCACTATCTGACAAGAAAGGGTTGCTACGTTATAATCGCTGGGTGTAACCTCCTTAGCTTTAGAAATATTTAGCGAGCGTTGAGCCGCAGTGCCATGAATACAATGAACTTGTGTATACCATGAATGAGCTCGAGTTGGTTAAAAATGGGAAGTGGACCCGAAGCGCAAGCCGTAAAAAAGTGTGCGTGTGCCACCTCTCGTTTAGTGCTTGGAATGTCCGCTGGATGGCGGTGCTTCTATATGGGGAATATATGATGAAAAGATGCGAGATGGTGGTACTTGGAGTAATGAATAGATGGACGAACGAACACATAGACAGATGCACGGATGGACGCATGAACGGACGCAGGGGCGGCTGCATGGACGAACGCAGGGACGGACGCACGAACAGACGCACGCACGGACGGGCTGATGAACGCATGGACGGTCACACTGACGGACGCATGGACGGACGGAGGCAAGAACGAATGGACGGACGAATTCTTCGCCCAACTCTCCATCATTCACTCCGTGGATATGCTGCCATTTTTTTTCAGTTTATCTGCTTTCCTTTCGTCTCGCATCTTGAGTTCATCTCTTCTATTTATTTATTGCCACTGTATCTGTTTCTCTCTCTCCCTTTCTCACTCTTTATGTTGTCTCGCGTGACCGTTTCTCTCTCCATTTTTTCCACCTCTTTCTTTCTACCGCTTTCTCTTCATTTCTTTCTTTCTCTTTTTTTTACCGTTCAAACCCAAACGCCTTCTCTGTTTTTTTTTTATCTTTTTGTGTCCGTTTCTTCCTATATATTTCTCTTTCTACTTAATTTTTTATTGTATTTTATACCTCCTTTCTTCTTTTTGTCTTTATCCTCTCTATCTTTTCGTTTATTCGTCTTTTGAGTTTTTTTATGTTCGTTTTTCGCCATAACAAGTTACTGCGAAAATCTGCGCAGCAGGATAACAGCCCACATTGCCCGTGTTCGGGTAGCGAAGCAAAGGGTGAACAAGACAAATAGAGCGCGTGCCTACCGAGTTAGTGCATGGCGCTCGCTAGGAGCACGATCAATGATTAGATGGTGAACTACGCGAGAAGATATATGAGGTAGAGGTGTCTCGTGAAAATGAGTTTGAAAATTATACTCTTTGTTGAGATACTTAAATGCAAATATTCTGGTCTGCCTGTGTGTTCATGTCTGTGCAACGATTCATCCATCCAGCGAAAGTTTAAGCATGGACTCAGTGACCACCAAACTTGATCTGGCAGTTGCGTTCATACTTGGGAACATTGTGAATGAAAAAAGAATTCACGCATATTTGAGGCATGACATCAATACGTACAGCACTCACGGATTGAAATAGAACACTTGCAGCACGTGGATTAATTGATTGTTTGATTGATTGATTGATTGATTGATATGGCTGTACCTATTAGATCGGGCGGTGGATAACGCCACTCGTGGGTGCTCCTGCAACTAATCTGTTGCACTGTGGTATAGAGTGAGGGGGAGAACATCTGCGGAGCAGCATTTCTACTTGCGGTCAACGACGATTCGGCGTGTAGTTGACCAAGTGCACAGTATGAGCGTGGCGCCCTAAGGCGGGCCTTTTTCGCATGCCGACCGAACAGGCTACCCGATGCGCACCTTGCACTTATGGCGCCAGCAGACAACTCACTGGTTCTGCGCGCTTTAGCGATACGGCTCGCATGCTGAACAAGTAAAATACAGGATTGAGCTAAAATATTGCGCCTTAGTTGCGTTGGTAGATGTGGTAAACATCCCCACAAAAACATAGAAAACCTATTTCGTGTCGTTTGCCCCGACAAAGAAAGAAAAGAAGCAGTTACAGGCCTGTATGCTTGCAATTGAATTTATGTGTTAGTACTTTCATTTCGCCCCGAGCAGCCACCCCCACAGCCATTCTACGCGGCTTGCTTTCGTAGAAGCTATCGGCCCCAGACGACCCGGCCAACTTCTGCCATTCTCCTTCAACTGCCACCCAGAGGTTGTGCGACGAACATTTGTAGAGCGGTCGACGCAATATGTTCCTCTTTATTTCAGCCCATACATTTTCAATGATATTCATACCCGAACCTTGCGGGTGCCATTGCAGCTACATTGCACACCTCTCCTCTGGCAGGCTTGATTAACACTGTGGTGTCAATGCGGTGACACTGCGGTGTCATGCTGAAATGAAAACAGGCCATCCTTAAATGGGCAGTTTAGAGCGTTTGGTAGCAGCACGGTGTCCAGGAGATTTCTGTATGCTGCGGCGTTGAAGCGACCATCCAGGCCTACCAATGGGCCCAAGCCATCTTTCGAAACGGACCCCCATGCATTGACGCTGCAGCGGCTGCTGCTTGCCACGCGATGCAGATGGGTTGCGTAGAACCTGGAGAAAAAAACACATCTCTCCTCTAGCAGGCGCTTGATTGACAGCCAAAGAGTTGATTGATTCTTTAGAGAACCTTTGTAACTCGTGCACATGAAGACTTTAGCTTACCTTGCGCATTGCGTTCTCCGCGTTCATTGCTGCTGATCCCACTTTGAAGTGAAATTGCTCTCATCCAAAAAAAATGACGTCCTTCCACTCTTGCGCCACCTAGAATCGATGCTCCTTAGCAAACAGCAGTCTTTCGACCTTGTTTTGTTCCGATACAAAAGGCTTCATCGCCGCAACACGGCTACGAAGGCAGCTTGCGTGAACGCGCTCACGTACGACTTGGTTGCTGGCTACGAGCCCAAGGGCGTTCCTTATTTCTTTTGCGGTTATCTTCGGGTTTTGTCTCGCTGTTTCCACTATTAGATCGTCGTCGGAGTCGGTCGTCACCTTCAGCAGGTGACCTCGGGGCAGATTCGTCAAGCGAGCTTCAGTGCTGTAAGCTTTCACAATCCTGTTCACTGATGATAAAGGGCGTCGGGTCATATCAGGGATTTGTTGCTGCAGTGCACCTGCCACAGACAGATTAACAATCTGCATCCTTTCCATAATGAGTATTCCTGGCATAGCTGCTCTCGGAACTGAAACAGAAGCATGCTTTGTGCTCACCTGATATATGTACGATTCCTCGGCTTCTCATGACGTCACTAGGTGCGCACATGATTATTATTCAAAATGTCTGGGCTGAAAAAAGGCCCTTTCGCGGTGGCCGATGCTCTAGTGTTCTGTGGGAGGCCCTTCAAGAAGAATGCCAGAAGATGGCCCATTATTCTGCAGCCGTTAGCCTCTACGAAAGCCTGCTGCGCAAAATGGCTGCAGTGTTCACTTCTCATGGCGAAACGAAAAAATACCTACCGGTGCTTTCAATGTTACATGCACACAGGCCTGTAACTGCTTTTTTTTTCTTTGTCGTGGCGAAAACACGAAATTAAACTTTCTATGTTTTGTGGGGATGTTTACCACAGCTACCAATGCACCTAAGGCGCAATATTCTGGCTGAATCTTGTATTTTACTTGCAAAGCATGCGAGCCACATCGCTAAAGCGCGCAGAACAGGCGAGTCGTCTGCTGGCGCCACAGGGTGAATGTAAGGTGCACACCGGGTAGCCTGTTCGGTCGGCATGCGGAAAAGGCCCACCTCAGGGTGCCACGCTGGCAGTGTGCACATGGTGGACTACACGCCGAATCGTCCGTGACCGCAAGTAGAAATGCTGCTCGGTAGATGTTCTCCCCCTCACTCTATACCACAATGCCACAAATTAGTTGCAGGAGCACTCACGAGCGCCACTGTGCGGAGCGGCGGCCACGCACTGCGAGGGTCCTATTTCAATCCGTGAGTACTGTACTTGTCAGGCAGCCTGTCTTTTTATTGAGAAAAGGCATAGGTACGTAATTCTAAGTACTTAATTGTTTATTACGTTGCGCTGATAATGCACAGCGTATTGAACAGAAGCTTAAGCAGCTTCCGTGCTAAAAACTACGAGTAAGACAGGTAAATGTTGTGTGAACAACATGAGTAACCCTGACCTCCTAGAACACATGATGGCATAGTAGCGTGTGGTTATTACGACCTTGTAGAACCCAGATGATTGTTTTATAATGTTGCAACGATTATGAAGATTACATTACAGGTATAAAAAGAATTAGGCTAGTTAGTATTGTTATAACTATAAACGCTGCTCTTTATGTAACGTGAATATGATGTCTCTCTTTACTTTTTATTTCAGAAGGGTAGGCAATTAAAACATATTTTATTTCCGTAACTGTTCCTGAATGTGGATGCGTACCAAGCTTCAGGGCGTGTAAATTGCAAGAAAAGAAGTGGTCATCTAGCTTCGTTGGGCTTTTGGTGTGATCTATTATTTTTCTGTAAACCAAGTTTACAGAAATGAATAAGTTTGCAGGCCTAATTTTGTGTTGTTTCATTGTGAAATGAGACAGTAGATGACATATGAAACAAAATTCAGAAAGTAGTTATATGACACCTAAAGCTGAAACATAAAATATTGCCTTTCTTTCAGATACAAACACACAAACAGGAAGTCTACGTCGTCGACAAAGTAGTTACTTTAAATTCGGGACTTTTGCACTGCAAAGCGAGATTTCCACAGAATGATACCAGGGTCTGATGCTGAGGACTGGCTCGAAAATTATCAAGCTTACGCTTGCAATGACATTTTACATATTTAAACATTCTGATGGTACTTTTACTGTTTTAACGTGATAAGATTACGAAAATGCATGGTACCTGGCTTTAGCAAATATGGCTGTTTTAGTTTTAAGTAGCATCAATGATAAGTAATTGTTATGGCAATATCACACTGCTATACCGCAATATATAAAACTGAAACTTATTAAAAGAATCAGCCTCTTAGCTTAGTGAGCATTGGTGTTTTTGTCATTTCCTTTTGCACTATACAAGCTTGAAAATTTACTTTAAAAAAGTGAAAAATTAAATGGTGATAAAGGTAGTAACGTGAACCATAACTACAACATCCGATTTGCTCCCCTGCGCTAAAGGGAGGGAGGATGGGGAAGAAATATGAGAAGAAAAGTGGAGAGAAAAGTAGACGCCAGAAAAAAAATATTCTGATTGTTGGTGCTACAGTCTACTCAGTAGGCCACTGAGGAAGGAAGGAAACAACAAAAGGGAGAAGGCAGGGAGGTCAACCAGAAGTTCAGCGGATGGGGGAAAGGAAGACGATGACGAAGCTGGTGCTGCCTGCCTAAGTAGCTCTGTCTGCGTTTATCGTTTCTTTTGTTTATATTGTACCGCTACAATTTTGTACCGCGACAATATTACGGATCAGAACTGATCAAGACGCCGGCCACCTCGAAAAGGCACCTTCCGTATCGGAGACCGACGGGTGCTGGGCAACCCGCCGCGTTGAAAGGTACTGGAAGGACCGAAACAGGGGCCAACGAATGTACCGCCATGACCTCCCAAGTGGTGACACCGAGCCACAAAGATCAGCTTGCCTGCGAAAGTATGCCTGACTGCAAGCGACAAGACATAACTGAACCTGAGGATGGCTCAACGGACATCGGGAACCACGACGCGGTGACCTCTACGGATCTAGATACGGACGAGGGTAGCTTTAGTGTGATCCGTCATTGCAAAGACAGGACAGTGGGTATTGCTGTGATACTTGGTACAGCATCCGAAGGAGCTAACTTAAGGCAAGTGAATCCCGTTGCCCTTTCTTCTGAAAACGAAACGATTATAGGTGGAGCCCCTGTCAAGAGTAACTTCACAGCACAGGGTTCTTTGCTCTTAGATATTGCGATGGAACATCAAGGTAACATGCTTCTAAAGAACAAAAATGTCCGTGGAATAGCCATATCTGCCCGTGTACCCCATAGCTATATGAAAAATACGTGCGTCGTACGAGAAGTCGCAAGAATGTACCCGGATGAAGAGTTGCTAACCTACCCGAAACCTAAAGGAGTATACCCCACAAGAAGAACCATCCGTCGGGTCCAAACCTCGTCCTCCGAATGGGAATACAGGCGTACTGGCTCTGTGGTGCTCATATTCGCCCTGAATTCGGAACGCCAAGACAAGATCAACCTTGGTTTTACCAGACATGAACTAGAAGACTACGTGGAGACACCGCCACATTGTTTTAAATGTCAGCGTTCGGGCATGTCGCTAAGCATTCTCGTGGAGAGACAGAGGTGCTCGGCCCGAAGGCTGTAAGCGAACCATCAATCACAAGGAAGACGACTAACACGCCACAACATAGTGACTTAGTTAACGACTATGGTGAAAATTTCCCTTGCCTGAAACAACCACGAGGCGTAACTGAGTCAACGGGAGTGATTACGGTTGCTGAAAAACATGTCCTGGAGTCCCTTAAGCGCACCATGCTGCGCTATCGAACCGATGTAAAGTAACTGGAAGCAGTTAGTAGAAAAATATTGAGCATGCGATTCGAACTTTGTTCACGGCACTACGCTCACACGTCGCACAAATACCAGCGAGTTATACGAAAGATATGATGGAAGTAGTACTGGCTCTCGGGTCAATGATACTGTGACCTTTTTTCACGTATACACAGCAGAATGTTGGCAATATCTCGCCCGCCTGGCTCATTCCGTCTCTCAAAAGTGCCCTAATTATTGCAATGACACTTTGCCGGTCTTCTGCAACGTCTGTGTGAACTTAACTTTTTCCTGTGTCACAGAACGAGCGCTAAAAAAGAGCGCGCCGCCAAATCCTTGCGACAACGGGCGGCAGAAACGCCGCGAGGTAAAAAGAGAAAAAAAAAGAAAGCAAACATCGAGGGCTCCCGGGCACGCGCTCTCCCCGCAGAAGCACGGCTTCGCAGACGAACCTCCTCACCCCACATCGGCGGCCCAGCAAGCCCGCGATTTTTCCAGAAAGAAGTGGGCGGGGCCATACCGAGTTGACTCACCGGCCGGAGAGGGCATTCCAACTGTCTCGCCCTCTTCCCAGCTTTCGCCGCGTATCGCGCCGACGAAATGACCAGAAATTTCTGGAAGGTGGCGCGGAAGGTATTTAATCGAGCGGCCGAGACGACAGAACAGGAGGTGACGGAAGTTAACGCCAGAGCGCGTAGGAATTCCGCCGTGTAGTCGGCGAAGGTTCTGCCCGTAGTGACAGAACAGGAGGAGACGGAAGTGAGCGCCAGAGTGCGTAGAGAGTCCGCCGTGTAGTCGGCGAAGTTTGTGGTCCGTAGGGACGGCTCGAGCTACAGGCAAGAGCGTGGGTTTACCGCTATCGAGCGAAGACGCGGGCAACAGCTGCGTGTGTGAAGCCGACGGATTTCCGGCGAAGAAGTTGAAGTTTGAAGAGTGGCCAATTGAAGACGGGAGGTTTCCTGGAAGAGAACTTCGAGAGCTGCGGAACGACAACAACGCTGGACTTTGAGTGAGTGATTCTCGGAAGAGTATCATTCAGACTTTTGTTCCAAGGACTTTGGACTGAATAGGTTTTATATCTCTTTAGTCTTTAAGTGTCTTGGTTGTTCAATGCATGTGACTGCATTGTAGTGCGTATTGTTGTCTGTGTCCGTTGTTTCAAGTGTGGTTGATTGTACTGTGTAGTACATTGTCTGTTTGGTGACGTATTGTATGTAACTATTGTGGAGTGTGCATACGTGTGTATTGTTTTTGATCTGCCGTTAATGAGAATATAATTTTGTTTGTTTATCAACTCTCGGCTCTGTCTTGTTCTTTGGGCCACAGCCGGCGTCCGCTGGCGCACCAATAAGGACCACTTCTAAATTGTCCACGCTTTCGTGGTGCGGTTCGGGGGGCCGATACTTCGGCTCTTGGAATTAGCCCGGCGATCGCCTCCCTAATAAAGGGGACAGGTGTGACAATTAATCTGGTGACGTCCTGTCGCGGACGCCAGATTAATTGTCACACCTGTCCCCTTTATTAGGGAGGCGATCGCCGGGCTAATTCCAAGAGCCGAAGTATCGGCCCCCCGAACCGCACCACGAAAGCGTGGACAATTTAGAAGTGGTCCTTATTGGTGCGCCAGCGGACGCCGGCTGTGGCCCAAAGAACAAGACAGAGCCGAGAGTTGATAAACAAACAAAATTATATTCTCATTAACGGCAGATCAAAAACAATACACACGTATGCACACTCCACAATAGTTACATACAATACGTCACCAAACAGACAATGTACTACACAGTACAATCAACCACACTTGAAACAACGGACACAGACAACAATACGCACTACAATGCAGTCACATGCATTGAACAACCAAGACACTTAAAGACTAAAGAGATATAAAACCTATTCAGTCCAAAGTCCTTGGAACAAAAGTCTGAATGATACTCTTCCGAGAATCACTCACTCAAAGTCCAGCGTTGTTGTCGTTCCGCAGCTCTCGAAGTTCTCTTCCAGGAAACCTCCCGTCTTCAATTGGCCACTCTTCAAACTTCAACTTCTTCGCCGGAAATCCGTCGGCTTCACACACGCAGCTGTTGCCCGCGTCTTCGCTCGATAGCGGTAAACCCACGCTCTTGCCTGTAGCTCGAGCCGTCCCTACGGACCACAAACTTCGCCGACTACACGGCGGACTCTCTACGCACTCTGGCGCTCACTTCCGTCTCCTCCTGTTCTGTCACTACGGGCAGAACCTTCGCCGACTACACGGCGGAATTCCTACGCGCTCTGGCGTTAACTTCCGTCACCTCCTGTTCTGTCGTCTCGGCCGCTCGATTAAATACCTTCCGCGCCACCTTCCAGAAATTTCTGGTCATTTCGTCGGCGCGATACGCGGCGAAAGCTGGGAAGAGGGCGAGACAGTTGGAATGCCCTCTCCGGCCGGTGAGTCAACTCGGTATGGCCCCGCCCACTTCTTTCTGGAAAAATCGCGGGCTTGCTGGGCCGCCGATGTGGGGTGAGGAGGTTCGTCTGCGAAGCCGTGCTTCTGCGGGGAGAGCGCGCGCCCGGGAGCCCTCGATGTTTGCTTTCTTTTTTTTTCTCTTTTTACCTCGCGGCGTTTCTGCCGCCCGTTGTCGCAAGGATTTGGCGGCGCGCTCTTTTTTAGCGCTCGTTCTGTGACATCCTGCAAGACATTCTAACACAGATTTTATCCCTCTCAGAAGCCCGACTACCAAATGAAAGGACGCCCACAGGATATATCCAACATTGCAACGCGAGCATACCATTCTTTGCAAATTGAAGCGCCCCGGGGGAAGTGACTCACGTTGCATTACCAGTTCAAGACCTCCGTTTCAACTCACTAGAAGTCGATGCGGTTCAAGTGTGCATAGCAAACCAAAAACTGAGTGTAATATCAGTTTACATACGTCCATGCAAGAAGGTCCCCATTGAGACTACACTGCAGTTCATTTGCACTCGGTGTCTCACTCCTTGAACAATCTGTGGTGACTTTAACGCACATCACCTGCTCTGGGGAGATAAGAGCGCTGACTCCCAAGGCAATGAATTTTTAGCGGCGGATAATGCTGGTGACTTATGCGTGGCAAATGATGGCAAACCAACATTTTTTCAGCCACCAGATTTATGGAGTGTGATAGACCTTGTACTACACTCCGCGTACCTTCTGGTATCATCGGCAACGGCCCCAGACAGAATGGGCAGCGGCCCTTTCTCCATATTCACCAATATCATCGGATTTGGGAAACACTGGTCAACATTTGTGAAATGTGACACGCTAGTACACGTACAGAACAGCGCTGGGCGAATCCTCTGGTGAGCTGTTTTCAGACATGTTACGAAGTAAGCGAGCGGCTACATCGCTACTGAAATTGCCCGATCATTTTCTGGCTCCTGACTTCAAGTTAAAGGACCTGTGTGCAGCACGTAGAATAGCGTAGTGAAAGCTCTTGGGAAAAAAAGGAAAGCTATCGGTGAAAACTGAATATATTCAGACAAATGCTGTCATTCGTCGCCACACACACACACACACACACACACACACACACACGCACACACACACACACACACACACACACACACACACACACACACACACACACACACAAAACTACGCAGAACTCAATGGGCTGCTTTCTGTGAAAGATTACCGTCGTTTACACCCTTGACAAGAATATGGAGAGTAATAACTAGTCTTTCTCGAAAGATCCACTCTCACAGACCATTAGAAGCACTCGCTTTGAAGCAAGGTAAATATTTGCGAATCCTTGCAGAAGATTTCGCCGACGTATACACATCTGGAAGATCAGCAGGAGTGGCGATACCTCTGCTACCTCAAATACTCCACCCAATGGATTCGCCGTTCACATTCCGAGAGCTGGATATAGCGCTTAACAAATTGAAAATATGGTGTGCTTTGGGTCCCGATATGATCACCAATCAGATGCTGACAAATCTGCCATATGATGGAAGGCACGCCCTTTTCGATATATTTAGTTATGTCTTGAGCACAGAAGAGAATCCATTTGCATGAAAGACAGCATGGGTGGTGCCAGTGTGGAGGCACAGAAAATACCTGGCGAACCTTTCTTAATATCGACCAGTATCGCTAATACCATGCGCATCCAGGTTGATGGAAAGACGCATATGCACAATACTAACTCAGTACATTTAGCAATAAGGAAGATGACCCGCGTGTATGACGGGATTTCGCCCATGGTTGAGCACCCAGGACAGTGTTTTGGACCGGCTAAGCCACGTCAAGCACCACCGTGTCAGCGGCTTCTTCACACTCGCTGTCTTCATGCACGTTGCAAAAGCATGTGACTGTGTACTTCCAACAGGCATCGTCTATGGACTCCAAGTCATGGGTGTTCCGGGAAACGCTCTTCGTTTCGTACATGAATTTATCGGATACCTGAATTTGTCGGGTTTATCATGAATTTATCGGGTTATACATGAATTTATCGGTACATTAATTTATTGGGTTAAGCTTGGACATGTGATGAGCAAAGAGCGAAGCGTTTCCCTCGGCGTTCCACAAGAAAATCTTTCATCTCCCTTGCTTTTTGACGCTGCCATGGCCAGCCTTCTTGGCACTCTGAAAGTAGCTCTGAAAGCAGTTGAAGTATCAATCTATGCCGATAATATCTGCATCTGGATCTCAGGGTACCAATGCAAACGTCTGGCTCAGATCGGACAGGGCGCCATTTCAATTATTGAACACCACATGTCGATACTTGGCCTGTCTCTATCAGCGGAGAAATCTGCCTTCATGCTCTTCCCGGGGGTGCGGTAGAAGTCAATGCACCGGTCGCTGAGTATCAGAGGCTATTCCATTCGTCGTGCGCCAAGTGTTCATTTCCCGGGCGTTACCATCGATGACAAGTTACTATGGCGACGAGCGGTTGATCGTATTTGATGGTATGTTGAGTCTCTGCACATTCGTGCAGAGACTCAACGCTTTTCGCCGCATGGCAGGTGTACGCTGGGGCAACAATCCTATGCCGATGCTTAAACTGAATTTTGTGCTCATAACAAGCCGCATTCTTTAGCAGCTGCCGATGATATCGCCATCACCGAGCCAGTATAAACGCTTGGAGGCAGTGCACA